>NC_045439.1:39701320-39808809 GCF_002776525.5 Piliocolobus tephrosceles | reverse complement strand
GTATATATATAATATATATAAAATATACAAGTGTATATATACAAATGTATATTATATAATATATATAATATAAATATATAATATATATATATTATAATATATAATATTATACAAGTGTATAATATACAAGTGTGTGTGTGTGTGTGTGTATATATATATATATATATATATTTGTCTGCTAGGATCATTAGAGAAGAGCATTTTAGACAGTGTGTAGAAAAATGTGGATATGTGTAAAAGTTTGCATCTTTGGTCAGCTATTTGTGACTTTGAATTGTTGAAACTTTAGTAAGTATACTGAAGTGGAATAAGGGACGATTGTAATACTGGGACATGAGGCTGAAGAGGTGTGATTCTGTCTCAAGACAGTGAAGCATATAGATAACGCTAGAGTACTTACAATAATTACCGATCATCTATGAAATATAACAAATGTTAATTCTAATTATTCTTTCACTTCTTAAAGTGTGTGTTAGTCAGGATCTCATCTGGTATAGTTTTAAAAAATATTTTTAAATATTTGATCCTGTGTAGCGTTTTTAAAAATTTTGTTACCTTTTTTAACTTTTATTTTATGTTCAAGGGTACATGTGCATGTTTGTCGTATAGGTAAACTCATGTCTTAGGGGTTTGTTGTACAGATTATGTTGTCACCCAGGTATTAAGCCTAGTACCCATTAGTTATTTTTCCTGATCCTCTCCCTTCTCCCGTGCTCCACCCTCCAATAGACCCCCGTGTGTGTTGTTCCCCTCTATGTGTTCATGTGTTCTCATCATTTAGCTCCTGCTTATAAATTAGAACATGTGGTATTTTCTGTTCTTGCATTAGTTCACTTAGGATAGTGGCCTCCAGCTCCATCCAAGTCCCTGCAAAGGACATTATCTTGTTCTTTTTTTGTGGCTGCGTAGTATTTCATGGTGTATATGTATATGCACATTTTCTTTAGTCTACCATTGATGAGCATTTAGGTTGATTCCGTGTCTTTGCTATTGTGGATAGTGCTGTGATGAACATATACATTGCATGTGTCTTTATGATATAACGATTTATATTTCTTTGGGTATATACCCAGTAGTGGGATTGCAGATCAAATGAGAGTTCTGTTTCAACTCTTCGAGGAATTGCCACGCTGCTTTCTGCAATGCTTGAATTAGTTTATACTCCCACCAACAGTGTATAAGTGTTCCTTTTTCTCTGAAACCTCACCAGCATCTGTTATTTTTTGATCGAGAACATCCTGGCTAACACGGTGAAACATCGTCTCTACAAAAAATAAAAAAATTAGCCGGGCGTGCTGGTGGGCGTCTGTATTCCCAGATACTCAGGATGCTGAGGCAGGAGAATGGCGTGAACCCGGGAGGTGGATCTTGCAGTGAGCTGAGATCGCACCACTGCACTCAGGACTGGGTGACAAAGCGAGACTCCGTCTCAAAAAAATAAATAAATAAAAATAAATTTAAAATAAATAAATAAGTAACTCAGTCAAAAAGTACTGTGAGAAAGAAATAATTGCTGAATTATTAAAATAAATCAATAACAGACATATCATTGAATTAGATATTCTCCATTTCTTGATTTTATAATTTTATTATTTGTTTTCTTAATATTGCATATTTTAAAATAAACCAGTGATAAACCATATTGCTAGGATATATAATTTCTTATAACAATGTTAGATTTTAAAAATTAGAACTGGAAGCTAGGGCTTTATGTTCTACCATGGGAGTTTAAGCATAGAAAGCACTACAAATAATCATTTATAGAATTAATTGATTGTACGTGTATGTTAAGTAAGGCTAGAAGTTTTGGCTTTATATTTAATAGAAACATGTTAATGAGGTTGAAATCCTTGGCATCATTCAGACAACAGGATCTTCCTGGGGGAAAAATATAAGATACTGTTAGTGATTCTTAGTTAAAATGATTTCTGGCAGGAATTAAGCCAAATACAGTGATATTTTTAGAACATTCTGTTCTAAGCAAGACTAATTCATTAAACTTTAATGTGTAAATCAATATTTTGGCTTCTTATGGAAATCACTAAACACATGCTTGCTTCTTCAGTCAAAGTGAAAGCTTTAAGAGTAAAACACTGCCCAAAAAAAAGACATCTGTGAATTATTTTATAAAAGAAATCAATGTATATCATGTGGTATATGACAAAAATTTAGGATGAAGATTATTAAACATACTGCTTCTTTTAGGCAAAGGATTTGCTGAAATCTTGGTGAAAATTCTCATGTTTAACTCCTTTGGCATGATTCATTAATACACCAAACATTTGTTAATTTGCCAAGCTTTGAGTACGCATTATATGCCAGAAATGCAAAGGTAACTAAAATATTATATGTACCTTTATAATCTAATGGAGGATGTAGATCTCTAAGGAAATATTACAATAATGGGACAAACACTATAATTTAGATATGAGTGAGGCACTATTCAATCAGCAGAGAAAGTGCTTATCTCTGCTTCTAGAGCTCAGATAAGTCTTCTGAAAGTTTTATTGAATCCTCAAAGATGGTTAGGAGTTTGTGGGCTGGAGAAGAACATTCAGGACAAAGGTAATATGAAGACATATGTTTAAGAAATGGATACATTTATGAAACTACTAATTGATCATTGCTAGAACATAGAAGGACTGTGAAATAATGAGACAAGAGATGGAACCAGGAATGAGGTTTATAAGGGAAATTTAACTTGTTAAGGTATTATGCATTACTTAAAGGTGTGGCATGTTGAAAAATTATATTTTACAAGGATTAGACTTGAACATCTGTGATGAGGATATTATTAAAATGTGTTTCCAGATAAGTGACTTAGTCACTAATTGCTGTAGGAACTGAGAAAAAAGAATGCATCCAATATTTCCATATTTTTGACATGATTAATTATTTACCATAAAAAATTGGGGTAAACTAGAAGAAAAGCAGATTTCAATGGGGGCAGAAAATGAAAATATTTCTGAGCTACCCTGAATTACCTTTAAATATTACTTCTTGTTTTTTTTTTTTCTGAGACAGAGTCTTGCTCTGTCACCAGGCTGGAGGGCAGTGGCGCAATCTCAACTCATTGCAACCTCCGCCGCCTGGGTTCAAGCGATTCCCCTGCCTCAGCTTCCCAAGTAGCTGGGATTACAGGCACATGTCACTACATCCGGCTAATTTTTTTGTATTTTAGTAGAGACAGAGTTTCACCATGTTGGCCGAGATGGTCTCTGTCTCCTGACCTTGTGATCTGCCTGCCTTGGCCTCCCAAAATTCTGGGATTACAGGCGTGAGCCACCGTGCCCAACCAACATTACTATTCTTAAATGAACATGGACCAAGCATTTTTTCTGGAATAGTTTCTTAATGGCAGTAATCACTATCTACATATTTATTAATTTTAATCATAATGATATGTCATTCAGAAAAGTAGTAAAATTGAAAATATATTAAAGGAACTTATATTAAGGTAATAAATGTATTATGACATTTAATAGAGTAAGGAGAGCCACATGTATTCATGTTTTATTTTGCAATTGCTGATAATACACAAAAGAAGGCATAGAACATTCTACAGGATAAATGGTAATATTAGCCCCCCCCCCCCCACACACAAAAAAAAAACCTCTCAATACATTTAAAAAGATTGAAATCTTACAAAGCACAAAAGAATAAATCTAAAACTCAACCAAAACAAAAAAAAGGAATTAGAAATTAGAAAATTTACAATATGGAGAAATTAAACTCTTAAATAACCAGTGGTTTAAAGAAGAAATCACACATATAATTCAAAAATACCTTGAGGCAAATGAAAACAAAAACACAACATGTGAGAACTTATGGAATGTGGTGAAAGCAGTGCTCAGGGGAAAATTACATTAAAAAGGTAGAAGCATCTTAAATTACCTTAACCTTATACCTTGATGAACTAGAAAAAGAAGAGAAAACAAACCCAAACTAGCAGATGGAGCTATGTAGGAGCAGGGATGTTGTATGATATTGAAGTTAAGTTAGTATCAACTCAAACTACATTGTTATAAATTTACAGTGTTAAATATATTTCTTTCCCATGATAATCACAAAGAAAATATCTAAAAGATATAGACAAAAGGAAATTAAAAGGGAGTCAAAATGATTCACTAGAAGAAAACATAAAAGAAAATAGCTAAACACATTTGAAGGCCGTAATGAAACAAAAGAGGGCAATAAAGATTAGAGTTGAAATAATCAAAAAATAAGGAGTAACAGAAATCAAAACTTGTTTCTTTGAAAATATCACTAGCCAGGCACTGTGGCTCATGCCTGTAACCCCAGCACTTTGGGAGGCCAAGGTTGGTGGATCACCTGAGGTCAGGAGTTCGAGACCAACCTGGCCAACATGGTGAAACCCCATCTCCACTAAAACTGCAAAAATTAGCCAGGCATGGTGGCAGGCACCTGTAATCCCAGCTACTTGGGAGGCTGAGGTAGGAGAATCTCTTGAACCTAGGAGGCGGTGGTTACAGTGCTGACATCATACCACTGCCCTCCACCCTGAGCAACAGAGCGAGACTCCTCTCAGAAAAAAAGAAAAGAAAAGATCGTCAAAATTGACAAACTGTTAGCCAGGTTGACTTAGGGAAAAATTGAGAAGATCAAACACTAAAATCAGAAATTAAAGTGGGAACATTACTACTGACCTTACAGAAATAAAAAGGATTATAAGAGAATACTATGTACAATTGTATGCCAACAAATTAGATAATTTAGATGAAATGGACAAATTCTTAGAAACCAATGAATTACCCAAAAGAATTAACACCAGTCTGTCCTAAACTCTTCTGAAACATATAAGAGGAGAGAATGCTTTCTTATTCTGTGAGGCCAGCATTACTTTGCTACCAAAGCCAGATTAACACATCACAAGAAAGGAAAATTACATATCAGTATCCCTTGTGAATATAGATGCGAAAACACTAGCAAACGGAATGCAACAGCATATTAAAAGGATTATATACTATGACCAATTAGGAATATACCAGGAATGCAAGAGTGGTTCAACGTAAGAAAATCAATTACTGTAATATACTATGTTAATAGAATGAATGAAAACAAAAAACATGATCATCTTATTTGACAAAAAACTTAACAAAAATCCAACAACACACTTCTATGGTAAAAACATGCAGAACAGCAAGAAAAGAAGGGAATTTCCTTAACCTGGTAAATAGGCATCTATAAAAAGCCCACAGCTAACATCATTATACTCAGTGATGAGAAAAAGGTTTTCTCCTTATATCAGGAACAAGGCAGATATTCCTGTTTTCACTGCTGAAATAGCAGTTCCTATTTCCTGAACTGCTGTTCACCATTGTACTGCAGGTTCTAGTCAGAACAGGCAGACAAAGAAAAAAAGGCATCTACATTGAAAAGGAAGAAGTAAAACTATGTCTGTTCACAGATAACATGCTGCTACATATAAAACGTTTTTTATCACAAGAAAGCTACTAGAGCCAATAAATGAGTTCAGCAAAGTTGCAGGATACAAGCTGAGTACACAAAAATCGTTTGTGTTTCTATATGCCAGCAATAAATCCAAACTGGAAATAAAAACTATTCCATTTAAAATAGCATCTGAAAATCCCTTGAAATAAATTTAACCAAGGAGATGAAAGACATTGAAAATTACAAAATATTGCTGAAGGAAATTAAAGAAGACCTAAATAAGTGGAAAAGTATCTCATGTTTATGGAATGAAAGAGTTAATTTTTTTGTTTGTTTTTTGAGATGGAGTCTCACTCTGTTGCCCAGGGTGGAGTGCAGTGGCGCCGTCTTGGCTCACTGCAAGCTCCGCCTCCCGGGTTCACACCATTCTCCTGCCTCAGCCTCCCGAGTAGCTGGGACTACAGGCACCCGCCACCACGCCCAGCTAATTTTTTGTATTTTTGGTAGAGACAGAGTTTTCACCGTGTTAGCCAGGATGGTCTCTATCTCCTGACCTCATGGTCTGTCCGCCTCGACCTCCCAAAGTGCTGGGATTACAGGCATGAGCCACTATGCCTGACCAAGTTAATATTTTTAAAATGTCAGTACTACCCAAAGTTATCTACAGACTCAATATAGTTCCTATCAATATTCTAGTAGTCATTTCTTTTTCAGAAATGGAAAAGCCAAACCTAAAATTTCTATGAGGTCCCTAAAATTTCAAGGGGTCCTAAGTAGTCAAGACAGTTTTGAAAAAGGAAAATATTGGCAGACTCACACCTCCGAACTTCAAAACTTACTACAAAGCTTAGAGTAATCAAGACAGCGTGGTATTGACATAAAGACCTATAGACCGATGGAATACAACTGAAGATATAGAAATGAACCCATGCATCTGTGGCCAATTGAATTTTGACAAGGGTGCCAAGTCAAAGCTTGACCATAGCTTTAAGAAAGGAAATTTCCTCGACAACCAGATTTTAACATGGAAAATAAATAACTTGAAACCATACCTCACACCATATAGAAAAATGAACTCTAAATGGATTAATGACCTAAATACAAGAGCTAAAACCATAAAACTCTTTGAAGAAAACAGGGATAAATCTTTATTGCCTTGGGTTTGGCAGTGGATTTGTATATATGACACTAATAACATGAGCAACAAAAGAAAAAAATAGATGAAGTAGACTTCGTCAGAATTTAAGTTTTGTGCATCAAACAACATTATCAAGAAAGTGAAAAGACAACCTATAGAATGGGAGAAATATTTTAAAACCTTGTATCTGATAAGGGTTTAAAATTCAAAATATGTAAAGAACTCGAACAACTCAACAACTACAAAAAAACAAATTTTAAACGGGTAGAGGACTTGAATTTCTCCAAAGATAACACAAATGGCCAGTAAAAGATAAAAGGATCCTCAGCATCACTAGTCATTAGAGAAATGCAAATTCAAGCCACAATGAGAGGCTACTTCACACCCACTAGGATGGCCATTAAAAAATAATGAAAATAGCAACTTTGACAAGGATGTGGAAATTGGACCCTCATATATTGCTCATAGGAATATATAATACAGCCACTGTGAAAAACAACTTGGTGGTTTCTCAGAAAGCTAGACATAGAATGACGAAGCAATTCTACCTCCTAGGTATATTCCCCAAAAAATTAAAAAGAGGGACTCAAACAGACACTTATATGCCCGTGTTCATCATAATGACATCATTCACAATAGTCAAAATATGGAAATAATCCAAGCATCCATTAACAGCTGAATGGATAAATAAAATGTAGTATGCATATGTAACGAAGTATTATTCAGCCATAAAAGGGAATAAAATTCTGCTACATGTTACAACATGAAATAATTTTGAAAACATTATGCTTAATGATATAAGCCAGACACAATAGGACAAATTTTGTATGATTCCACTTACGTGACGTGTCTAGAACAGGCAAATTCGCAGAAACAGAAAGTAAATTAGAGGTTACCAGGAGCTGGGGTAAGAGGTAAATGAAGAATTACTGCTTAATGTTTACAGTTTCTGTTTTGAGTGATGCAGATGTTTTGGAAATAGTAATGATATACAATACTGTGAATGTATTTAATGCCACTGAATTGCACACTTTAAAATGGTCAAAATGCAGCCAGACGTGATGGCTCCTGCCTGTAATCCCAGCACTTTGGAAGGCCAAGGCAGGTGGATCACGAGGTCAGGAGATGAGACCATCTTGGCCAACATGGTGAAACCTCATCTCTACTAAAAATATAAAAATTAGTCAGGTGTGGTGGCATGTGCCTGTAGTCCCAGCTACTTAGGAGACTGAGGCAGGAGAATCACTTGAACCCAGAAGGCGGAGGTTGCAGTGAGCTGAGATCGCACCACTGCACTCCACCCTGGGCAACAGAGCAAGACTCTGTCTCAAAAAATATATATATAGAGAGAGATATATATATATTTTTTTACGTGTAGTATTTCAACTATTACTACCACTATCACTGCCAATGTAATACTATTTTTATATATTGACCAGAGTAAAATAGAACTATATTTTACACCAGAGTGAATTCTTTCTTCAACAATGAGAAGGACAGTGTAATGGAATAGAAAGAACATGAAATTTGGAGTGAGTTATTATCTAGGCCTCAGTGCAGTAACTGTGCAATACTGATAGCATATTAAACTATCTGTGTTTAATGAAGTCATGAAAAAATAGAAATGTCATTTTCAGAAATCAGTTCAAAGGTAAAAACTACTAGTTGGTAAAGTGATCCTTATTTTGGTTATAGTCAGGTAATGGAAAGAAATGATGGGCTGAAGTAGGTTTATTAGTGAACAGGTGTTTTTAATAATGTATATGCCTCACTTGTTTCTATTAGTTTTTTTCTAGATTGTTTCTATATTCTGGGATTTTTTTCTGGTTTTTACCTCAGTTTTCATCTTCTTTCTCATTTCTATGTTCAGCATAATATGGAATTCTTCCAAGTTTCCTCCATTTATTTAGCCACTTGATCATATACCTATCTTACTATGATCTTGTTTGTTACATTACTGCTATACCTCATATGAAGTGAATTAAGTTAAAATTCATTTGTGTTTCCACCATTTAATTATGGTATTTTAAGTGTAAGAAATAATTCTCAAATCAAGATCTGAATACGCACTTCGGGAGGCTGAGGCAGGGGCAGGAGATCGAGACCATCCTGACCAACATGGTGAAACCCTGTCTCTACTAAAAATACAAAAATTAGCTGACGTGGTGGTGCGTGCCTGTAATCCCGGCTACTCGGGAGGCTGAGGCAGGAGAATCGCTTGAACCTGGGAGGCGGAGTTGCAGTGAGCCAAGATCACGCCGCTGCACTCCAGCCTGGTGACGTAAGATTTGAACACCAGTTTCTTTAGTAAGAATAAATGGTAATAAATATTAAAGAGTTTTAATGCATATTTAATACAAATCATTTGGTTGGATTTTTTTTTAATGGAAACCAGAATGGTATTTATTATTTTACATTTGGGAGAGGAGATATCCTAAAGGGCCCAGAATACATAAGTCTCTTACATATGATACTCCTTTTTTTGTTACTGAGGTGCTTACAAGCTTAGATAAGTAATCAGAAAGTTCCTTGGTAAGCACTGAATTAAAACAAAGGCAGTTAGGTAATTTGGAGTGTATTAGCCTAGAGTACCTGATAGAGATGTAATGGGGACCACAACCCTGTATGTAATTTTAAAGTTTCTAAGTAGCCACATTTTAAAAAGTGAAAAGAAACAGATGAAATTAACCTTAATAATATATTTAACCCAATATGTCTAAAATGTTATTTTAACATGTAATCAATATATTAAAATTATTCTCTTTTTCATACTAAGTATTCAAAATCTGGTGTATAGTTTATACTTTTGTACATCTCAACTCATTCATTTGCTAGTTCCTTCAGTTACTTAAGAAAAATTACTGAATGTTCCTTTCTCAATTTCCCCATTTTTATAATAGAGATAATTGCAAGGATTAAATTAGATAATATATGATACATACCTAGCACATGATCTTATATGAAGCTTAGTTGCTTTCTAAAAAATATTTCAAACAGGTGAATATGACATATAATGGCATCACTGTCTTTAAGGATTAAATTATCTGTAACTCCCAAATTCTCATCTCTTCCCCTTGGACAGTGCTGGGCACACACATCTCTCTGACTCCCAGTTCAAATTACTTGAAAAAAGGAGCAAAATCAATGTTCGTTCACCAGTTGTAGCACATGTACCACACACACTAATGCAAGATGTTAATAACAAGGGAAACAAAGTCATGGAGAAGGGAGGGCGGGAATATGTAAATGCTCTTCTCTATTTTTCTGTAAACCTAAAGCTACTATAAAAAGTAAAAAGCTATGATTTCTTTCTTAAAAAAGTCAAACATGTTTGCTGTCAGTTCCTGATGCATGTTAGCTGTGACAGAATACAGCAGTAAAAGTGAGTTTCAGCATTATTAAAGTCATCAATAAGAGGTGTTTAGTTATGGATAAAAATAAACAATATTTTCTCTTTCGGTAGTCATTCATTATCTACCTCTTTTAAACTAATACATGGAAAATGTATGCACAAAATGTTTGTTTTTCCTCTATGGTTGTTGGGGTGAATACTGGGAATTATTGGTAGCATTCTGATGGTAATGGCAGAAATCTTTTATAGTTTTAAAACACTATTGCTGGTTTTGAGAATATTTTCTTCTCCTAATTTCAGGTTGGGTGGGACTATATCAGCATACAAGATAGTACCAGACGAAATAGAAGAAATCAAGGTATAGTATGGCGTTTTTCACCTCTACAAAGACTTAGCATCTTGATGAGGGGTAGGGAAGAATTGCTTTTTCTTTATGCCATTGATCTTTGGCTATGTTAGAATATTATTTAATTCTAAGTTATCATAGTTGAATTAAAAATTTATATGTATCAGATAATCACCATCAGACTTATCTGCTATTTGCAATGAATTTGTGACTAAAATATTAGGAGAATCATAAAGGAACCCTTTCCTGTGCAGTTCATTGAAAGTCTACATATGAAAACACTGTATATAAGCATTGGTGTGCATAATGGATTATCTTTTTATCTTGTTGCAATTTCTTTTCCCTATAAGCCTTCACAACTTTTAAATAATATCTGTCTTTTCGTACATATTTTTCTGGGTTCCTTTGAAAACACAGTATGCCAATTTCAATTGAGAATTTACATTACAGTAATGAAAAATTAACTTACTCTTTAAAAATTAGAGCATTATGACATTCTTCTGTCTGTAACATTTTACTAAGTCTTAGTGAATATTAATCTCCTAACATAATATATTGTTTTTTTCAAAAGCAAGATTGAATAATTGGATAGTAATAATGAAGGATAAACAATACTGGTTAAATGTTAACAATGACATGTAAAGATCTCAACAAATCATTAAGCTTGATTTGATTAAACTTTTCAATATCAAGTTCAATAAATTCAAATCTTTCAGTAAATTCAAATTCAATTCAAAATAATTATTCTATGACTCAAGGGGCTTTTTTTTTTTTTTTTTTTTTGAGACAGAGTCTCGCTCTGTCATCCAGGCTGCAGTGCAGTGGCATGATCTCAGCTCACTGCAACCTCCAACCTCCCGGGTTCAAGTGATTATCCTGCCTCAGCCTCCCAAGTAGCTTGGATTATAGGCACGTGCCACCACACCCGGCTAATATTTTTTTTTTTTTTTATTTTAGTAGAGACAGGTTTTCGCCAAGTTGGCCAGGATTGTCTTGAACCCCTGACCTCAGGTGATCCACCCACCTCGGCCTCCCAAAGTGCTGGGATTAAGGCGTGAGCCACTGCTCCTGGCCTCAAGGGACATTTTTAAAAAGAAAAAAATCTTGTAATTTGTTTGCATTATTTTTAAATGGAGTAAGCCCATTGATCCATTATATGATACACTATTAGCTTCAATATGCCAAGTGTTCCAATGTAATCAGAAATTAATGTGGTAATTAATATTCTAGCTTTAAAAAATTTTTCAAGAAATTTATTCCAACTTTGTGTGAACTCATAAAATATTTTAGCTAGGAGGAACTTTAGGTCTAATCCAGGTCTCTCATTTTTCGTATGAGGAAATTGAAATGAATAAAGATTTTTTTTGACATTCAGTGATGACTTCTAAAAATATCATCAAGTTTGTTAAAGGGTTGGAAAAGCATGAGGATATTACTTCTTGAAATACATTATATAATGACTCAAAAATTGAACTCTAGAAACTTTAAGCAATTAATAAATATATAAATAATTAAGCTACATTTATGTAAAGAATATTGAATTGAAATTACGTATTATAAAGGCACCCTCTCTGATAATACAATTAAAATATGTGTTAACTGATGAAGGTAAACCAAGAGTTTTATGGAAATACATAGGAGGGACACCTGGACATTGGAAAAAGTAAATCAGCAAAGTCTTTCCAAGAGGTAACCCCCAGGAAATTGGAGTTTTATACAGAAGCATAAACATGAAATAATAGGATACCAGATTATAGGGTATAACTAAAGACTGGTAAGATAAAGGGCTGGAAGCAGGCCTTTATCCCATGTTAAAAAGTTTGGTTTTGATCCTGAAAATTATGGGATTCCTTTATGTGATTTTTAAGGAAGAAAGTAACATAATCATTTTGGTACTTTTTTAAAGCCTTACTATGATGAGTGAGAAAAATGATTTCAGCAGAGAAGAGGTTTTACCTAGATGGAAGGAGACCAGGTTGCAGGAATGTAGGCACAAAATGATTAGAACCTGAACTTAAGCATTGACAGTAAGGCTAGAGAAGAAAATAAGATTTGAAAAATATTATTTAAGAAAGTAGAATCAACAATACTTGATAATTTATTGGATGTTTAGGGGAAAATGGAGAGATTGACTCAGATTTCTGGCTTGGGAAATTGAGTAGATGGTGTTGCTGTTAACTTAAGAAGGATGTTTTGGAGACAGAATATTATTAATAGGAAAAAGGATGTTTTGGACTTACTGAGTTTGAGGTCCCTCTCAGATTACCAAATATCCAATAAGTCATTGGATAAATCAGCCTGGAACTCAGAAAAGAAATACAATCTAGTAATTGATATTAAGGTTTGTCCTCATACAAGAGAGTTAATTGAGGCCATGCTAGTCAGTGAATGGAATCTCACAGAAAAGTTATATGAGGTATTAAAATTGGGCTGAAGATGCAGCCTTAAGGAAGACTTACCCTAAAGGCAGAGTATTAATATATTCTTTAATTAGTTTAATTAATTAACAGGAATGTTGCCTATTTTTAAATAGTGATTTTTTTCCTAAAGGAATCAGTTTTTGTCATTGTGCATGCTTGTTTTATTTTAGAGTTATAAGAGTTATCCCTCAGGAGATTCCTTTAAAAAAAAAAGCAGGATTCATGGATGGTAGGTAACATAATTTTTCCATCGATTACTGGTATTATATCTAAAATAACTTCAGAGAGTTTGAGGCTTGAGGCATAAAAAAAAATGAAGAATTCATCTTGCTTTCAGAGTACTCAAAGAAAAACTGTTCTAAAACATTTCACCAATATTTGATGGCACATTAGCATTTTCAGCTAAAATCAGTTATAATCATTTTTGTTTTGATGGAAAGGAATGTGAAGCATACGGATGTAATGTTCATTCAGTTGTGTAGTATCTGAGTAATGTTAAATTGTCTAAACAGAACAATTGAGTTTCAATTTGATACACTATCTATAGTATATACCATGTATAAAATAAATATGCATATGTATTTTTGCTATTAAAATAATATGACTGATTAAACATAAATCACATTTTGGCAGATGTGGGAATCTTTCACAATTTTTTAGCACCAGAAATTATCTAGTTCATAAATTTTTTTAATTAAACATATATTTATTGATTGTAGTAAATCACTTCAAAACAGTGAATGGATTCTTAGCCCTTAGCCATATAAAGAGTGAATAAATTCCTGGCCCAATCAGAAGTCCCTTTTTCACCCTAGATGTAACCACTATTCTGATTTTTTTTTTTTTTGATACGGAGTCTCTGTCAACTGGGCTTGAGTGCAGTGGCGTAATCTCAGTGCACTGCAACCTCTGCCTCCCAGGTTCAAGCAATTCTCCTGCCTCAGCTTCCCGAGTAGCTGGAACTACAGGTATGCACAACCACACCCAGCTAATTTTTGTATTTTTAGTAGAGACAGGGTTTCACTATGTTGGCCAGGCTGGTCTCGAACCTCCTGACCTCAAGTGATCCACGCATCTCAGCCTCCCAAAGTGCTGGGATTACAGGCGTGAGCCACTGCGTCTGGCCTACATTATGATTTTTATCATTATCAATTCCTTGCTTTTGTTCCGTTTTACCACCTATATACACATCCCTAAACATTACAATTTATGTTTGCTGTCTTTGAACTTCATATGAATTGAATCATATTGTATGCAGTTTTTTTGTGCCTTGCTTTTTTATCCCTTTTTGTAGGATTCATTCATGTTATTGACTGTAACTAATGTCTTTGTTTAATTGTAAAATACACCATGTACCACAGATCACTGAGACATCCTACTGTTGAATATTTAGCTTGTTTCCATTTGTGACAATTATGAAAAGTGATGCTATAAACATTATTGTAAGAGCATCCTGGTACTCATGTATAAGTTTCTCTGAGGTGTATACTGAAGAGTGGAATTCCTGGGTATTAAGAAACATGTATCTTCAACTTTCCTGAATGAAATCTCACTTTTTTAAAGTAGTTATGCCAATTTACACTACCATCTTGAATGCATTTATTTTAAATAGCTATATTTAAATATTCTTTAATCTATCTGCAACATATATTAGTATAGATTTGATTTATATGTGAGATGACTAAATTGATATAATATTTTAAAAATGTGTCTTTGTTTTTCCAGCCCATGGGAAAAGTCCTGAGGGATAATTGTTAATGAAAAATCCCATTTTTTCCCCACTGGTTTGAATTGCCTCATGTATCATATACTAAATTTTCCAATTTAGGACACAAACATACATAAGTCTGTCTTTTCCTGAACTTCTGTTCCATTAATCTATTTATTCTTTTCTCAGCCTGTATGGTTTTGATTATAGTGCTTTTTTAGCATAGTAGGAAAGGTCCTGTGTTTTTCTTTTTTGTTTTATTGGCTCATGTATTGATTGCTCCAGATAACATCATAATATCTCTGTCGTTTTTCAAAAGTATTCCTGCTGAGGAGACTTCCAGTTCCAGCCAAGATGGAGTAGCTTCATTCCTTCCAGATCCAAAATGCCTAGGCATTATAAAATAAACATAGAAAGATTCTGGGCCAGGCGCAGGGGCTCACGCTTGTAATCCTAGCACTTTGGGAGGCTGAGGCGGGCGGATCATGAGGTCAGGAGATCAAGACCACCCTGGTTAACACGGTGAAACCCCATCTCTACTAAAAATACAAAAAAGTTAGCCGGGCATGGTGGCGGGCACTTGTAGTCCCAGCTACTTGGGAGGCTGAGGCAGGAGAATGGCATGAACCTGGGAGGCAGAGCTTGCAGTGAGCCAAGATGGGTCCACTGCACTTCAGCCTGGGTGACAAAGCGAGACTATGTCTCAAAAAAAAAAAAAAAGAAAGAAAGAAAGATTCTGAAAGATAGAAAGAAGAAGGCAGACTACCTGGGAACCTCAGGAATTAAGAAATGACATGCAGTGAATTATTTGGGTTTCTTTATTATCTCCTGTATATTCTGGAGAGGATACTGAAGAAAGCCTTCAACGTGGAACCACCAACGGTTGGCATAAACAAAAAATGTCCCTACAAGAGCCTATCTGTTTAGCCAACAGACCAGGACAAGGCTCACCTAAGAGGCAAGAATGGCTTTTCAGCAATATTTGCCCTACTACAGCTAAGCATCAATGGGAAAACTATTCAGTTCCCTTACAGTTTCAGTTGAGTCAAGCTGGCAGCTGATACTCCACATCACCCCCTGCCATCCCACAGAAGTAAGTGGCATAGTTCTGAATCCCTCACCTGGTGGTGGCAGCAGGGCTGAGTAGGGATCTATTCTTCCATCTTTGACCTGGCAGAGCAGATGTCACTCTGATTTCCTGGATATGATATCAAAGTTGAAACCAAGCAGCAGTTGATCTGTCACCAGCCCAGTGGAAACAAGCTGTGCTCCAATTTTCCCAGCAGGGTAGTATCAGTGGAGTCCAGTGATGAGCTGAGCTGCCATCCCCATTCAATAGCAGTGAAACTTAACAAGGCAGCACAAAGTAGAGCTAGTCACCACTGTTTCACCTTTCCTTTCCCATTTAAGGGGAAGGCCTGGCAGACAGGCAAACCTCTACCCCCAGCTGTAGCAACAAGACTAAGCAAGGTGGGGCTATTGGTACTTCTGCTCACAATATGAGTCAACCATCTACTCTCCCCCACCCTTGGTATTAGCATGCGCCCCTACTTGGTATCAACAGCGGAGCAAGGTAATGTCAGCTTTCACTAGAAAGGTCTCAGCAGAGCCAAGAGGGGAGCTGTACTTCCACCTTACAGTCCTCAATTAAACAGTGTGAATCAGTGCTTCACTTTTGCCAGAGTGGTGTCAGTGAGACCTTGCAGAAGCTGAACAGACATATCCAGAAGGCCCTCATGTTACATTGCAAGATGGGAGACATCTGCTAAAAATGATTAAATAATCTCAAATATAAAACACCAGATGTCCTAGGTGACAATAAAAATATCAGTCATCAGACCAAGAACAAGGAAAATCACAGCATGAGTGAGAAAAGAACAGTCTACTGACACTGACACAAAGAAGATTCAGGTGTTGAAATTATCTGACAAAGATTTTAAAGCACCTATTATAAAAATGCTTCAACAAGCAACTACGAATTCTCTTTAAAAATGAAAAAATAGAAAATCTTGCCAAATAAATAAAAATCATAAAAGGAACCAAATGAAAATTATGGAACTGAGAAATACCATCACCAATACAGAAAACTCACAGGGGGCAAGAGACCGAAGTGGTACAACATTTTTGAAGTGCTGGAAAAAAGAACTGTCAACTACAAGTGCCATATTCAATGAAGTTATTCTTCAAGAATGAGTAAGGACATACACAGACGAGAAAACTAAAAGAATTTGTCACTAGAAAGCCACTCTGAAAGAATGGATAAATAAATTCTTTAAAGAGAAAGGAAGTAATAGAAAAAGGCCTGAAACTTCAGAAAAGGGAGAACAGCAGAATGGGTCAATACAATAGATTGTATTTTCTTATAATTTTTAAAATCACAATTATAATACTGTATAATATGGTACTCCATATATGTACATACTTAACACAATCATATTTAAAATGTGGAAGGGTAAAGTTGCCTAAATGGAGGTAAGATTTCTATATTTCACTTGGAATGATAAAATATCATTACTGTTAGATTGTGGTAAGTTATATCTGTATATTGTAATACTCAGAACAACCACTAAGAAAAGTATACAAAGCAATATACGCAAAATGCTATAAATAAAGGTAGAATTCTAAAAAGTATTTAAGTGATTCACAGTAAGCAAGCAGATAAAAACAGGAAAAAGAAACAGGACAAAAACAGAAAATAGATAATAAAATGCAGACTTAAGGCCTATGGTCTTAATACCTTAAATATAAATAACCTAAATATGCCAATTAAAAGACAGATTTTGACAGAATGGATTTTTTAAAAATGATCCAATAAATGCCATTCTAAAGAAACTAATTTCAAAAACAATGACATAAGTAGGTAGTAAGCAGTAGGATACAGAAGGATGGCAAAAGATGTATGTGTGAAAATAAATTTAAAAAAAAAAAGCAGGAGTGGACTGGGCACAGTGGCTTACACCTATAATCCCAGCCTTTGCGGAGGTCAAGGCGGGTGGATCACCTGAGGTCGGGAGTTCTAGACCAGCCTGGCCAACATGGTGAAACCTGTCCTTACTAAAAGTACAGAAATTAGCTGGGCATGGTGGCGCATGCCTGTGGTCCCCACGACTCGGGAGGCTGAGACAGGAGAATTGCTTGAACCCAGGAGGCGGAGGTTGCAGTGAGCCGAGATCGCACCACTGCACTCCAGCCTAAGTGACAGAGTGAGACTCCATTTCAAAAATAAGTAAATAAATAAAATTTAAAAAGCATTAGTGACTATATTAATATCAGACCAAGTAGACTTCGGAACAAGAAAAATTCTGGAGACAGAGAGGATATCCCATACTGTGAAAGGCTCAATCTACCAGGAAAGCAGTGATCTTAAAAGTATGTGTGCTAAAAACTGAAATATACAGAATGCTCCACCTAAAATTAAACAACACACATTTTTTTCAAGGACACATGAAACATTTACCTTGGAAAACCATATCCTTAGTCATAAACCAAAACAGTACTTAAAAATTGCAATTGTGCAGAAGTATGTCCTCTGACCATAATAGAACCAAACCAGAAAGAGAAAAAAACAGAAAAATATCAGGAAAAGCTCTAATATATGCAAGAGGAAATTAAAATATACTTTAGTAAATAATCAAATAAGATGTCTCAAATGAAATTTTAAAAATTTGCACAATCAAATCGAAAATGAAAATATAACACATCAAAAAATCTGGAAAGCAGTGAAAGCAAGGCTGAGAGGAAATATTATATGCAATGCAGACATTAAGAGAAGAGGAAAGTTCTCAAATCAGTAATCTAAGTTTTTTCCTCCAGAAACTAGGAGAAAAGAAGAGCAAAATATATTTAAGTGTTGAAATAAATAAAATTGAAAACAGGAAAACAATAATCAGTGAAATAAAATCTCCTTGTTTATAAAGCTCAAAGAAATTGGTAAACCTCTTGCTAAATTGCAAAGATAAAGGAGAAAGGGCCCAATCACCAATGTCATGAATGAAACAAGGAGAATTACTACAGATCTTCTATTCATTAAAAGAATAATTAGGTAATGTTAAAAACTTCATGACCATAAATTGTACAACTTAGCAGAAATGGACCAATTCCTCGAAAATCACAAACTTCTAAAACCAAAATGAAATAGATGATCTACATGGTATAAAAGTCATTAAATAACTTAAATTCATAATGAAAAAGTTCCTGAAAAAGAAAGCCTTAGGACTTTCTTTTTGGTTTCGCTGGAGAATTCTACCAAATATTTAAGAAAGAATTATCATCAATTTTACTCAATCTCCTCCAAAAGATAAAAGATGAGGAAATACTTTTCATGAGTCTAGTATAACATCAGTACCAAAAACAGAGAAAGACAGTGCAAACAAAGAAAATGGAAAACCAATATCTCTTACAAACTAAAATCCTCAATAAAGTATTATCAATTAAATCCAACAATGTATAAAAAGAATTAAGTGCCGTGACCATTTGAGATTTAGTTGAAATATACAGAAAACTACTTCAGTAGTAGAAAAACAATAAATCTAATCTACCATGTCAACGAGCTAAAGATGAAAAATCAAATGATCATATTAATTGATGCAAAAATAGCTTTTGACAAAATTCAAAACCCATTCATATAAGAATTCTCAGCAAACTAGGACTAGATGGGACCTTAACTTGATTAAGAGCATCTAGAGAAAACCTATAGGTAACAGCATACTTGATGGTGAAAGAGTGTTTTCCTTCAAAAATTGGAAACAAAGCAATAATATCTTCTCTCACTACTTTTATTCAACATAGTACTAGAAATGCTAGGTAGCACAATAAGGCAAGAATATGTGCTAAAAGCACATAGATTAGAAAGTAAGAAATAAAACTCCTTGTTTGCAAACCACTCAATTATCTGCATAGGAAAATATTACTATAAGAATAAGTAATTTTAGCTGCTTTGTGGCATATAAGATAAACACAAAAAGGAAAATAATTCAATTAGATTTCTATATACTATAAACAAACATTTGGAAACTGAAATTTAAAATAACACCATTTACAATTGTTCAAAAGAAAAGAAAATATCTAGATACAAACTTACAAGCACACATATGTTATCCTTATGCAAAAACTGGCAAACAATAAAGAAATAAAAGGACACTTGAGTAAAGACACGTTCTGTGTTCACATATTGAAAAATTCAACATAGTAATGATGTCATTTCTCCCCTAATTGAACCGTAAATTTAATGCTATACCTATCAAAATCCCAGCAAGTGTTTTGTGGCTATAAAATTGTATAAATTTATTCTAAAAGTATATGGAAAAACACAAAACCTAGAACAGCTAAGACAATTTTTAGAAAGAATAAAGTGGAAAGAATAACTCTACCCAATGAAAGTTTCATTCTGTATCTACAGTATTCAAGATGGTATAGTATTGGCAGAGAAATAAAAACATAAATCAATGAAACAGAATAGAGAACCTATAGTAGGCTTATACAAATATATTCAATTTGTTTTTAATAAAGGTGCAAAAGCAGTTCAGTGGAGAATAGACTTCAACAAATGGTGCTGGAACAATTGGAAATCAACAGACAAGGAAAAAAAAGAAGAATCTCAGTCTACGCCTCATGCTTTTTACAAAATTAATTCAAAATACATGGTAGACTTTAATATAAAACTGTAAAATTGTCAGAAGAAAAAAAAAGCAAAAATGTTTAGGACCTGGGGCTAGACAAACAGGCCTTAGACTCAACACAAAAAGCACAGTTCATACAATATAAGTTTCACAAACTGGAGCTCATCAACATATAAAAATTTTGTTCTGTAAAAGAATGAAAACAAAAACTGCAGGCCGGGTGCAGTGGCACACTCCTGTAATCCCAACACTTTGGAAGGCCGAGGCAGGTGGATTACCTGAGGTCAGGAGTTCAAGACCACCCTGGCCAACATGGTGTAACCTTTTCTCTACTAAAAATACAAAAACTACCCAGTCATGGTGGTGGATGCCTGTAATCCCAGCTACTCGGGAGGCTGAAGCAGGAGAATTGCTTGAACCCGGATGGCAGAGGTTGCAGTGAGCCAAATGGCACCACTGCACTCCAGCCTGGGCAACAGAATGAGACTCCTTCTCAAAAAAAAAAAAAAAAAAAAAAAAAAAAACTACACACTGGGAGAAATTATTTGCAAACTGCGTATCCAACAAAGGGCTTCTAACTATGATTTATAAAGAACTCTCAAACTTAGCAGTACCAATATATTTAATTAGAATATGGGCAAAATATATGAAGAGACATTTCATTGAAGAGGATATACAGATAGCAAATAAGAACATGAAAAGTTCTTCAATATCATTAGGCATTGGTTTGTTCCAATGACCATTAGCCATTGGTTTGTTCCAATGATATTCTCAAAGGAATTTACCTTATTTGAAAGAGAATGTGGGGGAGCTCAAGCCTGAGGGCACCCTCTAACACACTGGAGATTTTGGTGGTAGGTAAGCAAAACCAAGAAACTATTAATACTAAAATGTCTTTTTGTGGGTGAATGATCAAACAGACTGTCATTATATCATACTGTGGAATACTATTGTGTGATCAAAAGGAAAAAGAATGAACTATTGTTGAATCTCAGGGACATGCTAGATGAAAAAGCCTATCTCACGCCTGAAATCCCAACAATTTGAGAGGACAAGGTGGGCAGACCAATTGATGTCAGGAGTTTGAGACCAGCCTGGCCAACATGGTGAAACTTTGTCTCTACTAAAAATATAAAAATTAGCTGGGCATGGTGGTGCATCCCAGTAGTCCCAGCTACTCGGGAAGCTGAGGCAGGAGAGTCACTTGAACCTGAAAGGAAGAGGTTGAGGTTGCAGTGAGCTGGGACTGCACCACTGTGCTCCAGCCTGGGTGACAAAGTAAGACTCTGTCTCAAAAAAAAAAAAAGAAAAAAAAAAGTTGTATATTGTATTACTGCATTTGTATCTCATGTTTTTGAAATGCCAAAATTCTGCACATGGAAAATAGTGTCAGAGGTTTAGGGAGGAGAAATAGGAAGAAAGGTTGTTATGCATATAAAAGTATTTTACAAGGGATATGTATGATGGAAGTGTTCTGTGTCTTACTGTGGTGTTGGTCACACATATGTACATATTTCCATAATAAAATTGCATAGAAGTAAATACACACAAATGAATAAATGTAAAATTGGTGTAATCTAAATACAATTGGTGGATTGCATTATACTCTTTCTTGTTTGTGATGTTGTACTGCAGTTGTTACATTTGGAGAAAAGATGTTGAAGGGCTTTTCTATCTAGATGAGAATCCATAATTATATCAAAATAAAAAGTTATTTGTTTTTTTTTTTTTTTTGAAGCAGAGTCTCACTCTGTGGCCCAGGCTGGAGTGCAGTGGCCGGATCTCAGCTCACTGCAAGCTCCGCCTCCTGGGTTTACGCCGTTCTCCTGCCTCAGCCTCCCGAGTAGCTGGGACTACAGGTGCCCGCCACCTCGCCCGGCTAGTTTTTTGTATTTTTTTAGTAAGGATGGGGTTTCACAGGGTTAGCCAGGATGGTCTCGATCTCCTGACCTCGTGATCTGCCCGTCTCGGCCTCCCAAAGTGCTGGGATTACAGGCTTGAGCCACCATGCCCGGCCGTTATTTGTTTTTTATAGACAGAGGGTCTCACTGTATTACCCAGGCTGGTCTCAAACTCCTGCACTCAAACTTCTGCCTTGCCTTTCAAAAGTGCTGGGATTACAGGCATGAGCCACCATGTCCAGCTTTCTTTTAAAATTATTTTTAGTCATCCTATTTTTGTTTTGTTCTATTGAATGGTACATTTTCTTTATATATTTTCATTTTACCATAAATATTTTCTCTATTCTATACATTTTTACTTTTAAATTCTCTCTATATTTTTAACATAATTGATATATAAGATACTTTTAAAAATTAGGTTGTCACTGGATCCACTTCTACAAATTGTGCATGAGAAACTCTAGGAACCCATTCTCCAATGAAACAGCATTACTGATGAAAATTATAAAGAAACATCTACTTAAAGTATCTGTATATTGTTTCAAGGGCCAACAGCAAATGAGAAAAAAAAAAAAAAAATGTATTAAAGTAAATCCACTAAACATCAGGTAAAACGGAGTCTGTGGCACTTTAGCCACAGCCTGATCCATTCCTTCTTCATATTCAGCTTGTTGGAAGCTTCATGGGGCCGGTGTGACCTAAAGTATGAGGCTTTCTCTCCCCTAAGCACCCGAGTAAGGGATATGATATGTCGCTAAGGTGAACAGGCCTTTGTCATTTCTCATCACTTCAGTTCTGATTTGCAGTGGCTATATTTCTGATGGGTGGAGCCAAAAGGTCAGGACTTCCTTGCTCTACTCAGCACCCCTTCTCCATAGGATGGAAGCTATAGCCCAGATTCAACAGTATTAGAATACTGGAGCCCCAGTCACCCTTAATTCAGCTTTCTCATAGAACAGAACATCCACAACAGGAGAGTTGAGTATAGAAGACTGTAGTCTATCATACCTACACAGCACTTTGAACAGTGGCCCAGAGATTTTGTTCAGAAAGAGAGGCAGTTCGTAAGAACAGTTTGTTCCAATTATCTTCCCAAAGGAACTGACCTTATTTGAAAGAGAATGTTGGGGAGTTCAAGGCTAAGGACACCCTCTAACACAATGGAGATTTTTATGGTAGATGAGCAATTCCGAGGAGGTATATAACCAGTCTATAAATGAGGCTAAACCAGCTAGTTGACCAGAAAGAGTCTGAGAAAGAGTTGACTGAAGAGTCCTCTTGGGGTCAGAACCTCAAAATTTGAACTGAAAAACTATCTCTTTTGAGTTAAATTGGATTCAACTATGGAGCAGTTTATGTCCCAGGGCATTGTTTAAAACAATAGTGCAAAAAGTCAGCCAAAAAGTAGTGGAGTCTAGCAAACCAGTGTGGTAGAAAAACAAAAAAAGGCAGATAGCTTAACAGAGAGATCAAGGAAAGAAAAAGATAAAAGAGAGCCCTGCTAAAACAGACAGTCATCCCTAAGTAACTGTGTGAGTGCCTAGACTGAGCTGTCTGAGAAATGATATCAGAAACTTCACAGTGGGTACAAACAGACTTAACTAAAATAGCATCACCAGTTCAGTAAACAAATAAACAAGCAAACAACAACAAAAAGCCCTGGTGAGGAGGAGGGGAATCCGCATCCAGAGTTGCTATAGTATATTACATAACAGGTCTAGTTTTCAACTAAAATTATGAGACATGCAGAGAATAGTAAGTACATGAAATAGTAGTACATGTACAGTGTATCTTCTGCCAACCTCCTAGCTCATCCTATAGGAGTGCCTTAACTCCTGGGAGTGCAGCCCACTAGGTCTTGGCCTTATTTTACCTTTCCTATTCAATATGGAGTCATTCTGGTTCAAACGCCTGTGACATATTTCCCCCCTCCCTTTTATGAGACAACTCTTAATCCTAAGGGTTGTAGAGGCACAAACTTCTTCAGGCTGAAGAGCGGCAATGATATTCCTGCCTGACTATTAGGGTCTCTTGTATTCAGGGTAAAGAGGAGTGATGTCAGAAAGCATCAGTATGTCAAGGGCCAACAAAAGGTGGTAACTGGAAAATTCATAAGTGATCAATATAAGAGAACATTAAGTAAGCTTATTCTGCATTCCTACACATAGTGTACAACAGTGATATATTCCACAAGAGTTAAGCTAAATTAGCAAAATTATCCCAAGTAAACTAAATAAGAAGGCTTTCCATGAGTTGGACAGTTGTTGGAACCAAGCTGATATTCTGAAGTTAGTGGTTGATTCCAATACATGCCCAGAATTAGGATACTGATTCAGATTTTTGCATTACCCATTACTCTTGTTTCTTCTGAGCTACAGCCAGAGATAACTGATTGGTTCACAGGAATAAGCAGCGATACTCTAAATTGCAGGAAAAAAAACTCAAAAACAATTAATGAGACTAGAATTTAATAACAGATGTCCCATAGTTCTTGAAACATAATTTTTCTCTCTCCAGTCTCCTATTTTTACTAAAGACAAATCATGGTGAAAATGATCTACTTTATTATACTTGGCCTAATTATTTGTGTAAAGTGCAGCAAGAATAATTATTTTTCACATAGGCTTTAAAATTGGCTTTGATGGAACTCTGATAAAGAATCTCAGACAAGCCTTTCTTAAAGCTGAGCCCAGCAATGGGTGTCTACCCTCAGATACCAATGAGTTGGGTAAGTTCCTGTCCTCTTGAGGTCCCAAGATAATTCAGAATTACTGGACCTGTCAGAAAGTGACATTCTTTAATTACCACAGGTCAGGAACACTGTACAGGGACTGTGCAAACAAGGTATAAGACCAGTTTTCCCAGGGGGTTTTTATTGGCTCTGTATGTCATTTGATTCCTTAAAAGAAAGCATGCCATTCCAGTCAAAGCTTTGGTAAAAGAACCAGTTTCTCCAACTGTGTCCTGATACAAGTGAAAACGATTCTTATTGCACTTATGCAAACAACTATATTGCCATAAATGAAGAATATTCACAGATGGTTTCCAGTTTCTGGAGAAATCAGGTAGAGACAAACAGATATGCTCCAAATTTTGTTCACAGCAGTATACTTTACTCAATTGTTAACAGCTGTCAGTAGCTCAAAAGAAATGTTTCCTTGACTAAAAAACAAAACAAAGGATCAGCAATGTTTTAAGAAAAGTCAAAAAAGACTACTTCAATCTTCTGTTAGTTTAGTCAATTCAGTCAACTCCTGCAGTGCTTGACATTCACAAACATTTCAGCTCTCAGTGAGTACTGAATGTTTTTTCCTCTGTTCTAATGTCACAATCTCCAAACTTATCAGAAACCTACATTCAAGAGCACCTGTCAGAGTCCTATAGCTGATTACAAGCCACCTTTTGAAGAGGATCAAAACAAGACAACAGTTAATCTATGAATGACAAAATATTCACAAATCGTGTTTTTGACTGTGATTGCCTTAAAACACACAATGACATATGATGATTTTATGTAATAATTATAATTATTAATAACATACACTAAATCATATCAGAATTATGGGAGTTTCTCATTATTTTGAAACACATACCAGTAACATATTTATACAAATACAGCTCAAAGAAAGTTAACACCATTTCACATTTGACAGCGCATCCTGTATAAACCACATTTCATCTTTGCATTGATGTGCTATTAATGTTAAACCCACTCCTTTTTGTTTGTTTTTGTTTATGTTTTTTTGAGATGTAGTTTCGCCCTTTTGCCCAGGCTGGAGTGAAATGGTGCGATCTCAGCTCACTGTAACCTCTGCCCCTGGGTTCAAGTGACTCTCCTACAGCAGCCTCCCAAGTAGCTGTAATTACAGGCACCCACCACGAGACCTGGCTAATTTTTTGTATTTTGGGGGTTTCGCCATGTTGGCCAGGCTGGTCTCAAACTCCTGACCTCAGGTGATCCACCCACCTTGGCGTCCCAAATAAACCTACTTCTTAATAAAACCTATCTAGTTTTAATCAGTTTTACCATAAGGTAAGATTTTTCTAAATCTTTTATAACCCTTTACAGTTTTTGTTAAAGAGCAGATCAGTGTTCTGAGAGAAACCCTGTTGTGCTTTTATTCCAATGTTCAATTTACAGAAAAACTAAATAATACCCCTTTAACTTTATCCAGTATGTTTGCACACAGAATCTCTTTCACAATTAATTTTTCACAAACCTTCCACAATTTGTTCAAACCTTCATCTTTATCCTAACTTAAAACAATCCTTTAATATTTAATCTAGCCAAAAAATTCCACATTTCCATGCCTTCTTATAATCTGTTACCAAAAACACATCTTACTTTCCTTACACAATTTGCATGTAAAACTATTTCTTCAGTAGTCTCAGTTACATGTTACAATGCTAACTCTTGGCAATATTTATTTTTGAGCCAATATTAATTAGAGCTCTTTTATATGTAAACATCATACATACAATACATATAAATACACACACAGACATAAGATCCAGTAGTTGTAAGGTTTTTCACTTGCCAGTTTCTTAATTCAATTACTGGCTTTAGGGTTGATCCCTTGGAGGAACAGGGCCAGGAAAGCATGCAGTTTCTGTGGACTAATAACCAGGCTCAGCTGGAAGGCAAAAACAGTTCCCCAGAATTAAGGGTCTCATTTTTATACTGAATCCTGGATCCCCAAAAGAGAAATGCTATGGAACAAGACTGTGTGATTATTTTACTGTGCATTTCGTTGCAAAGCAATCTGAAGCCAATTAGCCCATTCTGTGATTAGCCCATCCCCATGAGAATCTTCTCTCTCAGTGGGGAGTGGGGACATCACCATGCCTTCCAAGTGGCCAGGAGCATGCTTCTGTAATCCAAACATGCAGAGAGCTGAGTATCTTTCCATAACTGCCATTAGCTATCCCCAAAGGTATATTTCCTACCCAGTTATTACACACCAAAGTTCTCTCATAATGTGAAGTAATTTCTGATATCCCGAAAAATAAAAAACATAAGATAACGTAATTCAAGACAGAGCAGAATCTTAGATTTTGAGAGGGATCTGTTTACTTTCACTTCCTGGGGTTTCATGAGGAAAACAGAGGTTTTTCCTAAAATGGGGTATGTGGCACCTCTTCTGTTTTTCCCTAGGCTGTTAGCTTGAATATTTACTTTTAATTAAGCTTTTAACCATATAGCACTCTTTTTAAAAAGTTTTTTTAAAAATCTCTTATTACCCAGCTTTAGCCACACCAAACTGCCAATATTTCTGGTTTTTGAACTTTACTAAATGTAACCTTCCAGGTGCTCAGAGAAAGGAAAATTTAAGACGGTTCATGAAGGAGAGGTGAATGAACAAATGGCAAAGGTTACCCAAATATCAGCCAGAAAGTACTCATTACCTTGGCTGAAAATTGAACCTGAATCCAGGACCACTATTGGGAAAAGACAAAGCTCTAACTGCTAAGCTACAGCATTGGGCAGTTTCTGTTGCCCTTCCCAGAAAAAGCCTAGAGCAGTAAATTTTGAGTTTGAAATGGCTTTTAACTGCTCAAGATAATTTTTAGAGCTAACTAGGACATGAACCCCAAAATTCCTATTCCCTGGAAGGTAGAGACCAAGAGAAGGTACTGCCAGATGATTACAAGGTCAAGCTCCCAAGGACACTTTTCAACATGTGGTCTCTGGGCAAGATGGTTGCCCTGTGTAACAGAAAAGATAGGAAAGGGAAAGGAGAGAAAGGGTTTGCACTGCCTGTGGCAGGGCAGGGAAGGTCAGGGAATTCAGGAGCTGAGGGAAGCCAGAGAAAGGCCCACTCATTGCAGTGACACTGAAAGAAAAGTTCAGGCAGCCACTTGTCAGTAGCAAAGGGTTTTTTTTTTTCACCAGACTCATCAGCTCTCAAGTTTCCCCCTTTGTTGAGAAAAAAACCTCCCCATGTCTCATAATTTTGTACATGCCTAATTCTGTCACCAACAGCCATCAGCAAAGATTGTAAGGCAGATTAATCCAAAGAGAATAATAATTAAAATTCTTTATTGCCAAATACATTTTTAACCACATGGACTTTATCAAGAGGGGCCTCTGACCCCTCAATCTTAGGAAGAACTCTAACCTTCCTATGTTGGGCCTCGAACCCAAGTTCGGTCAAGCATCCTTGCCTTTTATCAAGAGGGGCCTTTAACCCACTCTGTCTTAGAAGAGACTCTAACTCTCCCATGTTGGGCCTCAAACCCAATCCCATCCTTTATCCGGGCACTCCACCACCTACTGAAAGTCAGTCAATCAGTGCTGCAGTCTGTTTCCTTTGGGTTAGGGGTTTCCTCAGTATTGTCCCTTTGGGAGTTATCAGGGAGATGCTGCCTGAACAGGGTCCCGATCCAGCCCCCAAGAGAGGGTTCTTGAATCTCACACAAGAAAGAATTCAAGACAAATCCATAAATTGAGAGCAAGTTTATTAGAGAAGTAAATAAACAAAAGAATGGCTACCCCATGGGCAGAGCAGCAGCATGAGCTGCTGGTTGGCCACTTTTATGGTTATTTGTTGATTATGTGCTAAACAAGGAGTACATTATTCATGAGTAAAAAGGGGGAGGCAATTCCTGAAACTGAGAGTTCCTCATTTTTTTAGACCATATAGGGTAATTTCTGACATTGCCATGGCATTTGTAAAGTGTCATGGCATTGGTGAGAGGGACTTTTAGCATGTTAATGCATTACAATTCGCGTATAACAAGTAGTGAGGCCGACTAGAGGTCACTGTCATTGCCATGTTGGTTTTACTGGGTTTTGGCTGGCTTCTTTACCACAGCCTGTTTTATCAGCAAGGTCTTTATGCCTGTACCTTATGCTGACCCCCTAGCTCATCCTATGAGTAAGTGTATTAGTCCATTTTTGTGCTCTTAATAAAGACATACCAGAGACTGGGTAATGTGTAAAGGAAAGAGGTTTAGTTGACTCACAGTTACACATGGCGGGGGAGGCCTTACAATCATGGCAGAAGGAGAAGGAAGAGAAAAGTCACATCTTACATGGTGACAGGCAAGAGAGCTTGTGCAGGGGAACTCCCATTTATAAAACCATCATGTCTTGTGAGATTTATTCACTACCATGAGAACAGTATGGGGAAAATTGCCCCTGATTCAATTATCTCCACCTGGCCCCGCCCATGACACTTGGGAATTATTATAATTCAAGGTGAGATTTCTAAACTCTATCAGTCAGAATGCCATAACTCCTGGGAATGCAGCCAAGTACGTCTCAGCCTTGTTTTACCTAGCCCCTGTTTAAGATGGAGTCACATAGGTTCAAACACCTTTGACAGGAGGATCACTTGAGACCAGGAGTTCAAGACCAGGCTGGGTAACAAAATGAGACCCCATCTCTACAAAAAAAAAAAAACAAAATAATATAAATTAGCTGGGCATGTTAGTGCACAACTGTAGTTCTAGCTACTCAAGAGGCTGAGGTGGGAGGATCACTTAAGCCCAGGAAGCAGAAGCTTCAATGAGCTATGATCACACCACTGCACAGAAAAAGAAAAAAAAAAAAAAAAAAAAACTGTCACTCAACCAAGGAATCCTATTTTTAAAAAATGAAGATGAAATAAAGACATTTCCAAATAAATAAAACAGAGTTTGTTGTCAGCAGACTCACCATACAAAAAATAAAAAAATTCTTTAAAAGAAGTTGACCAGAGATAGTGAATCAAATGCATACACACAAAAACAAGGAACACTAGTAAAGCTAATTGTACAATTATAGAAGACAGTGTAAGTGCATATTTCTTGTCTTTTTTCTCCCAATTAATTTAAAAACCAATTTAAAAAAACAATACATGTATATTGGTTGAACCTATAGCATATAGACATGTAATGTATTTGACAGGGACAGCACAAAGAAGATGGGTAGCAGCAAAGCTGAATTTGAGTAAGTACATAACACCAGATGGTATGTCAAATCCACAGGAACAAATAATAAAACTAGAAATGGTAAATAAGATAGTTAATATAATAAGCTATATAAATATATTCTTGTCCTTTCAGTTTCTTTAATAGACATAAATTATATAAAGTAATAATTGTAGCAATTTTTTCTTGGGTTTTGAGTATGTGCATACTCAAATATATGTGTATACACACATATATGTGTGTGTACATATATGTATATATCTGTGTGTGATTGTGTGTGTATATTTATATATACACAGTGGTTAGATATTTTTGTATACCTCTCTTAGTAACTGATAAATTTATAAAATTAATAAAAATGTAAAATGTCTGAAAACCATAAGAAATAAATTTGTCCTAATGTACATATATGCAACAGTAAACCAACCATTGCCAAATGTTATAGACCTCTTCAAGAGCAGATGTTAACAATTACCAAAGTAGACAATCTACTGGGCCATAAAGGAAGTTTCAGAAATGTTAATGAACTCAAATCACACAAAGAAAAAGTATTAAGCACTTCTTCTGTTTTTTTCTACATTAACTGTATCAATTCATAACTAAATAATAGTTAAAGGGAAGCACCTTTACATAATATATATACATAAGTAGTATGTATATATAAGTAGTATGTATGTAGTATGTGTAGTAATGTACTAGTATCTGTAGTACATATATTGTATGTGTAGTACATATGTTGTATGTGTAGTAATGACACAAAGAAGAGAGAATAGAACTATTTAGTAGTAACATTTCTATATTTCATGGAATTAAGTTCATATATAGTTGAAGTAGATTCCGATAAGATATTCATGGTAAAACCCTAGCTAAGAATATAACTCCAAAAATATGGTTAAAAAAAGGGTATTAGAATATTACACTAGAAAATATTCACTTCATGTAAAAGAAAACATTAAGAGGGAATAAAGGAACCAGTAAGAGACGTATAGAAAACATAGATAAAAATGGCAAATGTAAATCCAGGTATATCATTAATATCATTAAATGTGAATGGATTTAACAATTCAATAAGGCATACGTTGTCAGACTGAATAACAAGTATTTTTAAAGACCCATCTGCCTGCTGTCTGCAGTAGACCTATTGTGTCTTCAAAGATACATATGGATTGAAATTAAAAGGATAAAAAGAATATATATTATGCTGATATAGTCTGGATCTGTGTCCACACCTAAATTTCATGTTCAGTGTTGGAGGTGGGGCCTGGTGGGAGGTGATTGGATCATGAGGTCAGCTTCTCATGAATGGTTTAGTACCATCCCGTTGGTGCTGTTCTTGTGATATTGAGTGAGTTCTTGAGAGATCTGGTTGTCTAAAAGTGTGTAGCCCCTTCCCACTTGCTCTCTCATACTGCTGCTCTGGCCATGTAAGATGTGGCTTCTGCCATGATGTTAAGTTTCCTGAGGCCTCCCCAGATGCCTAGTTGATGCCATCATCTTATTTCCTGTACAGCCTGCAGAACTGTGAGCCAATTAAACCTGTTTTCTCTATAAATGACCCAGTCTCAGGCATTTCTTTACAGCAATATAAGAATGGACTAATACACATGGAAACAACAAACAAAAGAAAAATAAAATATATAATTGAAATTCTTTATCAGTTTGTATACTTCTATTAAAGGTGCTTCCCTTGAACTATTATTTAGTTATGAATTGATACAGTTAATGTAGAAAAAAACAGAAGAAGTGCTTAATACTTTTTCTTTGTGTGATTTGAGTTCATTAACATTTCTGAAACTTCCTTTATGGTCCAGTAGATTGTCTACTTTGGTAATTGTTAACATTTGCTCTTGAAGAGGTCTATAACATTTGGCAGTGGTTGGTTTACTGTTGCATATATGTACATTAGGACAAATTTATTTCTTATGGCTTTCAGACATTTTACACTTTTATTAATTTTATCAATTTATCAGTTACTAAGAGAGGTATACAAAAATATCTAACCACTGTTTATGTGGATTTGTCTATTTTTTCTTTGAATTCAGTCAACTTCTACTTCGTATGTTTTTTGCCAGGTACAGTAGCACATGCTATAATCCCAGCTTCTCTGGAGGCTGAGGCAGGAGGATCACTTGAGCGAATAGTTTGAGTCCAGCCTGGGCATCGTAGTGAAACACCCCATCTCAAAAAATTAAATAAATAAAATAAATATATAGGTAGAGAGAGAAGCATACTATCTTATTGGGTATTGACAATATTTTTATATCTGTGTATTTGAATTGACACTTTCATCATTCTGAAATGTTTTTCATCTCTAATAGTATTTGTTGCCTTATAAGCTACTTTTTTGGTATACTAATGCTACAACCAGTCTATTTTGCTTGGTGCTTTCATGATAATCTATTTTCATCATTCTAATTTCACCCTTGTCATCAAATTTAAAATGTAAATGACTCTTGTAGACATTTTTATACTTCTTTCCTGAAACTTGTTTTGCACTCAGTATATTTAGACAGTTTTCATTTATTATAATTATTAATAACTCAATGTTTGCTTTCTATTTAGCCCACTGGTTTCCCTTTTCTCTTACTTCCTTGCCTTAATTTAGATTAGTAGAGTAGCTTTTATTATTCAGTTTTTTTCTTCAATTAACTTGTTACATATTCTTTGAATGTGTTTTAGGGGTTTGGGTTTTTTTAAGGACTACCCAAGGGTATATTTCATCATCCATCCATTATAGTTTCTACTAATAATAATCACTTTTACCATTTATGATATGAATAATTGCTTTTTTAATTTTAATTTTTAATTTTTGTGGGTACATAATAAATGTATATATTTATAGGGTGCATGAGATGTTTGATACAGGCATGCAATGAATAATAGTCGCATCATGGAAATGGGGTATCCATCCCCTCAAGCATTAATCCTTGCTGTTATAAACAATCCAATTGTACTCTTTTAGTTGTTTTTAAATAGATAATTAAGTTATTGTATATACTCACCTTGTTTTACTATCAAATACTAGGATTTAGTCATTCATTCTGTTTTTTGTACCTACTAACCATCCCTACCTCCACCTTACCCTCTCCCCCTCTACCCTTTCTAGCTTCTGGTAACCATCTTTCTACCCTCTAATTCCATGCGTTGCATTGTTTTAAGTTTTAGATCCCACTAATAAGTGAGAACAATGTTTTTCTTTCTGTGCCTTGCTTATTTCACTTAACATAATGACATCCAGTTCCACTGATGTTGTTGCAAATGACTGAATCTTATTCTTTTTTATGGCTGAGTTATAGTCCACGGTGTATAAGAACCATATTATCTGTTAATCTATTGATGGACGCAAGTTGCTTCCAAATCTTAACTGTTGTGAACACAGCTGCAACAAACACGGGAGTGAAAATATCTATTCGATATATTGTTTCCTTTTTTTTTTTTTTTCAGTATATACCCACCAGTATAATAATGCTACAACTAATGCTACAGTAGGATTTCTGGAACATATGCTAGCTTAATTTTTAGTTTTTAAAGAAACCTCCAAACTATTCTTCATAGTGGTTGTAATAATTTACATTCCCACCAGTGGTGTACAGGAGTTCCCTTTTCTTCACATTCTCACCAGCATTTCTTATTTCCTGTCCTTTGGATAAAAGCCATTTTACTTGGGGTGAGATTATATTGTAGTTTTGATTTTCATTTCTCTGATGGTTAATTATGTTGAGCACCTTTTCATATGCCTATTTGCCATTTATATCAAATCTTTTGCCTATTTTTAAATTGAATAGATTTTTTTTTCCTATAGAGTTATTGAGCTCCTTATATATTGTGGTCATTAATCCCTTGTCAGATAGGTAGCTTGCAAATATTTTCTCCATTCTGTGGGTTGTCTCTTCACTCTATTGATTGACCTTTGCTGTGCAAAAGACTTTTAATGTGATATACTCCCATTTGTCCATTTTTGCTTTGGTTACCTATGCTTGTGGAGTGTTAAGAAATCTTTGCCCAGATCAGTGTCCTGGAGAGTTTCCCTTATGTTTTCTTGTAGTTTCATAGTTCAGAGTCTTACATTTAATTCTTTAATGCATTTTTATTTGATTTTTGTATATGGTGAGAGATAGGTATCTAGTTTCTCTCTCTCTCTGTGTGTGTGTGTGTGTGTGTGTGTGTGTGTGTGTGTGTGTGTATTCAGTTTTCCCAGCACCATTCATTGAAGAGAGACTTTTTCCCAGTGTATGCTCTTGGCATCTTTGTTGAAAATAAGTTCACTGTAAGTATGTGGATTTGTTTCTGGGTTCTCTATTCTGTTCCATTAATCTGTGTGTCTGTTTTTATGCCAGTACCATGATGTTTGGGTTATTATAGCTTTGTAATATAATTTGAAGTCAGGTAATATGATTCCTTCCAGTTTTGGTCTTTTTCCTTAGGATAGTTTTGGCTATTCTGGGTCTTTCGTGGTTCCATATAAATTTTAGGATAGTTTTTTCCATTTCTGTGTAGAGTAGCATTGGTATTTTGATAGGGATTGTTTTAAATCTGTAGATTGCTTTGGGTACTATGAACATTTTAACAATAGTTACTCTTCTAATCCATGAACATGGAATATGTTTATTTTTTTATCTCTTTATTTGATCAGTGTATCATAGTTTTCCTTAATCTTTCATTAAGATCTTTTGCTCTTTGGTTAAATTAATTCCTAGGTATTTATTTTTATGTGTGGCTATTGTAAATGGGATTATTTTTATTTATTTTTCAGATTGTTCACTGTTGGCAAATAAAAATACTACTGATTTTTGTGTGTTGATTTTGTATCCTGTAACTTGACTGAATTTATCAGTTCTAATAGTTTTCTTGTGGAGTCTTTAGGTTTTTCCAGATATAATGTCATATCATCTGCAAACAAGGAAAATTTTACTTTTTCCCTTTCAGTTTGGATTTTCCTTATATATTTCTCTTGTCTGATTGTTCTGTCTAGAACATCCATTACTATGTTGAATGACACTGATGACAGTGGGCATACTGGTCTTCTACCAGATCTTAGAAGAAGGTCTATCAGTTTTTCCCTATTCATTATGATACTAGCTGTGGGTCCATCATGTATGGTTTTTATTATGCTCAGTTATATTCATTCTCTCCCCAATTTTTTTATGGCTTTTATCACAAATGGATGTTGAATTTTATCAAACACTTTGTTAGCATCAATTGAAATGATCATATGGTTTTCCCCATCATCCTGTTGATATGATGTATTACATTGACTGATTTGCATATGTTGAACATTCCTTGAATACCAGGAATAAATCCCACTTGGTCACGGTGAATGATCTTTCTAATGTATTGCTGAATTCATATTACTAATATTTCATTGAGGAGTTTTGCATCAATATTCATAAGAGATACTGGCCTATAGTTTTCTTTTTTATGTGTGGTTGATCTTAGTATCAGGGTAATATTAGCCTCATACAATGAATTTGGAAGTGTTCCCTCTTCCTCTGTTTTTCAGAATAGTGTGAATAGAATTGGTATTAATTCTTCTTAAAATGTTTGGTAGAAAGCGGGGAAGCCATCAGGTCTTGGACTTTTCTTTACTGGGAGATATTTTATTACAGCTTCAATCTCATTACTTGTTATTGCTCTATTCAGGTTTTAGATTTCTTCATGTTTCAACCTTATTAGGTTGCACATATCTAGGAATTTGTCCATTTCTACTAGAATTTCCTATTTACTGGGTATAGTTGCTAATAGTAGCCACTAATGATCCTTTGAATTTCTGCAGTATCAATTGTAATGTCATCTTTTTTATTTTTTATTGTATGTATTTGGATCTTCTCTCTTTTTTCTAGTTAATGTGGCTAAAGGTTTGTCAATCTTGTTTGATTTTTCAAAAAAAAACCATAAATATTTGTTTCATTGATCTTTGATATTTTTTTCTTCACTGCAATTTCATTTATTTCTCCTCTGCTCTTTATTTCTTTTCTGCTACTACTCTTGGGTGTGGTTTGCCCTTGGTTTTCTGGTTCTTTAAGATGCATTATTAGATTGTTTGTTTGAAGTTTTTCTCCTTTTTTGATGTAGGCCCTTATGGCTATAAACTTCCCTCTCAGTGCTGCTTTTGCTGTATCCCATAGGTTTTCGTATGTATTGTTTCTGTTAACATTTGTTTCAAGAAATTTTTCCGTTTTCTTCTTAATTTCTTCATTGACCCACTGCCATTCAGGAACATATTGTTTGATTTCTATATATTTGTATAGTTTCCAAAATTCCTCTTGTTATTGATTTCTAGTTTTATTTCATTGTGGTCAGAGAAGATGCTTGATATTACTTCAGTTTTTTAAAAATGTTTTAAGACATATTTTGTGACCTAACATATGGTCTAATCTAGAGACTGTTCCATGTGCTAAGGAGAGGAATGTGTACTCTACAGCAATTGGGTGAAATGACTTGTAAATATCTGTTAGATCCATTTGGTCTATACTGCAGACTAAATCTGATGTTTTTTTGTTGATTTTGTTTCTGGAATATCTTTCCAATGCTTAAAGTGGGTGTTGAAGTCTCCAGCTACTATTGTGTTGGGGCCTGTCTCTCTTTAGCTGTAGTAATATTTGCATTATTTATCTGAGTGCTCCAGTATTGGGTGCATACATATTTAAAATTTTTATATCCTCTTGCTGAATTGACTTGTTTATCATTATATAGTGACCTTCTTTGTCTCTTCTAATAGTTTGGCCTTGAAATCTGTTTTATCTGATATAAGTATATCAATTCCCGCTCTTTTTTGTTTTTATTGGCATGAAATATCTTTTTCCATTCCTTTATTTTCAGTCTATGGTGTCTTTGTAGGTGAAGTGTTCTTTTTGTAGGCAACAGATCAATGGGTCTTGTTTTTTCATCCATTCTGCCAGACTGTGTTTTTTAATGGAAGCATTTTGTGTAATTACATTCAATGTTATTATTGATAAGTAAAGATTTTCTCCTGCCATTTTATTATGTGTTCTCTGATGGTTTTGTGGTCTTTTCATCCTGTCTTTCTTTAGTGAAGATGATTTTCTGTGGTGATATGACTTAGTTTCTTGCTTTTTATTTTTTTCTCTCCATTGTATGTGTTTTCATTTGATATTACCATGAGGCTTGCAAATACTATCTTATATTATTTTAACCTGATAACAGCTTAACACTTTTTGCATAAATAAGCAAGCAAGCAAGCCACAAACTAATAAAAGTCTACACTTTATCCCTCCACTGTTTAGCTTTTTGTTTTTTCTATTTATATCTTATTATATAGACTATGTCTTCAAAACTTTTTATAATTATTATTTTTAATTGGTTTATTAGTCTTTCTACTTAAGATAAGAATAGTCTGCACACCACAGTTACAGTGTTGTAATATTCTGTATTTTTCTGTGTACTTACTATTACCAGTGAGTTTTGTACCTTCAGGTGATTACTTACTGCTTTTTTTCTGATCGAAGTACTTCATTTAGCATGTCTTGTAGGACAGATCTGGTGTTGATAAAATCCCTCAGCTTTTGTTGGGAAAGTCTTTATTTCTTGTTCATGTTTGAAATATATAGTATTCTAGAATGAAAGATTTCTTCTTTCTCTTTCTTGGTCTATAAGGTTTCCACTGAAAAATCTGCTGCCAAAAGTATTGGAGCTATATTGTATGTTATTTGTGTGTGTGTTTTTTTTCTCATGCTGCTTTTAGGATCCTTTCTTTATCCTTGACCATTGGGAGTTTGAATACTAAATACCATGAGATATTAAATAATCTTTGGGTTAAATCTGCTTGGTGTTCTATACCATTCTTCTACAATGGATATTGATATCTTTCTCTAGGTTTGGGAAGGTCTCTGTTATTATCCCTTTGAATAAACTTTCTACCCCTATCTCTTTCTGTATCTCCTCTTTTTAAGGCCTGTAACTCTTGGATTTGCCCTTTTGAGACTATTCTCTTGATCGTATAGGCATGTTTCTTATTCTTTTTTCTTTTGTCTCCTCTGTGTAGTTTCAAACAGCCTATATTCAAGCTCACTAATTATTTCTTCTGCTTAATCAGTTCTGCTGTTAAAGGACTTTGATGTACTCTTCAGTATGCCAAATACATTTTTAAGCTTTAGAATTTCTTGTTGCTTCATTTTAGTTGCTTAATTCTCTTTGTTAAATTTATCTGATAGAAGTCTGAATTTCTTCTCTGTCTTGTCTTGAATTTCATTGAGTTTCTTCAACACAGCTATTTTGTATTCTCTGTCTCAGTGGCCACAAATCTCTGTTTTTCCAGGTTTGGACCCTGGTGCCTCATTTAGTTCATGTGGTGAGGTCATGTTTTCCTGGGTTGTCTTGATACTTGCAGATGTTCATCTGTGTCTGGGCATTAAAGAGTTAGGTATTTACTATAGTCTTTGCAGTCTGTGCTCATTTGTACTCGTCCTTCTTGGGAAGGCTTTCCAACTATTGTGAAAGGACATGGGTGTTATAAGCTTTAGGGGGCATCCCAAGCGCAGTAACACTGAGGTTCTTACAGACTTGTAAAGGTACCACCTTGATAATCTTATACAGGATCCTAAAGAATTCCCTGGATTATCAAGCAGACTATTGTAGTCTTCCCTTCCTTTCTCCCAAACAAAAGGAGTCTCCTCTCTGTCTCTCCCTCCCCCCCCCCCCCCCTCCCTTTCCTTGAGCTACCTGAAGCTGGTGGTGGTGTAGCACAAGCACCCTTGAGGCCACCACCTCTAGGACTGCACTGGATCCGGCCTAAAGCCAGCACAGCGTTGGGTCTTGCTCGAGTCCTGCTGTAACCACTTGCTGGTTACCTTCTATGTTCTCTCCCTCTCCCTCTCCCTCCTTGAGCTACCTGGAGCTGGTGGTGGTATAACACAAGCACTCTTGTGGCTACCACCTCTAGGACTGCACTGGATCAGGCCTGAAGCCAGCACATTGGGTCTTGCTCAAGTCCTGCTGTAACTACTTTCTGGCTACCATCTATGTTCGCCCAAAGCCCTGCAACTCTACAATCAGCAAGTTACAAAGCCAGCAGGGCCTGTTTTCTTCCCGTCAGGGCAGCAAGTTCCCCTAGGCCCTAGGTGAGTCCATGGGTACCATCCAGGAGCCAGGGACCAAAGTAAAATCCTTAGATGTCCACCTAGTGTTCTGTTGTAGTATGGCTGAGCTTGCCCTCAAATCACATGACATAGTCCTTTGCACTCTTCCCTTCACTTTCCAAAAGCAGAGGAACCTAACCCCATGGCCACCACCATCTCAGGTGTACGGAGAGTACTGCCATTCTACCTCAGATATTTCCTTAAGGCCCAAAGGCTCTTCTGTCAGTCTGTGGTGAATGCTGCCTGGTCTTGAACTCACCCTTCAGGGGAGTATTATACTCTGGCCCAGGGTGTGTCCCAGAATGTCATCCAAGAGGCAGTTCCTGAAAATCCCAAGAGCCCACTTGACGCTCAATCCCCTGTGGCCAAGCTGGTACCCGAGGTGCAAGACAAAGTCCCTTTCACTTTTCCTTCTACTTTTCTCAAGCAGAAGGAGTTTTGCCCCATAGCCACTACAGCTGGGAATGTGCAGAATCTCACCTGAGGCCAGCCAAGTCTCCCCATCTCACCCAAGCCCTTGATACCTGTGTATCGCTGCTTATTATTTAGGGCCCAAGGGCTCTTTAGTTTGCAGTTGATGAATCCTGCTAGGACTAGATCCTTCACTACAAGGCTGCGGGTTCCCTTCTGGCCCAGGGTGTATCTAGAAATGTCCAGGAGCTAGAGCCTAGAACAGGGACCTCATGACTCTGACCAGTGCCCTATCCTGCTGTGGCTGAGCTGGTATCCCAGCTGCAAGACAAAGTCCTCCTCACTCTTTTTCTCCTCTCCTCAAGTGGAAGGAAGGGTCTCTTTTGGAGCCACAAACTGTACATCCTGGGGTTAGGGGAGGGGTGATGTCAGTACTCCCTTAGATGATGCCTCAGTAGATCGAATCCCTCTCCACCCCCAGTCCACTGTCAGTGGACCCTGTTCAGCCCTAGGACTTACCTAATTGTTGCAGTCCTTGTGGCCTCAACTGCTCTTGAAGTTTATTTGCTGCCCCAGAGCATTTTAGTGCCAGGTGGTGAGGCTTGCAGGAACTCAAGTTCTGATTGCTGGGATCAGCAATTCCCCTACGCCTAGGGATGATCAGCTGAGTTTTATCCAGTTTTGCTTTCTGCTATAACAAGGGCAGACCTGAGTTCAATGCTTCATAATTGCCTGCTCTCCTTCTCCTCAGGGCACAGAAACACTCTGCGCCACACCTCTACTGCCACAGGATAGGACCGGGGTCCTGTTGACTATTCAAAACTTTTTCTGTGTCTTCAGTGCCTCTTTTAGCAATATGAAGTTAAAACCAGGTACTATAAGTGCTCACCTGCGTTTTGGGTTTTACGAAGGTGTTTTTTTAGTGTAGATGTTAAATTGGTGTATTTGCAGAGGGTGGCGGAGGCAACAATTGGTGGAGCTTTTTGTTCCACCATCTCACTCCACCTCTCTCTTCAGTAATTGCCTTTTTATTCATATCTTTCATTAATTTGAGGAAATTGTTAGACATTATTTTTGGTTACTGCTTCTTCCTATTCTGTCTTCTCTTTCTGGAATCCAATTACACTATACTTTTGAGTGTGTCCCACATGTTTGGTGGCTTTTTATATTTTTCTTCTTTTCTTTTTTCTTGTTGTTTACTTTCTCTGCATCAGTTTGTGGAGGTTTTTTTATTGTTGTTGATCTGTCTTAGAGTTTAGTATTCCTATGTTCTGTAGTGTTTTTCCCTTTTACCTATGTTTGCATTATTTAACCCTGATGAACTTTGTAGTTTTCCTTCTATTATGTCCATTAAACTTTTTTAGATTCCAGTGCTCTGGTGATATTCTGTAGCATTTCATCCATTTTGTTTATTTTTTTCTATTTTCTTGAACATATTAATCATAGTTTATTTGAATGTTCTTGGCTGTCAACTTTCAATGTATCTCTTTTGAGGCTTTTTGGTCTGTTTTTTCCTCTCAATTTTGGGTTCTACTTTCTGGCAAATCAAGTAATTTTTAATAATTTTAATGTTACATGTAAAAGACTCATATTGGCCATAGATGACTTCATCATAGAACATTCCTCTTTTTACTGTAGGCAGAAAGTGTGAGAAATCAATTACTACAATCCTATCAGGAATTGAGCTGGATTACAGCTGGGCTAAGAACATGGTGGGTTTTCCATCCCCTCAGTCATGGAAGACACTAGGAGGTTTAGCTCTAATATTCATAGGCTGCAGCCTAGCTCTCTTGTCTCCAGCCTAACCAATATAGCCTCAAAAACTAGCAAATACTTTGACGGGAAATAGGCACTGTACTTTGGTCAGACTTCTTTCCCTAGCATATCTTTGTTTTTCAAGTACTATGAAGAATGCAAAAGATTTCATTTTGCCTTTCATAAGCTTTTTGTCTAGCTTTGCAGGCTTCTTATACCACCAGAACCTACAATTGCTCCAAGGAGGAAAACATCCATGAGCTTGGGTTTATTCAAATTTTTAAGTTTAAATGTTTTAAGAGGTTTCTGGCTAATTCTTCCTTAGCAGAGGTTGTCTACCTAGTAAAGTTAATACTCAGCCTATGTCCAAAATCAACAAATACACACAGTGAGGTGGCTTGGTAGGAAAAGCTGGACATTATCAGTTTTACTCTGGAAAGTTTCCTCCTGTTTAGAATTTTATTTCACTTAATCATTATTATTTCTGCAATTCTCTGGTGTCTTTAAAAGCAGCATTTTTATAATTATGTGATGTTTTCCACTGCTGTGACATTTTGCATCCTACCCAGAAACGAAACTCCTGTATTATATTTTTTAATTGATTATTGCTAGGATTAAAATAAAAGATACTTCTGTTTAAATCTCTTTGATTCTGGTTTGTATAATGCTCTTGTGTGTCAGGCACTGTTGTAATTGCTTTAAAAATACTAACTCATTTTAATTCTCTGTATTAGTCTGTTTCATGTTGCTGATAAAGACATACTTCAGACTGGGAAATTTACAAAAGAAATAAGTTTATTGGACTTACAGTTCCACATGGCTGGGGAGACCTCACAATCATGGTTGAAGGCAAGGAGGAGCAAGTCACATATTACATGGATGGCGGCAGGCAAAGAGAGAGTGTATGCAGGGAAATTCCCCTTTTTAAAACCATCAGATCTCATGAGACTTACTCATTATTGCTAGAATAGCATGGGAAAAACCTGCCCCCATGATTCAGTTACTTCCCACCAGTTCCTTCCCACAACATGGGGGAATTCAAGATGAAATTTGGGTGGGGATACAATCAAACCATGTAATTCCACCCCAGCCCCTCCCAAATCTCATGCCCTCACATTTCATACCCAATCATGCCTTCCCAACAGTCCCCCAAAGTCTTAACATGTTTCAGCATTAACTCAAAAATCCACAGTCCAAAGTCTCATCCAAGACAAGGCAAGTCCCTTCTGCCTATGAGCCTGTAAAATCAGAAGCAACTTAGTTACTTCCTAGGTATAATGGGGGTACAGGTATACACATTCCAAATGGGGGGAATTGGCCAAAACAAAGGGACTACAGGCTCCATGCAAGTCTGAAATCCAGCAAGGCAGTCAAATATTTAAGCTGCAGAATGAACTCCTTTGACTCTATGTCTCACAACCAGGCCACACTGATTTAAGAGGTGGGTTCCCATGGTCTTGGGCAGTTCCACTCCTGTGGTTTTGCAGGATATAGCCTCCCCGGCTACTTTCATGGGCTGGCATTGAGTGTCTGTGGCTTTTTCAGGCACATGGTACAAGATTTCGGTGGATCTGTCCTTCTGGGGTCTGGAGGACGGTGGCCCTCTTTTCACAACTCCACTAGGCACTGCCCCAGTAGGGACCCTGTGGGGACTCCAACCCCACATTTCTCTTCTGCACTGCCCTAGCAGAGGTTCTCCATGAGGTCCCCACCCCTACAGCAAACTTCTGCCTGGGCATCCAGGCGTGTTCATATGTCTGAAATCTAGACGGCGGTTCCCAAACCTCAATCCTTGATTTCTGTTCACTTACAGGCTCAGTACCACGTGGAAGCTGCCAAAGCTTGGGGCTTGCACCCTCTGAAGCCACAGCTTGAGCTCTATGTTGTCCCCTTACAGCCAGTGCTGGAGCAGCTAAGATGCAGGGCATCAAGTCCCTAGGCTACATATAGCACAAGGACCCTGGGCCCGGCCCATAAAACCACTTTTTCCTCTTAGTCCTCCAGACCTGTCATGGGAGGGGCTGCTGCAAAGGTCTCTGACATTCTGTGGAGACATTTTCCCCATTTTCTTGGAGATTAACATTCGGCTCCTTGTTACTCATGCAAATTTCTGCAGCCAGCTTGAATTTCTCCTCAGAAAATGGGATTTTCTTTTCTATTGCATTGTCAGGCTGCAGATTTTCCACACTTTTACACTCTGCTTCCCTTATAAAACCGAATGCCTTTATCAGCACCCATGTAACCTATTGAATGCTTTATTGCTTAGAAATTTCTTCCACCAGATATGCTAAATCATCTCTCTCAAGTTCAAAGTTCTAGAAATCTCTAGGGCAGGGGCAAAATGCCAGTCTCTTTGCAAAAACATAACAAGAGTCACCTTTGCTCCAGTTCCCAAGAAGTTCCTCATCTCCATCTGAGACTGCCTCATCCTAGACTTTATTGTCCATATTGCTATCAGCATTTTGGGCAAAGCCATTCCATAAGTTTGTAGGAAGTTCCAAACTTTCCCACATTGTCCTGTCCTCTTCTGAGCCCTCCAAACTGTTCCAGCCTCAAACTGTTACCCAGTTCCAGAGTTGCTTTCACATTTTTGGGTATCTACAGCAGCACCCCACTCTACTGGTACCAATTTACTGAATTAGTCTGTTTTCACACTATTGATAAACACATACCCGAGACTGGGCAATTTGTTTTAAAAAAAAGATGTTTATTGGACTTATAGTTTCACACGGCTGGGAGGCCTCACAATCATGGTGGAAGGCAAGGAAGAGCAAGTCACATCTTACGTAGAGGGCAGCAGGCAGAGAAAGTTTGTGCAGGGAAGATTCCCTTTTTAAAACCATCAGATCTTGTGGGACTTATTCACTATCACAAGAACAGCACAGGAAAATCCTGCCCCCATGATTCAATTACCTCCCACCAGGTACGCCCCACAACATGAGGGAATTTAAGATGAGATTTGGGTGGGGACACAGCCAAACCATATCATCCTCATAACAAACATATGCAGTGGGTATAATTATTGTCTCTATTTCATAAGTGAGAAAAATGAGACACAGACAGTTAAATGACTTGTTAAAGGTCACACAGCAAGCAGTTGTGTAGCATATTCAAACCTACAGTCTGGGTTCTTCTATAACAGAGTTAATATAGAATAAATACAAAGCATCATTCAGTAGATCATTCCACATGAATGCTATAAACTCACTTCAGAATCATTTACATCAGTATGTGTTACTTTCCAATACTCCTTTTCTCTTCATTAGAATGTTGTTTCTAAACTTCTCAATTACTATACCTTCCCTTCTCCCAAAGGTAATCGCTGTCCTGATTTCTAGCAAATGAGTTATCTATCAACGGAAGCATTTTGGTGTCTTATGTTTTATTAAATATACAAGAATTGAGTTATCCATTCTTTTGTTGAAGGACATTTAAGTTGTTTCCATTTGCAGGGTATTATCAATAATCCTGCAATGAGCAGACTTGTACATGTCTTTTAATGCACATATGTATGCATTCCTAGATTTCCACCTAATGGACAGGATAGACATGACTTAGAACTACCAAGTCGTGGAGTGTGCAAATGAATTCTGCATACTAGAATCTGCACCTTTCTCAGATAGATGTGCCAATTTATATTCTCTTCAAAATTTTATGAGAACTCTGTTTTGCTTCACATTCTTACTAACAGTATTGTCAGTCTTTTTCCATTTTAGTCATTTTGGAATGTAAATAGTGACAGCAAAATATGTTTTTAATTTTTTTCACTGATGACAGGTGTTATTAAACATATTTTCATGTCTTTATTGGCCATTGGGATCTCTTCTTTTGTGAAGTGTCTGTTTAAGTCTTTTCTACTTTTTAAGAATTAGGTTACTTATCTTTTTCTTATTAGTAGGTATTTCTTATAAATTTTAGATATGAATCCTTTGATACATGTATTGCCCATTTATTCTCCTCCTCAGTTGTTTGCCTTTTTACTCACTTAAAAGTGTCTTTGCTGAACAGAAATTCCTAATTTTAATGCATTGGCTTGACTATCTTTCAGTTATAGTAAATATTTGTTAAGTGAGTGATCTTGAAGGAGTTCAGTGTCAGCTGCAAGAGACAGTCATTGTAAAACAAATTCTGTATCAAATTTATGTATAAAATATTTTAGGCCAGGCGCAGTGGCTCACACCTGTAATCCCAGCACTTTGGGAGGCTGAGGCAGGCAGATCATGAGGTCAGGAGTTTTAGACCACCTGACCAACATCGTAAAACCTCGTCCCTAATAAAAATATAAAAATTAGCCGGGCGTGGTGGCCTGAGCCTGTAATCGCAGCTTCTCAGCAGGCTCAGACAGAAGAATCGCTTGAAACCGGAAGGCAGAGGTTGCAGTGAGCCAAGATCGCACCACTGCACTCCAGTCTTGGCAACATGATGAGACTTCGTCTCAAAAAATATGCATATATTTTAGATATGTATAAAATATTTTGGAACACAGAGGAAACAGTGACTAATTCCAAACATAGAGTCAAGGAATTCTTCATGGAGAACATGATGGGAACGACTTCTAAAGCAAAAGAAATACGAACAAATATACTAAATGTAAATAAGCACTGTGGTTTTCAGAAGTTCAAGTGTGTGTAAAGTCAAGGGATTATTAATTCTATTTGCAGGAAATAAGAAGGTAAGTTAGGTTGGAGTCACATTTTAAAGGAACTGTATGTTTTGGTCGGGGGCATAGTTTCTAAAGATTTTGAAGCAGTGGAGAGACATTTTCAGATTTGTTTCAGGGGATATGCTGTTCTTATGAAAATGGATTGGAAAGAGACAGACAGACCACTTAGTGTGCTTAATAGCAATCTAGGTGAATGATGATAAAAATAAGGCTAATGCCTGTGGCAACAGGAATGGAAAGTATTGGGGGTATATCACAGTGGTTAATAAAGCAGGCTCTGCACCTTAATAGGATGGTGACCTTGTCTTTATCTTAACCATTCTGAGTTTTCCTAAAAAATAATAATAATAATAAAACCTACTGTTGTCGTTATGAATATTAAATATTTGTAAAGTACTTAGCAAAGTACTTACATAGTAAAGGAAAACTATGTGATATGGTTCAAATAGACTTCAGAAACAGGAAATACAATTAAAGATTAATTCAGTGTTTTCACTTAGACAATTTCATAAGAGTCCCAGTCCCTGAGTTAAGGAATTCAAAAGAAGCAGCATAGTTTGGGGGAATAATGACTATTAGGAGTCTTTAGGGTATATAAGTAACACCATACAAGTGGAAATCTATTTGCTCCTCCAATTAAGTAGTGTAGTCCTTATTTCTTATTTGTTCAGTGTTAACGATTTTCATCCCTTTTATTTTCTCTTCTGGTACTATTCACTTAACTGAGAGTACGCTTTATTATGTTATTCTCAGAGTAAGAGCATCCCAGAAGATTGGGAGAAGAAATGCAACACTTTCAAGTATAAAATATCAAATAGCCAGGTTTTATCTCTACTGTATTTGATCACCTAGTCCCTTATTTTTTTAAAGCAGAACGTAGTATTATCATTGTATAATGTGGAGTAGGTAATTTTCCTCTCAAAATCAGAACATTCTGATCTGGTAAAGAGAAGAGTTCTTGGCTGTCTTTGAAAAGATAGATTAAACCTACCTGTCTTTTTGCTATTTTTTGCTGCCTATAGATAGATCAGTGTTCTATTGTTCCTCTTATTATTATATAATATCTTTACACAGAAGTCTTGGCTAAAATTCCATCAGATTATTATACTTCTTTAACCTTACTAAAATGAATTTCCTCCACTACTCTTTACATATAAATACATGTATTTATATAGACATATAAAGTCTGTAGTAACATCTGTAGCATCAGTGTTTCTTTACTATTGGAAAACTAAACCATAGTGCCAATTACTAAAAATTATTTGAAAGCCAGACCTCTATATTCTCCATAGGGCTAAATATTAGTGAACTAAATAAAAAAACTGTTTCCAGATGTCTTTTGTTAAAGATTTTTTAAAGTCTGGCTAGTTTTTTGTATTTTTTAGTAGAGACGGGGCTACTGTGGAGACTGAGGCAGGAAAATGGCGTAAACCCGGGAGGCAGAGCTTGCAGTGAGTGGAGATCCGGCCACTGCACTCCAGCCTGGGCGACAGAGCGAGACTCCGTCTCAAAAAAATAATTTTTTGAAGTATTAATATAGTTTAATTAATTACATAATATATATTATCCATGCCTGATTGTTTGTCTAACTATATTCATCATGGAATAAAATGTTCAAAGGAAAAGTGACATTATGTATGAAACTTTGACCAAAATATGTCATTGATGTTTGAGATAAGGTAATGAAACTATCATAGAAATTCTTCTTTTTCTTACTAATATATAATAATATGAAGATGTATTCTCACATCAAATTTTGGTATATACAGAAGTCAGTAGTAATATGATTTGGCCAAGTACTTTTGCTTTCATAATAGTTTTATAATCTTTATGTGTGTGTGTATGTGTACATACAAAGAGGCACTTAATTTTTTAGTTCCTGTTATATACCCAGATTTATATCAGATGCTTTCTGTTCTCATTTCCTTTCATTCTCCTAATGGTGGTCCAAGTTTCAATAACTTGCCTATGAGCACAAAGCTAGTAAGTAGACTAAAACTGGAATGGGTACCCAAGTCTGTCTTACCCTCAAACCTATTCCTTTTCTATTACCTCTGCTTCTACTTCCCTGCCTCACAGTCAGAAAATTGATAAAGGTAAACAGTGTTGTTTGTCAATGCGAAAAACTAAAAGCAGTTTTTAAAGTAGATAGAATATTGTGCAGACTTAAAATAATTATAGTGAACTAAATTTGTTAATACAGATTGATTATTTATGACATATTGTCAAATTGAAAATGCAAATTAAAACATCCATGTGTGGAAACAATAAACCCTGGGGATTTCAAAAGCAGGGAGGAGCAGAGTGGGGGCAAGGGTTGAAAAACTACCTATTGGGTACTATGTTCACTATTTGGGCAGTGAGATCATTAGAAGCCCAAACCTCAGCATCATGCAATATACCCATGTAACAAACCTGCACATGCACTCCTGAATCTAAAAATAAAATAAAATGTAAAAACAAAGGATTTGTCATTCTTGGAAGGACAGAAAAAATTCATGTGTGTGTATTTTTTTATGTGTGAGAATATTTATGGAAGTATGGTCAACAAAGGTTTTAAATTGGTTATCTAAGAAAATGTTTGTGATTTTTAAATTTCCTTATACTTTTTTGTCGACTGAATTATTTTTGGTCTTTTTAGTAAGCATGTATTTTAAGAATCATAAAAATCACGTAAGACTACCCTTACATTCAGCAAAAAAAAAAAATATATATATATATATATGAACAGGTTAAAATATAGAAAATTTATTTTTCACCAACTGTCATTTCTATAACCTAGTTTACAATTGTATAACAGATGATATATTTAATTAAATCTCTTACACATAGTCATCCATTTTTTGCATATTGCATATTCTAGAGCAGTGAGTAAAATGGCTTGAAATGCCAAACTCATGGAGTTGGTACTACATTTTATTGACAAATAAAATAATAGGTGTTTAAGCTACTTTGAGAGTAAGCTTCATTCCAGTGTAGTTGAATGGCTCCTATTAGAGCTCCTATCTGTATCACAAATAACTAATATAAACTCTAAACCAAACAAACAATAACTATCTGAAAGCACTGGAGAGTGATCTATAAAGTAGGCAGATTCTACCATTTGGAAGAAGGCACTGGTTGATTATCCCATACTTATAACTTTTAGCCTGAGAGTAGGCCCCAGTCTGGTCTAATTGGCAGCTAAAACCTGCTGACTTATTGGCTACAGGAACAGTTTGGGGAAACTATAGCTGCATTAAAGTAAAAAGGGAAATCCTAGAAAGGAGAGAGCCAAAGAGGGGAGCCTGAAATTCTGTATATAAACTCCCTATATTTCTGGCTGACCTCTGAGCTATGAATGAGCTGGGTGGACTACAAACAGCACAACTAGGGCTAAAGCAATTGAACTGAAATTTGAATTGCCATCCCCTGCATAGCAGAGTTTGCAGTTAGATCTGCCTAAATCATTGCTTACTAAAATTTTTAAAAATCAATAATATAACAAAATCCAGTGTCTATTCAACATATCATTCAGTGTCCAGCATATAGTCTGAAATTATTTTACAAAGAAACAAGTAAACATGACCTATTCTTGAGAGAAAAGATAATCAGTTGAGACTAACCCCAAGATGACCCACCTATTGGAATTAACAGACAAAAATTCTAAAGCAGCTTCTATAATCATAATCCAGTAGTAAAGGAACATAGGCTTGTAATGAATTAAGAGATGGGAAATCTTAGCAGAAAAAAAAAATAGAAACTATGAAAAAGAACCAAATAGAAATCTAAGAAGTGAAAAATAAAGTAGCTGAAAAGTGTTTCAGGGTATCTTCTTTAAATTTAAGGCGCCACCTGAGCCAGTGAAATCATTTAGTAAACATATAGCATCATGAAATAAAACTATCTAATCCAGCTCTGTAAAGCAGTTTGAACTGCTTTCAGACCAACAAAATTTATTCCTACTTATTTGTGTATGGTGGTCAGCAAGGGAGGGGGACCTACTGTGCTCCTGTGTGCTGGCTGGGCAAGTAAAGCAAAAGCCACCTGTGCAGACATGCATCAGCAAAGTGATGTGGGGAGTGCCACGGGTCTGGGAAAGCTGCACAGGCTGGGGAGGGAGTGTTGAGGGAACACCTCAACCATTGTTTACTGTTGGAACATATTAATGTATCCGTGCATGTTGAAATTATATGTAGAATAAAAGGAGAATTAGAAAATATTCCAGATTTTACTCTGGAAAATTATTTTTGACTACAGGAGAGAAACTGCACTAAAGATAATTCAGTATTTTAGCTTAGCATTTTTTATAGGTTATACAGTATCAATTTAGTAGTAGATAATAGAATAGCTAGTTTAAGAGTTCTATAAACTACCCTTACTGACAGTCTGATTCCTTTATATAATTTTTTTTACTGAAGTCAAAGTTATAATGTTAGAGAAAAGTACCATTTCTAATCAAATATTTATACAACATTTATTTTTTGTGTATGTTTTGCTAATAGTGCCTGTTATAAACTCAATATCTTTTGTAATTATTTTATAATTGAATTCGAACAAATGACAACAAAAAACACTGAAAGAATGGTTTGCAGGGGCAAGGGCAAGATGGCCGACTAGACACAGACAAGTGGAACAGCTCCCACGGATGTACTGAGACAACAGGCATGCTTTTAACAGATCTTTACAGGGAAGGCATCAAGAGTGGACTGAGAGAAGACACAGAAGCTGGGCTAAAGGAAGAAAAAGCTGGGAATGCTGCATGGGCTTCTGTGCACCAGGACTCATTTTTGAACCACAACAACTCCAGAAGCATGGGTGAGTTGAACTGGCAAGGAGCAACCCACTCTCACCATGGGCCTCTGGAACCCCAGCAAGAGGGGATCCCTCAACCTCCACAGACACATGAGGTGGCAGGGAGAGTTACTTAGAGAAATCTTAAGGGCAGCAAGCCAGCTGATGTGGAGCCCAGAGGGTTTGGTGCAGAAGTAACTGTAGTGGAGCATGGCCAGGGACAGCCATCCCCCTAGACTTGGCTTGCTCCCCTAAGAAACTTTAGTCCTAGGGTAACTGTTGGACCTTATCTGTCCAGGGCAGTCTTGCACAGCAGACAGGGCTGGTCTGACCTGAGCACCCCTTGGTCTGCTGGCATATCCTGGGGCCCTAGCCTGGCCATGCCTGCTGGCAGGGTAGTGTTGAGGTCCCTGGGTGCCCACGCCATAACTTCAGTACTGATGGACCATGCCTGACTGGTAGAGAGCTTCAACGAGGCATCCCTATGGCCACGCACCAGCCTGCATACTCCCTCCCCAGCCTGTGCAGCTTTCCCAGACCCATGGTACTCCCCACATCAGTTTTCTGATGCATGTCTGCACAGGTGGCTTTTGCTTTACCTGCCCAGCCAGCACAGAGGAGCACAGTCTGCCCCCTTCCCTTACTGACCATCATTGCAGACACCCTTGGCAAGCACAGAGCTGGCAAGTCTCACTCCTGTCAGCACCCAGCCCTTGTACTAACATTGCACAAAGAACTGCGGATCATCCCACACCCTGAACAGTCACTCATTTGAGGGGCACAGAGAAGGCACCCAGATCTGTGCTGGCCAGCACCCCGCCCTCAAGCCAACACCACCTCCATTGCAGCAGCACAGTCTCCAGTAGGGGTCCCCTATCCCCCAACAGCTGTGTGACCTCCACCACTATGGTGAACACCTGTAGGGAGGCAGGCACCCCTGCATCTGTTAGCACTCTTCTGCAGATGCTGCACCTCAGAACCCCCAGCACAATGGACTCAACCTCAAAGAGGTCAAAATTGGGGCCCAATGCAAATATCCCAAAGTTAAGAGCACACAGTCCAGGAGTTGGGAGCTGAGCATTGGCCTCCAAAAATATTCCAAAAACAAGATTGGATTCTTCCAGTCAGATGAATCCATCTTATACCATAATCAAACCCTCAAGGTTATCAAATAGGATAAAAGAAAAAAAATCCAAAGGTCAGCAACCTCGAAGATTGAAGATAGATAAGCCCACAAAAGTGAGAAAGAATCAGTGCAAGAATGCTGAAAACTCAAAAAGCTAGAGTGCCTTCTTTCTTCCAGATGACCACACCGTCTCTCCAGCAAGGGTTCAGAACAAGGTTCAGATGGCTGAAATGATAGAAATAGAATTCAGAATATGGGTAGAAATGAAGATCATTGAGCTACAGGAGTATGTTGAAACCCAGTGTAAAGAAGGTAAAAATCATGATAAAACATGGCAGGAGTTGACAAGACAAAATAGCCAATACAGAAAAGAACATAACCAACCTGATAGAGCTGAAAAACACACTGCAGGAAGTTCATAATGCAATCATAATTATTAATAGCAGAACAGACCAAGCTGAGGGAAGAATCTCAGAGCTTAAAGGCTGGCTTTCTGAAATAAAACAGGCAGACAATGATAGAAAGGAAAAAAAGGCATGAAAAGGAATGAACAAAACTTCCAAGAAATATAGGATTATGTAAAGAGATTGAATCTGCAACTGATTGGTGTCTCTGAAAGAGATGGGGATAATGAAACCAACTTGGAAAACATGTTTCAGGTATCATCCATGAGAACTTCCCCAACCTAGCTAGAGAGGCCAACATTCAAATTCAGGAAATGCAAAGAACTCCAGTAAGATACTTCACATGAAGATCATCCCCAAGACAGGTAACCATCAGATTCTCCCAAGTAAAAATGAAAGAAAACATGTTAAAGGCAGCTAGAGTGAAAGGTCAGGTCACCTCCAAAGTGAAGCCCATCCAACTAACAGCAGACATCTCAGCTGAAACCCTACAAGCTAGAAAAGACTGGGGCCCAGTATTCAGTATTTTTAAAAGGAATTCCAACCCAGAATTTCATATCCGCCCAAACTAAACTTTATAAGCAAAGGAGAAACAAGATCTTTTCAGACAAGCAAATGCTAAGGAAATTTGTTACTACCAGACCTACCTTATAAGAGTTCCTGAAGGAAGCACTAAATGTGGAAAGGAAAGACCATTAACAGCCACTACAAAAACACATTGAAGTGCACAGATCAGTGACACTACAAAGCAACCACATATGTCTGCAAAGTAACCAGCTAACATCATGATGACAGGATCAGATCCACACATTATCAATACTAACCTTAAATGTAAATGGGCTAAATACCCCAATTAAAAACACAGAGTGGCAAGCTGGATAAAGAACCAAGACCCATTGATACGCTGTCTTCAAGAGACCCATCTCACATACAATGGCACACATTGGTTCAAAATAAAGGGATGGAAACAAATCTACCAAGCAAATGGAAAACAGAAAAAGATAAGGGTTGCAGTTCTACTTACTGACAAAAGAGACTTTAAACCAACAAAGGTTATAAAAGACAAAGAAGGGCATTACGTAATGGTAAAAGGTTCCAATCAACAAGAAGATCTAAGTCTCCTAAATATATAGGCACCAACACAGGAGCATCCACATTCATAAAGCAGGTTCTTAGGGACCTTCAAAAACACTTAGACTCCCACACATTAATAGTGGAAGTCTTTAACACCCCACTGACAATATTAGACAGATCACTGAGAAAGAAAATTAACAAATATTCAGGTCCTGAACTTAGCCCTGAGTCAAATGGACCTGATAGATATCTAAAGAACTCTCCACACAACAGTGTTCTTCTTATTGTCACATGGCATATACCCTAACATTGATCACATCATCAGAAGTAAAACACTCTTGAGGAAATATAAAAGAACTGAAATCATAACAAACAATCTCTAGGACCATAGTGCAATCAAATTAGAAATCAAGACAGAGAAATTTACTCACAACTGTACAGGTAACCTGCACAACTGAGCAGGTTATGCGTGGAAACTGAATAACCTGCTCCTGAATGACTGTTTGGTAAATAATGAAATTAAGGCAAAAATCACTAAGTTCTTTGAAACTAATGAGAACAAAAATACAACATACCAGAATCTCTGAGACACAGATAAGGCAGTGTTAAGAGGGAAATTTAGGCCAGGTGCGGTGGCTCGCGCCTGTAATCCCAGCACTTTGGGAGGCCGAGGCAGGCGATCACAGGTCAGGAGATCAAGACCATCCTGGCTAAGACGATGAAACCCCGTGTCTACTAAAAATACAAAAAAAATTAGCCGGACGTTCGTGGCAGGTGCCTGTAGTCCCAGCTACTCGGGAGGATGAGGCAGGAGAATGGCGTGAACCTGGGAGGCAGAGCTTGCAGTGAGCCAAGATCGCACCACTGCACTCCAGTGTGGGTGACAGAGCAAGACTCTGTCTCAAAAAAAAAAAGAGGGAAATTTATAGCACTAAATGCCCACATCAAAAAGTTAGAAAGATCTCCAGTTAACAATCTAACATCACAACTAAAAGAACTAGAGAACGAAGACCAAACAAATCCCAAAGCTAGCAGAAGACAAGAAATAACCAAAATCAAAGCTGAACTCAAAGAGATTGAGACAAAAAAAAAGTGTATATTATAATGGATGAGTATAAGGCTCCAGATAGATACAAAGAATGATGACTTAGTAAACTTACTCTCTCTTAGCTCTATTACTGTCCCTGTCTTTCTCTTTGATGAGTTGTTTACTCTTTGGCAAAAGTAGTTTTGCTAAAAATTTCTATAATGATGTTTTTTATTATTGTTAAATAATGTAAATGTAAAGAAAACATTATCTGTTTATAAATACATGTATTTCTGAAACAGTTTTCTTAAGTATGCCATCTCTAATAACACCATAATACACTAATCTATTATGTTATATTAATTTGTTCATATATCTGACGTCTGTAACATCAAGCACATTTGTCATGGTTTTTAAAATAATACATGTGTGTTTGTATGTGTGTATATATATATTTATGGCACATTCTAGGCATATTCGTTGCACATACTAGGTATTTGCATGTTTCTTAAACTGAAAATTAACATATAATCATATTCTTAAGACTTTCTGCCAATTTATTTAAATATAACACATTAAGCTTACCTTTAGAACTATTCTGAAGCTTTTTATAAAAGATAAACTTATCATTAATGAAATACAAATTGGAAATAGTCAGAAAAAGAAGAGGATGCCAAAATGTTAACTGTGAAAGTAGTTGTTTTTATATTGTATTGTTACATTAAAAACCATCACAAAATTTGGTGGCTTTAACACATATAGTGATTTGTTATTTTTCACAAGTCTGGGCTTTTTGAGTGGGAATATCTTCTTCTGGTCTCATTATTCCAGCCACATGAATCTAAGGTCACTCATGTAGCTGAAATAATGTCAGCTCAGTTGGGTCTGGAGAATCTAAGCCTCACTCAGATGCGTGGGACCTTGGTGCTGGCTATTCCACTAGACCCTTCTCTCCAAATGGTCACCCATTATTCCATTGTCCAGCCCAGCCTTCCTGACATGGTAGTAGAAGTTTACCAAAGAGTGAAGACAGAAGAATGAAAACCTTTTGAGACCTAGGCTTCAGAACTGCCACACCATAACTTATTGCCCCATTCCATTGATCAAATCAAGTCAGAAATCCAGCCCAGTTTCAAGGGTTGTGGAAATAGACCCCACCTCCTGACAGGAGGATTTACAATGACTGTATAACCATATTTAATTTACCACAGTAGTATATGTGTAATTATTAAGTATAAAATTTGTCTCTAAACTTACTGACCAGAGCACTAAGTATCAGAATGAAGAATGAATAAATGTTTATAATCCCTCTATTTTTTTAACTTTAAATTGAAGTTTAGGGGTACATGTGTAGAATGTGTAAGTTTGTTACATAGGTAAACATATGTCATGAGGGTTGGTTGTACAGATTATTTCATCACCAGGTATTAAGCCTAGTACCCATTAGTTATATTTCCTGCTTCTTTCCCTCCTCTCACCCTCCACTCTTCAACATGTCCCAGTGTGTGTTGTTCCCCCATGTGTTCTCATCATTTAGCTTTCACTTCTAAGTCAGAACATGTGGTATTTGGTTTTCTGTTCCTGCATTAGTTTGCTAAGGATAATGGGATCCAGCTCCATCCATGTCCCTGCAAAGAACATGATCTCATTGTTTTCTGTGGCTGCATAGTATTATATGGTATATGGGTACCACATTTTCTTTATCCACTCTGTCATTGATGGGCATTTTGGTTGTTTCCATGTCTTTGCTATTGTGAATAGTGCTGAAATGAATGTACATACGCATGAGTCTTTATAATATAATGATTTATAATCATTTGGGTATGTACTCAGTAATGGGATTTCTGGGTCGAATGGGTATTTCTGTCTGTAGGTCTTTGAGGAATCGCGACACTGTCTTCCATAATAGTTGAACTAATTTACACTCCCACCGACAGTGTAAAAGTGTCCCTTTTTCTCCACAACCTTACCAGCATCTGTTATTATTTGAATTTTTAGTAATAGTCATTCTGACTTGCATGAGATGATATCTCATTATTGTTTTGATTTGCATTTTGCTAATCAATGATGTTGAGCTTTTGTTCATATTCTTATGGGACACATGTATATCTTCTTTTGAGAAGTGTCTGTTCATGTCCTTTCCCCACTTTTTTATGATTTTTTTCTTGTAAATTTATTTAAGTTCCTTGCAAATGCTGGATATCAGACCTTTGTCAGATGCATAGTGGGCAAAAAATTATTTCCCATTCTGTAGGTTGTCTGTTTACTTTTTCGATAGTTTATTTTGCTGTACAGAAGCTCTTTAGCTTAATTAAATCCCACTTGTCAATTTTTGCTTTTGTTACAATTGCTTTTAGTGTCTTTGTCATGAATTCTTTGCCCATGCCTATGTCCTAAATGGTATTGCCTAGGTTGTCTTCCAGGGTGTTTATAGTTTTGGGTTTTATATTTAAGTCTTTAATCCATTTTAAGTTAATCTTTTTATATGATGTAAGGAAAGGGTCCAGTTTCAATTTTCTGCATATGGCTAAGCAGTTCTCCCAGAACCTTTTATTGAATAGGTTGTTGCTTGTTTTTGTCACATTTGTCAAAGATCAGAGAGTTGTAGGTGTGTCGTCTTATTTCTGGGTTCTCTATTCTGTCCCTATTGCTTGTTTTTGTCAGGTTTGTCAAAGATCAGACAGTTGTAGGTGTGTGGTCTTATTTCAGGGTTCTCTATTCTGTTCCATTGGTCCAGTGTCTTTTTGTACCAATACCATGCTGTTTTGGTTACTGTAGCCCTGTAGTATAGTTTGAAGTCAAGTAGCAGGATACCTCCAGCTTTGCTTTTTTCCTTAGGACCACGTTGGCTATTGAAATCCCTTATTTTTGAATGAGCATACAAATAACAAAGAATTCAAACAAGGCAAAAATGTAAAAAAGGAGTAAAAAAATAAAATATACTTCAAATTTAACTACCCAAGAGTAATCAATATTAACATTGTTTTTAAAACATTCCATCATCTTTCAATGACTATTATGTAGCTAGAAGAATGTATGGATGTTTAAATGAGTGAAAGACATAGCTATATAAACAATTAGGATAATTTTCTGAAGCTAATATATAGTAGCATTTATTTGCACTTAAACAGAAGAAAAGGGAACTGAGTAAAAGAGCCTATTGACTTTGAAATAACTTTTTTATTATAAGAGATATATGCTGAAATCCCTCTAAATTTTAAAAAATAGGAAAATCATTAATAGGTTACAGTCAAATGTTAACTATATTTTAAACCTTAGACACGATTGGTTGAATCTTGCTATGAAAGATAAGGGTATTTGCACTATTACCTTTCTTCCCACCTACCTTCTCCTTCAAATTTCTGTTTATTATATGATTTTTCAGGAAAAAAAAACTGATAAAACAATATCCCGTCCTCAAATTAGTGCTTATTTCAAACTTGTTGCAGAGATGTAGGAAGAAAAACAAAAAGCCCAGACTGTATCAGATCTGGAACTTGTACAGAAAAAAAAATAGGGGAAGCAAGACCAGAGACAACATATAGTCTTTGTTGGAATACTCTGCTCTTCTGAAATTTTATTAATGTCCAGTGCTAGAATTTTTCTTCCTAGATAAGGGTTTAGCTCATGATTATGTGGGGAGTGTCATCAAGTTTAAGATTAGTTTTTCATTTCAGTGTGCATTCGTTTCTAGAACCTTCATCTTGAATGTGATCAGCCCTCCATTGCATGTTTCTTATAGAAGCTGCTTACAATAAGAAAAAGATATGGAGTTTCTTTTAGTTTGTATCTCTGTAAATTTAGAGGTATTCATGAGAATTTGTAAGATTTTGAGAATTCACCATTATGACCTCTGTGGAGTCCAGAGTAGCATTAGGAGCCTCACAATGATGAATTATGAGTCTCAAAGATCTTTTGTTTCTGTCCTTAACCATCCAACTTTTGAGACTTATGAAGCTCTGTCATTTGCTTATTTGATTGTTGCTTGTGGAGGTTTTTCCTCTTTTATGTTGATTTTATGATATATTAAGAGGGGAATTTTTGTGATACACCTTTCTTCTACTGAAGATGAATGGAATGAAATACTAGAAATGCAAAGCAATAATTTTTTAAAGAAATATCCTCCACATAAGGAAAAGTTAATCACTAAAATAAACAATGTCCTCAGCCTCACTTTTGCAACAGATGCAGAGGGATTTTTCATAAGTTGCTTTCATGAAAAAATCTTCAATGACCCTTATTTGGTATAGGCAGCTGAATATTAAAGTTTTCTCAGAATACAGTGGATCTAACAGGTACAGAAACAAATATGGCAAGATAAATTGCTTTCTAAGTAAGCTAAGATAAATTACTGAGATAAATTTAATAAATTGGTACAGTAAATAGCTAAGATAAACTGCTTTTTTAACATGATAGAAAAAACACTCAGTATCTAATGTGGCACATAGTTCAGTTTAATATGTATACATACATCACCTTGAGGTATCTTTCTTAAAATGCAGCTTCTTATTCAGTAGATCTTGGATGGAACTTCAAATTGTGTATTTCTAATTCCATAACACCACTGGTGTCAGTTCTCAGATCATACCTTTAGTAACAAGATTCTAGAAAACTATAGACAAAGAGCTCCTGTACTTGACTGAATCCTTGAGACTGGAGACACTGCCTTATTTATCTTTGCATTGCTGTTCTCTAAGGAAGTACCTGAATAAAAGTTTGCCTTGAAATATTTTCTTGTTAAATGAATTAATGAATCAGATGCATGACAGCTACGGCCCTGGAAAACTGGAATTCTATACTGGTGGGTGAGGAAGAATTCTTTTGTTTTGAAAAACAAGTGACTGAATGATAGGATTTCTATTTTGTCTTAAAATCTAAAAGCCTTACTAAAACTTTTGCTCACATGAAATCTGCCATACATAACATTAGCTACTTTGGCCAACAAAATATTACCTCCCAAATGCTTGAATAGATTCTTAACTGCTCTCAAGATAACAAATGTTATTCAAGTGAAACAAATCTATACATTAAGTGTTACCAGTTATCCATCCTGGAATTAGAAAAACTTTAGTAATATTACTGTGGTAAAACTGATTTTTGTTTGTTTGTTTTGAGATGGAGTCTTGCTTTGTCGCCCAGGCTAGAGTGCAGTGGCACATTCTCGGCTCACTGCAACCTCTGCCTCCCTGGTTCAAGCGATTCTCTTGCCTCAGCCTCCCAAGTAGCTGGGATTACAGGCACCTGCCACCGTGCCTGGCTAATTTTTGTATTTTTAATAGAGACAGGGTTTCACCATCTTGGCCTGGCTAGCCTCGAACTCCTGACCTTGTGATCCACCCACCTCGGCCTCCCAAAGTGCTGGAATTACAGGTGTGAGCCACCGCGCCTGGCCAAAAACTGATTTTAAACTGTGTGAATTCTTTGTGGGCCTACCCAACTATCTGTGAAATTTACCCTTGAGTAATTGAACAGATTGTCTTCTTAGACTAGTAGTTTTCAGTTGCTGGCTACATTTTAGAATTACCTGGGAAGCTTTTAAAAATCCCAGCGCCCAAGCTATACCAAAGAGGTGAGACCCAAGTATTTTTTAATTTCCGCAGTTAATTCCGTTGTGCACTCAAGGTTGAGAACCATTACTTAACTATTAGCTCTTTGAAATCTGAGTCAGTGTTCCTCTTATTTTTAACTTTTAACACTTAATACATGGTAGATACTTCATACATTTTTACTTAGTCAACAGATGAATTATCTTATAAGGAAGTATTACCTGAGGCAAAACAGGAGCATTCTTCAGTATAAAGGGACCATTTTTACTATCTTTATTAGCATCTTAAAATTTGAAAGTTTGAATACCCTCTTAATATTAATACTGAAAGTTGGTATTTGATATAAACATTTTGGTGTTTAGATATTTTGTTGATGCAACTTGGATTTCATATCACTTTTTATCAAGATCTGATATAAATGGATTGCGATCAGAGGTGAGAAAACTGTGGCACAGGCATTTCACTTCCATAATGGAAGTACTTAGGAATGTTACAAAGAGATCTAAGGTGTTCTAGGATACATCAGTCGGAAGACAAAGACGGTTAATCTACACATTGCTGAGTTGTGGTATCAACCATGGTTTTGTTTTTTGTTTATTGTTTTTCCTGAGACAGAGTCTCACTCTGTCACTCAGGCTGGAGTTCAGTGACGCGATCTCAGCTCACTGCAACCTCCGCCTCCCAGATTCAAGTGATTCTCTTGCCTCAATCTCCTGAGTAGCTGGAAGTACAGGCGTGCTCCACCATGCCTGGCCAATTTTTGTGTTTTTAGTAGAGACGGGGTTTCGCCATTTTGGCCAGGCTGATCTTGAACTCCTGACCTTACATGATCCACCCGCCTCGGCCTCCCAAAGTGCTGGGATTACAGGCATGAGTCACTGCTCCCAGCTGTTTTTTTTTTTTTTTAACGGAAAGAATAGAGAGCTATTTACAAGAGTGAGTATTTAAGCTTTTCTACTTTTTAAAATGAAGCACAGACAATTGAAGTTTCAACTTTGGTTTATGAAACCACTTTATAAGCACCTGTATTATAATAATCATTGATTTTTGAGGGGCTTTCTCAGAACAAAATTATAACTATATCAGGGATCAAAATTCTTTAGATGGGCTCTCAGTTATCTACAATTTATGTTTTTAAAAAATAGTTTGTTGGCCGGGCGCGGTGGCTCAACCCTGTAATCCCAGTACTTTGGGAGGCCGAGACGGGCGGATCACGAGGTCAGGAGATCGAGACCATCCTGACTAACACGGTGAAACCCCGTCTCTACTAAAAATACAAAAAATTAGCCGGGCGAGGTGGCCGGCGCCTGTGGTCCCAGCTACTCTGGAGGCTGAGGCAGGAGAATGGCGTGAACCCGGGAGGCGGAGGTTGCAGTGAGCTGAGATCCGGCCACTGCATTCCAGCCTGGGTGACATAGCAAGACTCCGTCTCAAAAAAAAAAAAAAAATAGTTTGTTGCCATTCATTAATCATTGCACAGAAAAGTTTCCTTTATTTGGAGCTCTGAGCTCTGCATTTCTATGATACCAGAATAAAACACAAATCTGCAAAGAAAGGGAAAAAAATCATTTTTTAGGTCTTGGATTTATTCTAAATAATCATCCTACATTTTGTGTCACTGATGAATTTGAGAACTGAGGGCACTGTATTGTACATCTCAGTATCAGCCTGCTATTTGTATTTCACACGAGTTATTGGCAATTAAATGATGAATTATATTTTTAAATTTTGACTCTGAATTGTAAAAACGTGATGAAACAATATAATACCAATGCAAGTATATGATTATAATTTAATGAGCACTTAATTGCCCTTTTTAGCGAATGGCTAAAATGTAGGATGGGTTGATAGAATTAGCAAGAATAGGAAAAGTCAGCAGATGGAGATCCTAGTTCACTTTGTTACAAACTAGGTGTGTAACTTTGTAAATTATTTAAGCACATTGTACTTCAGTTGCTCATTAGAAAATAAAGAGGCACATCTGCTAAAGACCCTGCCAGCTCCAGAATTTTATGACATGTAATTCTAATCTCTATAACTGTCATAGTAGTGTCTTTTGAATGGCTAAAAAGAACGTCAGATGCCATTAATTATAAGCTCTTTATTTACAGTTTTTCTTATGTTTTATTTACTTTCAAGAATGTGATACTTGCATCCTCATTTTCTGTAATTGACAAAATAAGTACTAAAAATTTCTGTGCCTTTTGATCAAGAGTGAAACTGTTCCATGAATTGTGCTTAAAAATTTTCTTACTGACTGTTGAAAAGAATCTGTGTTTCCTCGATGAATACAAAGTGTCCGAGGACTGGGATGTTTTGAGCAAGCGGGCAAGTTCTTCTGCACATGACTAGACTATTGTTTTCTTTCAGGAAACCCTGATAGATTGGTGTGATGAAAAGGAACTTAATTTGATATTAACAACTGGAGGAACAGGGTTTGCACCACGAGATGTCACTCCAGAGGTGAGATGTACATGCCTTTTCATATTCAAGTATTAAACTAATCATGTTTTTTTAAATCCTTTTTACTATATTTATATTATTTTTATAACTTTGCTAGGCATAACAAATAACTTGTAGTTCTAATAATGTGAAAATTTTGCTGTGGATGAATTGTGAAAAATGTTTCTTGACTTTTTTCTTTGGGCTTAAACTAGAAATGATACAATATGAGGAAGATTAAACTGATCCAGAGGTAATCTGTCATTTGCTTGATGTCAGCCTAATTTTAGGCACATTTCCAAAGGAAGTGATAGCAGAATTCTGATGGTTAGCATGGCATCTGGTCTGATGTGCTTTGTCAATATAATTCTTTTCTTGAGGTACCCTTGTCATTTGTCTAAAATTACAGTAAGATGACTGCAATAGAATATACTGATTTTACAATACTTTTATTGAAAAGGGATATATTTTCCACAATTCTAAATGTGAACAGCATTTAAATGCAGAATTTAATGAGCCCAAAAGTAGAATTAATATCTAGGCTTAAGAACACAAGAATCATCTTCAACTTGTTTATATATAGAAAGAAAAATTAGGGAAAGAATGAAGAATAAGCACTATTGACTAATATGGGAGGGGGGTGTATTTTTTCTTTAAGGAAACCATAAACCACAGTTGTCACCTCAGAGCCATATATAAAATTACATTACCACTTGTGACAGTTTCCTTTACATCCTCAAACCCCCAACCAAATGTGTTTCTTGGATCAATTTCAAGTTAATATTTACTATGTCTTTCTATTCCAAATCAGTACACTATTGTATCTATTACCTTATTAACATACCACAAGATACTTTTGCTCTGCATCTATTAATTACTGGCCTTCTTATAATAGTACAATGGTTTTCAAACTTTAGCCTGCATCAAAATCAACTAGAGGACTTATTAAAACACAAATTGCTTGACCTGCCCCCCCCCCCCCCCCGGGGTTTCTGATTCAGTAAAGCTGCAATGGGTCTTGAGAATCTGCATTTCTAACAAGGCCCCAGGTGATGTAGATGTTGTTGTTGTTGGACCATAGACCATACTTTCAGACTTTGAGAACTGCTGCTCTATTATATGAAAATGCAATTTTAAGAAGTATTTTTTTTTCTATTCCTCTATATAAAAACCATGGTACATAAACTTTTGATATTATTATAATTAGGGTTTTAAATAAAATAGTTTTGGCTCTCAAAACAATCAAAATCAAGTTGTATGAGGTTAACTTCAACTGCACAAATGAAGTCATCCTTACACAATTTATTTAGCTTCTGGCTTCTATAGTTAATGGTTCTTTGGCCAAGTTTTACATTTCTTTTATGCTATGACTAACTGAAAAAGTACAATTGGGAAGGAAGCCATCTCCTGCAGAGGTGTGCTTATGTTTTGTTTCTTTGTAAGAACATTGACTACTTACGTTAAGATATGGATTTTTGGAGTTTGGGTGCTGTCTTAAGTGTTTTAGTAAATCACTTTGGATTTACATATGCCTATTTTTTTGTGTGATGGTTTGATATTTTCATATTTTTTCATAACAGAAAAATAGAAAAAATTTCACCAGAAAATTCATTCATAACCAAATAACAGTATTATTTTTAATTCCTTGGATAATTCATTGTGGGGAAATAATTTACATCACAAAATGTTTTGTATCCTATGGGGCTTCCAGTTAATACAAAATGCTAGGCTGAAAATTCAAACCTTTGAATTCTGGCTCTGCTACTTATCAACAAGGTGACCATAGATGGAGTGTTTTTACTCACACTTCTGATGCCATGTGGGTTTTTTTACTCTAACCAGCCAATTCTTCAACTTCAACAGATATCAGATGTCCTTCTTTTTGCTTCAATTAAGTTCTGACACTACCTACCAGGAATTAGTACTAGACTCTGCAGATTTAAGGGCTCAGTCCACAAGATTGCCTTCACGTCACATGCCAGTGGCAAGTACCAGATCCCCAGGCTACTCAAAATTCTGTCCTACTTGACTACAAAGTCAGCTGGTTCCCATAACCCCCCATTTTCAGATTCACTAATTTGCTAGAATAGGTCCAAAAACTCCTGGAAACACTTTACTTATGCTTGCCAGTTTATTATAAAGGATACAATTTAGGAATAGCCAAATGCAAGAGATGCACAGGGCAATGTATAGGGGCAAGGAGGTTCCACCCCCTCTCAGTATTTAGCACCCATCCAGCACCTTGATGAGTTCATCACTCTGGAAGCTCTCTGAATCCCATTGTTCAAGAGATTTTATGGAGCTCAATCTCTAACCCCACCCTCAGTGGGTGGAACTGAAAATTCCAGTGCTCTAACAACTTAGACCGTCCAATGACCAGACCAGCCCCATCCTGAGGCTATCTAGGCAGGCACCCTAAGTAATCTCATTAGCATAAACTCAGGTGTGATCTGAAGAGGTTTGGTCCTGGCACAGGGGCTCACGCCTGTAATCCCAGCACTTTGAGAGGCCCAGGCGGGTGGATCAGTTCAGGCCAGGAGTTCAAGACAAGCCTGGCCAACAAAGTGGAGACCACGTCTTTACTAAAAACACAAAGAATTAGCCAGGTGTGGTGGCACACGCCTGTAATCCCAGCTACTCGGGTAGCTGAGGCATGAGAATCACTTGAACCTGAGAGTAGAGGTTGTGGCGAGCAGAGGTCACACTATTGCACTCCAGCCTGGGTGACAGAGGGAGATCCTGTCTCAAAAAAAAAGGGGGTTGGGGCGGGAAGGGGGTGCAGAGGGTTTGTTAGGAATAACAAAAGGCACTCTCTACTCCTATCACTCAGGAAATTCCCAAGGGTTTTATGAGTTCTATAATAAGTCAGGAATCAAGAACAAAGACCAAATGTATTTTTCTCCTATACCTCTATTGAGACTAGTCATTTAACCACTCTTTGCCTTAGTTTTTTATAAAGCAAGGGAAATAAAAGCACCTATTTACCAAGGTGGCTGTGACTGTTCAATGAGAACTATTCCTAGTATTTTATGTAAGAGTTAATTTATAAGAGTTAAATTTTTTTATTTGTTGCTATGTAACTTATGTAACTACCAAATGGACACATTTGATAGTTTTTCTTTTTTGTATGTAATACCAAATAGGCAACTATAGCCTTTTACTTGATTTAAGGTATGTCCATGAAATCTTTAGAATCTTATTAACTTATTTCGTAATTTTGATAGGGTAAGCTTCATATTTGATCTCTTCCATCTCTATATTATATAAATCACAAATCTTGAATTTCTGCTGTTCTAGTATCTGGGTTTTCTCTCTTTTCTTTTTTGGTACTACTAGTGACAAGTGTCTGTTTCCGTGGTATTGTATATTTCATTATTCAGAAATTGAGCAGTATTTTATTCTTGAAGTTTTTCAGTTATTTGAAAACTATTGAGGTGCTCTTATATTCATATATACCTATAGCAGCTACGTAGGTAAAATTATATTAGGGGTTTCTTAAATGGATTTAAAATATACATAAATATGTCTTCTCTAATATCTATTTTTGAAAAGAGGCAATTTACCTGATTGTGAATAACTTGATCTTTAATAGGTTCACTTCATATTTTATATGTATATATAAATACATATGATAAGAATATGGCAAAAGTTTGTAGCACTCATAAGCTATTAAATAATACCAATAAAATAAATAAAAAATAAGCAAACATAAAATCAATATAGGCCTACTAAAAAGTAATTCTACTGATTTCCCTTTTACTTTACACCCTAGAGTAGTTGCAGTTCTTATAATATCTAACATATAATATTGACGTATCAGATAGGAATTTAGAAGTATAATTCTGTACCTGAATTATATAGTAGTTTGTCTGTTTTGATAGTTGTATCTAAAAAGAAGAAGCTGTTTCTAGACACATTTACCTATATTATATACATCAGGATTGCAAATATTTTTTTAATGAGGTCAGAAGTTATTGGTAGAAAGCACAAATACTAATTTGATAAAAGTAAAACAATGTAAAACTTCTCCCTTAAAATCCTAATGTTTTATAGTCGATAATTGTCAGTAATTAGCTTAATCTGTAAAGCACAAAGGAAAATTGTTTGTGGGATGTGTGTGTTGTAAGAAAAAAAAATGAAGGATGAAAATGATGAATACGATGAATGAAAAAAAAATCCAAAGATAGGCCGGGTGCAGTGGCTCAAGCCTGTAATCCCAGCACTTTGGGAGGCTGAGACTGGCGGATCACGAGGTCAGGAGATCAAGACCATCCTGGCTAACACAGTGAAACCCCGTCTCTACTAAAAAATACAAAAAAACTAGCCGGGCGAGGTGGCGGGCGCCTGTAGTCCCAGCTACTCCGGAGGCTGAGGCAGGAGAATGGCATAAACCCGGGAGGCGGAGCTTGTAGTGAGCTGAGATCCGGCCACTGCACTCCAGCCTGGGCGACAGAGCGAGACTCCGTCTCAAAAAAAAAAAAAAAAAAAAAAAAAAAATCCAAAGATTTTGTCAATGGGTATGAACTCTAGACAAAATGAAAAATTTAATCAACAGATTTCCCTCTAGGTCTATTAAAAATGAGAGTAGAATATCAAGTATAGTAAAGTTTATCTTCTTTATTATATATTTTATAGGAATAGGGCTATCAGAATTGATTTTCCTAAATTATGAATTTGTTAATATTTTTAGGCCCTGTGTCATAGAATATGGTTCATCTGATACTTGTATGCCTTCTAGCCTTCTGCCTGCCTCTAAATATGAGATGCTATCAAAACTTACATATAAAAATCATGACAATTCTCACTCATCAACTTTTTAGAATTTTGTTTTGATAATAAAAAATGGTTTTTAATAAGATTGCTTGCTTTTTTTCTTTTCTTTTCTTTTTTTTTTTTTTGAGACAGAGTCTCACTCTGTCACCCAGGCTGGAGTGCAGTGGCATGATCTCAGCTCACTGCAACCTCCACCTTCCAGGTTCAAGCAATTCTCGTGCCTCAGCCTCCTGAGTAGCTGGAATTACAGACGTGCACCACCAAGCCCAGCTAATTTTTATATTTTTAGTAGAGACAGGGTTTCACCACATTGGCCAGGATGGTCTCAAACTGCTGACCTCAAGTGATCTGTCCACTTGAGCCTCCCCAAGTGCTGAGATTACAGGCATGAACCACTGTGCGTGGCCAGATTGCATTTTTTCCTGATCTGATAAAGGTTGCATAATTCATTGTGACTAGTGAAATATTAGTAATTATAAAGTTCCACAGATCATAAAACTCATTTCTATACAAAGTATTATCCCTTTATGTCCCATTATTACTTCAAAGCAATGTATGTCCAAAAAAGGGATTATTACATAAAGGATCTTTTATCATTCTTAAAAAATAAAAGTTTAGTTATAGACATATAAGCAAGGTGAAGTGAGGGCCCTTTAGACATAAATGCATAAATTCTAGAAGAGCTAAAAGATTAAGAAATATTAACAAAAGAATATCTCTATACTTATTTTAAAAGTGTTTGATAATATAGTAAATTAGAAAATGTTAAACTGTTAAATATTTAAAAGACACAAAATAACTTTCAGTACTTTTAGAGCACTAAGCTGTATTGAATTAAGAGTTGTATGCTAATATATTATTTTGATCATAGGTAAAAGAGTTAAATAAAAGCCTAGCATACATGAATGTCTTGTCCACTTGCTCATTCGTGAAGCTTTTGTTTTTAATTCTCAATATGTGTTCAGTACAATGCTTGGTACTGAAGTTAATAAATGGGCAAGACTTTCACAGGAGTAAGCAACGTGGCCCACAAGCCAAATCCAGCCTGTCACCTGTTTTTTTGCATGTCCAGGAAGCTAAGAACAGATTTTACATTTTTAAATGGGTGAAAAAATCAAAAGGAGAGTAATATTTGTGAGGTGAAAAATTATTTGGAATTTGAATTTTAGGGTCTATAAATGAAGATTTATTGGAACAAAGCTACACTTATTTATGTATTGTCTATGGCTAAAATAGCAGAGTTGAGAAGTTGTAAACAAGATCATATAGCCTATAAAGCCTGACATATTTATCATCTGATGCTTTGCAGAAAAGCCTGTCCACCCCTGGCCTGTTGGATGACAACAAGTCGTCTTTACTCACATTTTTTTACTTTCTGACTTTTACCTTTGGTTCTTTAGTAATCTGAATAATGTTAGGTTTCCTTCCTTATATTTTTAATTTTAGGTGGAGCAAAGAAAAAATGCTTTTCTGCCATATTGAAGTGTATTGCCCCATTGTCTCAACAGACAATATAGCGTAACAAAAATAAAATATCCCTTATTCTAAGTAATATATAGAATTCTGTACTTTAAAAATTAATAAAATGAATTTGTTATACATTAAGTAAAATCTCACTCTTAAAAATAATTTTAAACTGACAAAAAATAGTTTTAAACTGACATTCTTAGAAATGCCTCATAACAAAAGTATGCTGATATAATTGATGATTATGAAATAATCAAACAAAAGAAGAAATAGCAAAAATACCAGGAAACTATAAATTTGACATAAGGAATATTTACTTAAAAGGGTTCTTATAACTTTTTCATTATGGAAGTGAAGAGGCATCAGACAAAGTGACCAATGCTGAAAGAGAGAAAATACTACAAAATGGTACCAAAGAAACCTGACCTAGGAAAACACTCTGAATTTTAGAAGGCATATTCTGTTTATAGACTACTTTTAGGTTTCTTTGGGGCAGATAAATATCTAAGCTTTTCTACACATTTTTTTCACTTAGGTTATTAGATTTTTTTCATGAAAATGTCAGTTTTCTAATACAAATTAAAGAAAGTTATAAAAATTGTTTTATAATCAATTTGTTGAAACATATGTGTGTCATAATTTTGAGTGTTTGTTTACTATAAGACAGGCATTATTTTATGCAGTCATTAGTCATTTTTCTTTCTTATATTGTAATGCTTCAAAAATAAGAACACTGTATAAGCACTGGGAAGAAGAAAAAATTGAGCTAAGTTACTAACAACATGTTAATGATTTTCAGTTTGTTACTCCTGTGAAAGATAGTGAGATTTTACATTTAATAACTCACCTAAAAGTTAATATTGGCCATTTTAACAGTCAGAAAACACTCTCCTACAGAAGCATAGCGAAAAACACCATATTTAATCATTTGTTTTTGATAAAAAATTTGATTTTGTTTTGAGTAAAATAAAATATCTGTTATACATGGTAAGGCTAAAATTAATCGTATTGAACTAGGATTTTGACTATCTTAAAATTGTTCTATGCTGTTTACAAAGCAGAATACTAGAAACCCTTATACTTGAAGTATTTAAAACTGAATTTAATAAAATGTTCCATTCCTCTATGGTCAGCTTTGATGGTTATATTTGATTCCATTTTAAGGAGCTCATCCTAATTTTATGAAATAGGTCCCATGTCATATCTTCGTATAAACATGTTGGCATGCAATATGGTATAGTGGAAAAGGCTTACACTACAGAGTCAGATTCCTAAATTTAAATATTAGTGCTACTACTTACTAACTATGAAACTTAAGGCAAGTTGACCTGTTCAAATCTGTTTTCTCATCTGCTAAATTAGCTGATGCCTACCTACCTCTCAAAATTGTTGATTCTAATAATAAACATAGTCAATAATAAAAACTAACACATATAGCAATTACTATGTGCAAGGAACTCTTTTAAGCATATGTTAACTCATTTAGTCTTCAAAGCAACCATACAAGGCCGGGTGTGGTGGCTCATGCCTATAATCCCAGCCCTTTGGGAGGCCGAGGCAGTGGATCACTTGAGGTCAGGATTTTGAGACCAGCCTGGCCAACATGGTGAAACTCGTGTCTACTAAAATACAAAAAAATTAGCCAGGCATGTTGTTGCGTGCCTGTGGTCCCAGCTACACAGGAGGCCGAATCACGAGAATTACTTGAACCCAGGAGGCGGAAGTTGCAGTGAGCAAAGATGGGGCTACCTGGGTGACAGAGTAATACCCTGTCTTAATAAATAAATAAATAAATAAATAAATAAATAAATAAATAAAATATGTATAAGGCAGGTACTATTTATTGTTAGTTCTGCCTTAAAGATGCAGAAACTGTGACACAGATTGATTCATTGACTTGCCCAAGATTTTTCAAGTAGTAAATGGCAATAAATACGTGTAAAAGGATCTAACATCTTTGTAGATGCTCAGTATTCATTCTTTTTCTTCCTCATTTAATTAACAGTACTACCTGTTATCTCTAATTAGATATGGTAGCCCCAAATACTTTTGCTACTAACCATTGTGTTTCTGATAGCTATTGTTAACTACAAACATAACTGGTGGATATGTCTTAAAAATAAGGACTTGTCTTGAAACAGCCAGATATGTGAAAAAATAGCTTTTTAGTAATAGCCTACTGTATATCTGGGGTTTGTAATTATTTTTATATTGTCCACTGAAAGCAGAATTTTTTTTTCAGATCATAGGCACACTTAGTACCTTCCTGTTTGGTAAGAACAGCATTCATTGTCTTTGTTCAATGTAACAAATATTTATGAAGCACCGTGGGCTTTATCGAACTTAAAGCTGAAGTACATATACTCCTAAAATAGTCACATGACAATTCAAGACAATATAAACCTGGTACCAGAAATATTCAGCCAATTCAGGCAAAAAGATTTATTCAAAGAGAAAGATTAAAAGCGAGTTTGAGTAATCAGTGAAATTTTTATAAAATTTAAACTAAAATTGAGTGGGATTCAGGTTTTGAAAGAGGAAGACATTATATTAGGAGTAAAGAAGAAGGAAAATGTTGAGCAAGGCACAGAGAAATATAAACATAAAATCTTTCTGGCTAAAACAGAGAATTCACTTTACATAGGAGGATGGATACACTAGACCTACATTATTTTATTTCTTTCAGACTGGCTAAGGAGGGACCAAATATAGAAATGAGAGATTTACTGTATTAGTCTGTTCTCACATCACTAATAAAGACATACCCAAGACTGGATAATTTGTAAAAGAAAGGCTTAATTGACTCACAATTCAGCGGGGTATGGTAGGCCTTAGGAAACTTACAGTCATGGTGGAAGTTGAAGCAAATACGTCCTTCTTCACATGGCGGCAGCAAGTAGAAGTGCAGAGCCACAGTGGGAAAGGCCCCTTATAAAACCATCAGATCTCAAGAGAACTCACTATCATGAGAACCATGAAAGAAGTATGCGGGTAACTGCCCCATGATTAAATTATTAATACCTCCCACTGAGTCCCTCTCATTATACATAGGGATTATGGGAATTACAATTCAAGACCAGATTTGGGTGGGGACACAGCCAAACCATATCACTGTCCTTATTCAAAGATTCCTTGGAAACCAGAACTCATAAGTCTACTATCAGTCAGTATAGACAGTAAAATCATGCTTTCAGGACTTTCTTAGACTCTTTTTTGAATCAGCATTTATTCAAATGCATATGAATACATTGCTCAGTAGGACTAACTTTATTCTTTTTGGAGTTTGTTTTTATGCCCTGGTTAAAAAAAAAAAAAAAAAAAAAGTTTTGATTTAATCTGCGAACATAGTAACTATCTATCTATTTATTTATTTATCAAATTTAAATTACTGAAAGGCACCAAATTCCAATTTTGTTGATTTGCTGTTTGGAAACCTTTTCAATCAATATTTCCCTTAGAATCAAGAATCAAGACAATCAAGGAATATGTTATCATAGATTTTGTCAGTGCTATATCTCTAGTTAGCTTAGCATTTGTATAAAATTACAAACTTTATAATAGTAGAGAAATCATAGTATCTCAGAATTTGAAGAGAACAAAGACCATGATGTTCAAAGCCCTAGCATGCCCTTTTCATCATTCCAGCCTGAACATTTCAATCATCACTTCTTCTATCGAAGAGTTCATTGTTTAGACAACTCTAGTTGTTTGAAAGTCTAAATATATCAAACTGAAATCTGTCACCTTATAATTTCTACCCACTTGTCCTAATTCTGCTCTTGGCTGTGCTCAAAAGAAGGTTAATTCCTCCTTTACATGACATTTCTGGTATTTGAAAAGAAATGTTACGTTTCTCCTTAAGTCTACTTACTTTTGGATTATTTTTGCATTTAATTTTTCCACCAGGCACAGACTTACCCAAAACATACATTCTCTATTTTTTATGCATGAAAAAAGAAAAGCTCCATAGTAAAATGGTACCAGTATAAAAATTATAGGTACAAAATTAGACCATTTAGATAAATAATTAGAGCAATAATTGACTTTGCATTTAAGACTTAAGTTGAAAGGGTCCTATTCCACATAGTAGCACTAAAGAGGGAAGAGTACATTGTTCCTTGAGGTCAGAATTTTTGTGATTTTGAGAAAAAGGCAAAAACAAAAATTTCCTATGTGAAGAACCCACAAATAAAAATTATATATTCAGTTTCCTTTAAATATATGTCCTAATTGTATACCTACTCTATCTCAGAATATGCACTCAGCTTTTATGGGACCCTATGGATAAGAGAGATCATATGTTAAATAAACATATAAGCAAGTATACATGCAAGTGATGGTAAGTTCTGTTTCTTTCTTTTTTTTTTTTTTTTGAGACGGAGTCTCGCTCTGTCACCCGAGCAGTGGCCGGATCTCAGCCCACTGCAAGCTCCTCCTCCCGGGTTTACGCCATTCTCCTGCCTCAGCCTCCCGAGTAGCTGGGACTACAGGCGCCCGCCACCTCGCCCGGCTAGTTTTTTGTATTTTTTGTAGAGACGGGGTTTCACCGTGTTAGCCAGGATGGTCTCGATCACCTGACCTCGTGATCCGCCCGTCTCGGCCTCCCAAAGTGCTGGGATTACAGGCTTGAGCCACCGGGCCCGGCCTGAGCCACCGCGACCGGCCAAGTTCTGTTTCTAATTACAGTTCTAACTAGAAAAATATTGTTGCCCATATAACCTTTTATGGAGCAGCATAACAGACTGGTTAATTCTGCTCTGTAATGGGCATTAAAATGATAAAAGTAATATGGTGGTTAAGAGCACAGACTATTTGGGTTTGAATCTTAGATCCACCTGTTATTAGTGTGCAACCCCATATAATTTACTTAACTTTAAAAACCTGTTTTCTTGTGTGTAAGATGAAGATAGTAAGAGTACTTGCCTCATAGAGTAGTTACATTACGTAAATAATGGAAGCAAGGCACTAAAAACAATATTTCCTTGCGATATAAATCTTTGCTATTGTTATCTACAATATATTTAGAAAGAGCTTTAGCTTTAAAAATAAGTAAATGATGGTTGAATAAATACTATAAGAATTATTCTCTGTAAGAAAAAATCAAACAGGGTAGGACCTAAAGTACACAATAATATAGTTGTGGAAAAGGGAAAAGAAATACCAAAGAGGACTTGTTAAATCCTTATTTTAGCTTGAATTTATCGGTGATAATATCTTGAAATCACCTTTCTGGTTCACCCTTCCAAATCTACTCTTGTGAAATAAAAAGAGGCTAGCATACCAGAATACTTTGGTTTTGCAAAATATGTGCTAGGAAATTAACAATTAAAATATAAATAAATATTTTGCAGATATATTAGTAAAATGCTAAAAGTATATTTATCTAGAGACATAGTCTAAGGAAGGAAGATTTCAGGATATTCCTTTCTTTACTACTCTCTGGAATCAGGAATATGGATTTCTATCTCTGTATATTAGGTGCCCATCTATGAAATGGACTCACTGTTGCTTTTCACATAAAATGTAATAAGATGACAACAAATGAGTACTTTATGTCTGTCAAGTGCTATGAACTTCTCAGAATAATATCACTGAATTAGAAGGGAAGAATATTCGTAACTTTGTTGTTACTGCCTGCCATAAAAGGCATCTGATAGGAACTCAGAAAGTAGATTCAGGCAACAAAGTAAACAATTTGAATTATTCTAATAATTTTACCAGTATTGGAACTTGGAACTGCTACTAAAATATGAAGGACAAATGTCCACTGGAGGTAGTAACCATTTTAGATAATTATTAATGGAATACAGATGAGAAGTAGCAGAAAGGATCCAAGTTCCTTCAAAAGATGCTGAAAAGAAAGAAGCAGTAAACCTCTCTTGTGTGTACAGTTTGAAGATGATGGTTGTCAGTGTCACTGAATGAGCAAGACCAAAAGCCAAAGGCAACAGTGTGGAAGAAGCAGTCCATCATGCTGGAAGGACTAATTGATATACAAAGAAATAAAGTATACCTCTCTGTGAAGAATGAAGATAACATTATAGCCATGAGTGCCACTGGGATAATTTAAGTATCTTCCCCCTCAGCTTCTTCACTCCTTTCTATAAGTTGTATTGCAGCAAATAACATAATGTCCTTGCCTGGAATCATCCTCAAGCTAAACCTTTATGGAAAGAAAAGCTAGGTCAGTTTTGTTTAGGAGGTGCTTCTGAATGCAGTTTCACAAAATTTTTTAAATACTCTTTTTTACAAAATGGAGGTATTTAAACCAGAGAGAATATAATTGTTAGTTTTGACTATTGTATAACTATAATGGAGTCTTATTATAATGTGTCAATTGTCTGCTATGATTCAAGATTACATTGTATAGGCAAACCCATTATAATGAATAAGTCACTTTAATAACCCCATTGATGAGATTCAAAAGAAATTCATATCATGCTAATTTCCAACTATTGTTAGGGTATGTATTTAGAAGTTTGGTTAATTGTGTGATACTTTGATATAAGTTCCCTTTATGGGCCCTATTTACTTCCTCTTTCATTCTTTCCCATTTTGCCATTTTCAAGACTTACTGGTATTGTACTTTGTCCTTCAAGATGGGGCTGCTCTCTGGGGCAGATAGATGAATGAATATCACCCTCTTTAATAAATAATATTTAGAGGAATGAGAGACTACTTGTATATAATATTGAAAGCAGGCCAGGTGCGGTGGCTCATACCTGTAATCCCAGCACCTTGGGAGGTCGAGGTGGGCAGATCACCTGAGGTCAGGAGTTTGAGACCAGCCTGGCCAACATGGTGAAACCCCATCTTCACTAAAAATAGAAAAATTAGCCAGGCATGATTACATGCCCCTGTAATCCCGTCTACTCGGGAGGCTGAGGGAGGGGAATCATTTGTACCCAGGAGATGGAGATTGCAGTGAGCCAAGATCGCACCACTGCACTCCAGCCTGGGTAACAGAGCAAGACGCCGTCTCAAAAATAAAATAAAAAATAAAATTAATAATAATAATAATATTGAAAGCAAATCCTAGTACAAGTATACATTCCCCCAAACATTTACCGTGGGCAATAGTCGCAACAATATTAACAGTAAATTCTAGTATATCATTGCTCAAAGTTTAGTTATTACTCTTTGCCTTCTAAATATAAAATACTATAGGACAGGGGTCAGCAAACTTATTTAAAAGGGCCAGATGGTAAATTTTTTAGATTTTGTCGGCATATGGTCTCTGTCAAAATTACCCAACTCTGCCAGACCTGTAGCACAAAGGCAGCCACAGATGATATAAATAAATGAGCCTGGCTGTGCTCTAATAAAACTTTATTATGGGCACTGAATTTGGATTTCATATATTTCCATGTGTCATGAAATACTGTTCTTCTTTTGATTATCTCTTGAATCATTAAAAATACAAAGATCACTTGTAGATTGCAGGCCATACAAAAAAAAAAAAAAAAAAACAGGAAATGGGCAGGATTTGGCCCTGAGGCTATAGTTTACCAACCCTGTTTTAGAACATTCCTGTTCTATAGTGCACTAGCATCTGCTCTGTTAATCTAAAAGCTCATAGTATGTGAGCTTTCAGAAGAATACTCTGAAAATTTGAGGCTGAGAGAGGAAGCCCCATAAGAAGTTAATGCTTCATGGACTCAAATATGTACTTAAAGCCTACAAGATATAGGTATAGATATAGATATAGATATATACATGCCAGGCACTGTTTCAGATGTTGAGTTAGAGCAATGAGCTAACAAGTCAAAAGTTCCTACCTTTATGGAATTTACATTTTAGTGAGAGGAGACAAACTATTAAAAAACAAGTAAACTGTATAGTACTGGAGATGGTAAGTGCTATGTGTAAAAATTAACCAGGGAGGGAGGATAGTAGCCCAGGCAGGAAAGAGGGTTATAATTTTAAATAGGGTCATCCATTAAGGAGGGCCTCATTGATAAGATGACATTTGAACAAAGACCTAAAGGAGGAGAAAGAGGAAGCCATGGATCATCTGGAACCTGAATGCCACCCTTAGTGTAATAGAGTAGAGGCATGGCATGAACTGACATATTTTAATGTAGAAACAAGTTAGGAGACTATTAAAATAATCCAGGTGGAAAATGACAGTGGCTTAGACCAATGATAGAGGTGGAGGTAGTGAGAAGTAGATTATTGATATATTTTGAAGGGAGAGGTAAACAGATGGAATAAGATAAAGAGAGAAGTCAGGTATAAGACCTGACTTGGGAATTAGGAGGATGTAGTTTCCATTTAATGAAATGGAGAAGACTATGGGAAAAGTAGGTTTGAGGGGGAAGATCAAGAATTTTACTTTGGTTATGGAAACGTGAACTTCCTTTAGGTATTCAAGTGGAGATATTGAATTGCAATTAGATATTAGGTATATGAGGCTGAGCACAGTGGCTCACACCAGTAATCCTAGCACTTTGGGAGGTTTAGGTGGGTGGATCACATGAGGTAAGGAGTTCAAGACCAGCCTAGACAACCAGGTGAAACCCTGTCTCTACTAAAAACAAAGAAAAGAAAAGAAAAAAGCCAGACGTGGTGGTGCACGCCTGTAATCCCAGCTACTCAGGAGGCTGAGGCAGGAGAATTGCTTGAACCCAGGAGGCAGAGGTTTGCAGTGAGCTGAGATTGCACCACTGCACTCCAGCCTGGACGACAGAGTGAGACTCCTTCCCCCTGCCCCCCAAAAAAGTAGATATTAGGTATATGTATCTAGACTTCAGTAGGAAAATCTGGGCTAGAAATATTATTTTTGGAGTCATCAACATATAAATGGAATTAAAATCCATGACAATTGATGAGATCACAAAGATATTTACTGGTATTACTATTTGTTGATTGACATTACTGCCCCTGATTCTTTCTCATCCACTTTCAAAGAGGTAGGTAGTTTCTAGTAATCTGTCCCCTCTGCTCATTCACAAAGAGTGGAAGGGATCCCATGGAATTAGAAACCCGACCTACACAGGAAGTACCATTAGTTGACCATCTTCCCATTTTGCCATGGTGTAAACATAAGAGTGAATTTTTCCAAGTACCTCCTTGCTGGAAACTGTTTGCACTGGAGGTAAGTGTGAAAGGGGAGGTTGTGGGGAATGATGGGGTGAGGGCTTCCTAAACCTTTCCCGTAACTCAGAAATGGTTTCATTCTGAGGAAGGGAGAAGGTTCAGGCTGGTTCTTATTTCCCTGAACCAGTTCATACAGCCCTAAATTTGACCTGCTTTCCTCAAACTGGGAGTCAGAAATCCCTTTTCTCTTCTGTTTTTCTGCTGCAGAAATTCCCAACATTCCCATTTTGTGGGCTCCAGAAAGGGGTAAGCGAAGACTTCAATCCCAGCCAATCATTTTCAGATTAATAATTTTTAGTGTTTTGGTTTCTTTTATCATCATAAAAAATGCTTGGACCCATTTTTCATATCTGTTTAATTTCTTTGTGGATTGCTATGTATCTATGTTCTAGGGTCATTCTGTATCCCTGGGCAATAGAGTTCAGATCCATCTGCTATTTCCATTTGTGTGCTGTTCTCTTGTGGATTCTCATTTGCAGTTTATTGATTACTGTATCCTAGATGGAAGACACCCAATTCAGGGGACTGCCTCACTCTCAATCTCATCTTTTCCTGAATGGTGTTTTATTCCTCTGCTGAAAGCTTGTTATTACCCTATACAACTGCTTCTGATGATCTGTCATTGTTTCTCTACCGTTCTGTTTTGCTGCTTGATTGCCTTTGGTTTTTGTCTCTCCTTTTTGCCTCACTTCACTCATCTGCTGAATGATTTGCATTCTTCACTCACTGGTACTTTGTCCATCAGCAAATGGCCTGGTACTGCCGTATCTATCTGCCATTTTAGCATTTTAGACTGCCCAGCATTATCTGTCTGCTCCCCTACAGTTCCCCTATACTATGGCCTAACAAGTGCTACGCCATCTGCCTGCCTGATCTTGCCCTGCCCAGTCTATACCTGTAACACTGTAAGTAGGTGAGATTGTTTAGCATTTCTGCTATCATCTACACTTGCCTTGTGCCACTGAGTTAGACTGCTGACTGAGTTTGCTCAACTGTTGCCTCCTCTTCTTATTTGCTGCCTGTGGCTGCCCCATTAAGTTATTTGGGACATTGCAATCATCTCCTATGTACTTGCAACTTGCTGATTGGCCTGTGTTGCCTCCTTTATAGTTTGCTACATTTAAAAAATCACTGGCATTGCTCCTCTGTTGTCTTGTAACCCTGATCATACTTTATTTCCAATTAAAGTTTTACCTACATATTGTCCAAACATCTTAGAAATAGGAAAATGCTTTGCTATTTAACAGCCCAGTCCAGTTTGCTCCTAAACTGACTTTTTAAACTCACTACCACCTGTCTTTTCTGCTTTTTTGTACAACTCCACATTCTTCTCTTTACATAAGAATATATATTTTTAAAAATCATCATCTTTGCTTAAGTTTTCTTTTCACATCATATATTATGTACATTTATTTCTCATGTATGGGATCTTTCAATAATTTTCCATATACTAAAATTATTTCTTAATTTATTTTTCCTAAATTTTCCAGGGTTTTATAAGGACAAGTTACTCCTATTAATTTTATTCTTTTTAATAAGACCAGAAGATTTTTTTGCAACTTTAAAAGTATCATCTCTAAAAATAATAAATTTAATTATAATTCTTTGTAGTTCAGATTAAAGTAGCTTTCTGCTCTGCCCTATTTTTTCCTTTGAGAATATCATTTCTCAGCTTCCTCATAGTTTATGTAATACCAGTTCTTTAGAGATCCTTTAGATGTATTTATCTTCCGTCCTTTTAAACTCTTTTCTTGTATGTTGGGTAAACCTTTGAAATTGATATTTTCTCATTATTGTATTTGCAAAGTACTTGGCATCTAAAAATAACTTTCAACATAACATTATCTCCACTGTAAACCTTATAGTCTTAATAGCTTTTATCTAAATGAAAGCTCAAATACAAGAACAAAAGAATAATTTTGGTGAAATTTGCAAGAGTCTAAGGAGAAGATGTAAAGTGGAGTGTGTATGTGTGCCTGCACATGTGTATATAGAGATTTGAAGTGTTTTATGTGTGTATCTACAACATCATTATGCTCGAAGTGTGGAAAATGCTGAGTATCCATATTACATTTTATTTTTACAAAAAAATCTAAAGAGGTGATAGATTTAGGGATATGGAAAAAGTATGGATGGGTTTTTATTTTCTTTTAATAATATAGATAAAATTTGTCAGTGTGAAGAAAAGGATGCTCTAGGAAAGTTAAGAAAATCATTTCAGTAGCTTTTTAAAATTTTAGTAAAATATAAACATAAAATTTACCATTTTAACCAATTTTAAGTGTACAATTCAGTGATATTAGCACATTCACAGTTTTGTGCAACTGTCACCACTGTTTCTAGAACTTTTTTTATCATTCCACATGGAAACTCTGTACCCATTAAACAAAAATTTCCCATTCCTGTCTCCCCCAACCCCTGGTAAATTCTAATCTATTTTCTGTCTTTATAAATTTGCCTATTCTAGATACCTCATATAAGTGGAATCATACAAGTTTTGTCTTTCAGTGTCGAGCTTATTTCACTTAGGAAAATGTTTTCAAGGTTCATTTATATTATATAATGTATTAGAATTTCATCCTTTTTTAACTCTGATTAATATTCCATTGTATGTATATACCACAACTTGTTTATCAGTTCACCTGTTGGTGGACACTGGGTTGTTTTCAGCTTTTAACTTTTATAAATAATGCTCCTACAAACATTGGTGTGCAAGTATCTGTTTTTCTTTTGGTTATATAACTAGAAATGAATTCAATAGCATCTAATACTTTTGTCCACGAAGAAATTAAATTAATAGCAAAGAGAGCAGGGAGAAACCACATAATTAATATGAAAGATTAATAAGTCCAAGATACTATATTAGGAACAGAAGAAATTATAAACTTTTAGAAAGGCTACAGAAGGCCAAATGATAAAATTTAGAAGACTGTATTCTATGAATAAAAGGGAGAATGAAGTTAAAATAACACAGATCTTGGATGATTGTAAGATAACAAAAATGATTCTGAAGAAAGTTAAATTTAAAAAAAAAAAACCAACTTAAGGACAGTATGATGGCACATCTTTGAAATGGAATAATGTGGGCTTTTATAGAGGAGAGAGGTAGGCATTTGAAAGGCAGGATTTAAATGAAGATGACTAAGATGAGGGAACCAGGTCATGTGTAGAGGAACCAGAAATGGGAACAGGAATTCATTTCAATCCAGAGATCCTTCATCCTGTATACTCAGCCTTCTACCACTCATAGACATTTTTCTAAAAATATTCCTAGGCTCAAACCCGAGATTCCAATTCAGTAGGTTTGGAATTTGGTTTAGGTAATGTGCAAATACATGCCTGTTTGTGTGTGTGTGTGTGTGTGTGTGTGTATATGCATATGTGTCTGTGTGTTTTAATCCACTGATGAAACACAATGTGAGTTAGACTGTGCTCTGTACCATAGCGTCCTAGACCTTATAAGAATTAAGTAAGTTAAAGAGAATTGGTCCTTGTCTTCAAGCAGTTTAAAACTGCAGTAGTTAAAATAATGATGGACTTAGGAAAGAAGGCTTTCAATCTGTTAGGTGATAAGTTCTCATTTGTTAATTCAACAGTTTTAGGGTGGTGATTTTTATACATTCTATCAACTGAGGTTCCTCATCTAAACTATCAAACACAGAAAATTGTTTGACTATCTTCTCAATTATCCTAAGGGTAGCACACCAGCTAGTACCATTCTATATGCGTGAAAGAGAAGTTAATTCACTAGATACAAAAATTGTCTCAGAACCTTTTAAGAAAGGTTGGGTAATCTGTAGTCTGCTAGGAATATGTGACACAAAGACATAAAACCTTGCTCTTAAGGGGCTGACATTCCAGGAGAGGGGAAGAGACATATAACAAAAAATGCATTTCTAATATCAACCGCACAATTTTGTTCTTTTCATCTAATGATCTGAGGGAAATGTTCAAAGTCAGAGTGGCTGTATATAAGGAAATCCTCTCACCTCTTCTAAGCATTATTGATTCAGGAAGAAGAATGTAATAAGAATGATAAATTCTGTATTACAACTTTTCACAGCTGAAGGATGCTGGCAGTAACTTAAATGTCAATAGGAATCTCTTTAATTTTAAAGCCTAAAGCATTCAGTGGCAGGTTAGTGATTTAATTGGTAGCTATTAATAAACAACAGTAACTAAAACCAGGTTTATTAGTTTCATAGTAAAGAGTAGAAAATGGCTATAGGTAAGTAGATAACTAATGTCTAATAGGCTGTTCTTGAATGTAATTGAAAGCACAGAGATTTTTGCCCCTGAAGTGCAACTCTTATACCAATAACGAAAATGTTCAGGAATTTAATTTATTCTCATTATCAATTAAAACTCACTAAAATTCCTGGTGTCAGAAGGTTCAGTCATATTCATTAGTTTTTCTTATGGATTTGATTATTTCTGAACTATAAATTTATTTGTCCTCCCTATACTGATGTATGCATTTAAACTTGAGAGCAGTTAGCTTTCATTCCTATTACTGAGTACTTCACACTGATTCCTTTACGATAAACTTTACTAACACATTTTTCCTTCCTCCTTCCAATTTCTTACCAAACTTTATTTTAACAGCACAGCTATGGGAAGGTCAAGGTTGTCATGTCAACAGAAAAGCACTACAATAGAAATTACGACCAGATTAGCTTGTTTTCTTAGCAATAATGAACAATTTTAAAAGATTTTGCTTTGTCTGCATTCATTCTGAAAAACATTTCAAAGCAGAAAAAGCAGATTATGCAGATATTTTAATAATGTGGAATAAAGGAAAATATAAGAGTAACATAATTTTATGAAACTCATTTTATTAATAATAAATATACTTTTTCTTATGATCTCTGAACTCCTATTTTATTTTGAGGAAACTGAATTTAAAATAGAGTGCTATAATGTGTTTCCTTTGTGTGAAAGTTAATCTGAGAAGACAATACGTCTATCTCATTCTTACTAGGCTTCAAGTCCTTTATATCTAATAACAAGAAAATTATCTGAATTAGGCAACTACTGTCTAACAAATCATCTATTTTTTCTTTTACTTTTTTATTTTCTCCACTGAATGACAGCAGAATGTATTCAAGACCTTGCAAAGGATATGGTTGAAGATGTAGCTTCCTTATATAAACATTTTGTGAAGGTGTCCATAAAATGAAGTGAAACTTTTGTGAAGTTTCACTTTTTTGATTGTGAATATGGATAATAACAGTAGCAGGCACTAATAGTCAGTCTCCTAGTTTCTTAATTTCTTTTCCCCCCATTTGCCCTCCTACCATCAAATACTTCAATGTTGCTGGCAGAAACTAACTCCTGGCACAAGAAGTCAGGTAGGTGAGAAAGAGATCACTGGGGGAAAGTAAATTGCCCCAGAAAGACAGACTTTTTGGTACAAAGATCCTTTATTCACACATAACAGTCTTTAATTTTATGAACATCAAAATCAATACCTGAAAAGTTCACTAGTTAGATATTTGGAAGTTTTTAAAATACAAGCCACCACCAGATTTTTTGTATTTGACTTAGAATGCTTTTTAGATTTCTTACAATATTTAGTAATTATGAAGAAATTTAGTGTTTTTTACTTATATCAGCAACATAAAAACTGCTCAAATTTGATTCCTTACATGTTCAGGAATCAATTTTTCTTTGGTTTATTCATAGCCATGGTAGTACATGTATATTTACTCTGCAATCAAAGGCAGTAATTGCCTTACAGAGATCTTAAGCAGAGGTCCTCAAAGAAAATACTATATCTCTTATAAGTTAAATTATTTCTCATACAATGCTTTCTTATCAAAATTAAGATAGACTCTGTGAGAGGGATAAAATATGAAGTCTGTTTAGATATCCTGCTTCTCATGAAGGTTAGCAACTACATGGGAATGCTAAAGACCATCTGTAAAAAGCTTCTCTTTTACCAACAAGAAAACTGGTTTTCAAATTTCCATACTTTCCAGTTAGTGTTAAAGTATTAGGAGCACACCATTTTGCATATTATATGTGTTCAACCGTAGCATAAAATGACTTTTTTATTGTGAAATGGGTATTCAAACCATATTTTAATAGAAAAATATATGGCCATTTAGGAAAAGGAAAAGATGACGTTCATCTTTTTAATAATAGAGTTTTAAAATAACTCCTTTTTTACTGAACATGGAAATAATACGTGTTTTTTGCAAAAAAAAAAAAAGAAAAGAATTTGGGGAAAATATAGCAAAGTAAAATGAAGTTAATAAAAACACTAATAATCTAAATCCACAATTATTAACTAAGACTAATTCATTAATTTGTCCAACTGGGAGCACATCATATATACTGGTTTATATCTTGGTTTTCTTAGTAATATCATCCCAATTATTATAATAATTACTAAAATGTATAGTACACTTACTGTATGCCATGTATTTTTATAAGTACTTTGTATATTATATCTACAATATTTATTTGTATATTTAATCTACACAACAAGCCTACAGAATAGGTAGGTACCATTTATTGATAAGAAAATTACATTTAGAAAGATTAAATGATTGAATAAATTGACCTAGATGTAGCAAAAGATGATAGAACTAGAATTTGAACTAGATAGTCTTTACTCCAGATCCCTTGCTCTTAGCCACTCTCCTTTTCAGATAATGTAAGCTTTTTCTTCATTTAATAACTGTTCTACAAAAAATTGGGATTTGTCAATCACTGAAAATTATTAAAAACCTATGAGTAATTTAATTTCCCTATCATTAAACATTTAGGTTATTTCCTATTTTCTATCACATTCTCTTTGTATAAATTATTATGTATACTTCTGATGATCACTTTAGAAATATTTCCATAAAATAGAATAACTCACACAAAATTGTGAAGTCTCGTATTACATATCACTAAATTACCCTCTTAGAATATGTACAAATTTATATATTTGTACTATCAGTTTATGAGATTGTATTTCCATTAATCATTATTAATCTTATGAATCTGGTAGATGAAAAAATATATTTTTATTGGCATGCTGTAGAATATTAATTTTTAATCTTACCAATCTGGTAGATAAAAAATTGTATTTTTATTGGCATTTATAGAATAGTTAGATTAAACACTGTTCTTGAATTTATTCAGTTTTGTTTCTCCTTTTATAAACTGCCTGGGTTTTTTGTTTTGTTTTTGTTTTTGGCTCAGTAGCTGTTCTTAAATACTGATTCTAACCACAAAGAGGAGTGTAAAGAATTGGTTGTCAATAAATAATTTTGGTGAGGTCAAATTTATGTTTTGGCTGTATCATTTTGACACATAAACCATTCATTTTCTCGTTTCTCAAACTCAAGTGACATACTAGTACTCAATTATTTTATCACTCATGCTCTTAACAACACAGATCAAGCCAAAAACTATATCCTGAATCAAAGGCATGAAGTTAATAAAATACAAACACGTTTCTTTCTAATAATTTAGTTTTTCCCTTTGTGAGATTTTTTTCATAGCTGATGCTTGATAGTTTATGTTCTAGCTATCCTTTTCTTATGTAATGTTCACTGTTAAACAATTTACAGATAGAAACTTATTGAACTTCAGTAATTTAGAGCTAATGGTCTATTCATAGATATAAGCCCTGGAAAATAATGTATAATTAGGACATTTCATACACTGAGCTACTATTAGCAGTCATTTTAAAAAATACCAAATATAAGCTTTTACACAATTATTTTGCTTGGCAAACTCATTTTTCTATATAGGAATTCCAAAGGAGACCTTATTCTAGCATGCAATTAATATAAATTATTTCTGATTATCTAGATATTGAAACCATTTTATAAACTTCTCTGACATGTAGAGCTCAACTTCCTCTTAAGTGTTCAAGACAACCTATTTTTTTTAGTTGCCTATAATATGCAAACCATTTCAGAACCCAGAGTTTTTTGGTAAGTGAATTAACATGTGGTTTGTATTTTTACATGGAAACTGTATGTATAAATGGTTTTCAACCAGGGTAAATTTTGGTTCCCCAGGGGACATTTGCAATGCCTGGTGACATTTTTGGTTGTTACAGTTGGAGGTTACCTAGTGATATCAGGTGGGTAGAGCCCAGGGATACTGCTAAACATCCTGTAGTGCATGGGACAGTCCCTACAACAAAGAATTATCTGACCCAAAATGTTAATGCAGAGATTGGAAAAACCCTCATGACATAATATCATTGAGTACGCACTAACTGCCAGGTTGTGCTGGAGGCTGCGGGTACATGGGTAGAAAATTATGATCTTACCGGTTAGGAAAGTTACATTTCATTGTAAAACAGAAAGATCTAGATTGTTAAATGATAATTTAAATGATAATGAGATTTTTTAAATGTTATTATATTAACATATAATAATGTTATATAATTGTTATGTTAATATAATAACATATTGTTATAAGAATATATAATTATTGTGCTGTGGTAATTTTATGTGTGATAAGTATATGACATATTTAGGAACAAAAATTCTACCTGAGGGACTTACTTAGTTTTGGGAAACTTTCAAAGAAGTGGCAAGTGATATTGGCATTGTTTTTGCTGTTGTTGTTGTTATTCCTTACCTTTTATTTAATTTAAAAAAAAAAAAAAAAAAAAACCACAAATAGTATAGTTACAGCATAATGGATTTTCAAAAGCTGAACATATCCATATAACCATCCAGATCAAGAAACCAGAATATTATCAGTGTCCCAGCAAATGGTCCTTGTTCCCCCTTATAGTCACAGCTCAATCCTCAAGTGTAACTACAATTTTGACTTTTAGCACTATAGATTACTTTTTTTTTTTCAAAGACAGGATCTCCCTCTGTCACCCAGGCTGAAGTTAGAATTACTTTTGTGTTTTACCGAACTTTGTATAAGTGGAATCATATAATATGTAATCTTTTGTGTCTAGATTCTTTTGTTTAGTGTCATTTATGTAAAATTGATTCATAATATTTCATGTTGTTCATTCTCATAACTATATTGTATAATACAGTTATATTTATTAACTCATTCTACTATAAAGGCACAATGGCTGAAACCATAAGTTGACCAGTAGGTCAGTTTGGCTGTAGTAATTTAGAACTAATTTAGAACTAAATTACCTAATTAAACTAATTTAATTTAGAACTAAATTAGTTTAATTTAGTTCTAAATTACCAATAGGTAGTTTTGAGGGAGTGACAAGAGACAGCTGGGGAAAATAGGTAGGATCAGATGATGGAAGATACCTTTGTCATATTAAAGGCATTTGGATTTTTTTTCTAGTAGGAAATGAGATTTTTCAAAAGATATCAATCAAGAGTAAAATATAACGAGACTTGCATTTTAGAAAGATCATTTTGACAGCAAAATAGAATGGCTTGAGTGGAAGCAAGCTTAGCTATAACATCAATCAGGAAGTCATTGGAATAGTTCAGATAAAACATGCTGAGAACCTAAATGTAGACAGTGCAGGTGAGGATAGAAAGGGACCTACGATTTTCTCTGGATAGAATTAATAGCACTTTTGGAATAACTGAGAATAAGGATTGCAAAGACTAGTTTTCTGAGCCAACCTTCAAAGCCTGTGGGTGTTACTAAAGTGCAAAATGTGTGCAATAAAGAAAAAGAATAGAATTTAATGTTAGAATTTCAAGTTTAATTCAAAATAATTTTCAAATGTATCTTTAATGTTTGAACTTACAGAAAAACATCTATCATTTGCTGAGAATACGTAACCTAATAAAAATCTTTACAGAGAATCTGAAGGAAACTTGATAATGGTCTAGACTAAAGATTAATAATACTGGCCACTTGTTTGTTTTCATTTCAATTTTTAAAGTATGGCTTTCTTTTTTGTTGTTTCAGGATTTCACTCTTGGCACATTTTGCCACTATTAAGGTAGTTTTCAGTTAAGAAGGGAAAAAGATTGTGTGTGTGTGTGTGTGCGCGTTCTCCTGCGCACACATTGACACACTAAATGCAGAAGTTGAGAGAAGAAAGGAAAAGGGGAGTTAAAATATTACGTATGGATGAAAAGGAAGAAAATTTTTTAAGTAGAATGAACTTAGTTCCCTGTTATTATTTCTGGGTGAGGAAATTGCTCTCTCTTTTTATTTTGTTTGTGCATGCATCCTAAGGAGAATAAAGGCAGTAAGTCAGAAAGTTCCCCCATAGTCACTAGGTGATAGCTTTATTTCAAAGATGTATTGTTTTCTGTCTGAGACAGTAGTCAAGCTAGTTGTCTCTTTATGACCTACAGAATGACAGCAATTAGCTTCTGATAAAAAGAATAGTGCTTATCAATGTTTTCAAAGATGAAGAATTCTGACATAAAAAAAATTAGTGAACTCTCATTAGATAGTAATTACACCTATTGTGTATTCACTAAATCAAATATATAATGCTTTTTAAAATTATGATCAATTCTGAAAGACTTTTAGATGAATTTGTATCTTATTATAACATCTATATTCATCAAAAGCTCTAATACACATAAATGAGAGTAATTTATTCATTGTATAATCAGTGCTTTTTGCATTAATTGGAGAAAGGCTTCTAATTGCTCTGATATACCTCAGGGTCTGTCCTCCACAAATGAAGAACCACAGGCACTTGATTTTTTTGTTTGTTTCTGTTGCATTTGGGGAGCAACTGTATTAGGTCCAAATTTCAAAAAATTCTAAATTTTATGCTTTTAATTAATGAATTTATTGTAGATTTTAAAAAATCAAGTAAAGGGTAATCTTTATGCTAATTTACTTTGAAAATGTCAGATTTTGAAAACAACAGACCAATGTAACACGGAGTAAAGCACATCTGCATTTTTAATTTTTAGGAAGAAATATGGATTCCTTTTCTTGTCGCATTTATTACTTAAAAAAAATAAAAGTATGCCTGATAATCTTCAACACAGATTCAAAGGTGAGAATACTATGTATTAGTCTGTTATGCTGCTAAAAAGGGACATACCTGAGACTAGATAACTTATAAAGGAAAGATGTTTAACACACAGTTCCACATGACTGGGGAGACCTCACAATTGTGGCTGAAGGCGAATGAGGAGCCACGTCATACGTAGCAGCAGGCAAGAGAGCTTGTGCAGGGGAACTCCAATTTAAGAGACTTATTCAATACCACAAGAACCAATGAGGGAAGCACCCCCATGATTCAGTTATCTCCACCTGGTCCCTCCCAGGGCATCAAAAATTTAAAGAATCAAGGAGCTACCTTGGTTTGTATTTGCTTCTACTTTTTTTCATCAGTTTTATCAAAAACAGATTTTGGCACTGTATTTTTACCTCCATAATTTGAGTTTTTACTCAAGGATCCTTGAGAGTATTAAAAGCATGGCAATTAGCTAGAAGCAAGAGTTCTTTTACTATTTTGCCATTAGTTTATCTGTCATGTTCCTTATCATATCATTTTATCACCAAATGAAGTCCTAAAATCAACAACTGAGAAACTTTTAAAAGTACTTTGATATCATCTTGTATTCAATCAAGAAAATATCGAGACTTTACTAGTTTTAAGTGAGAAAGAATTAAAATGTATTAGTTACAGCAAAGATTGAGTCCCTTAATCCAAATATTTGTTAAAATCAAAGAACAATGTAACCTAATCATTGCAAATCATTCTTATCTAAATGTTGCCATCACAGGAATAGCCAGATATTATTAGTGTAATCTTCAGTCTCAATACACTTCAGTCATGAGTCCAGTAACTTAAACCTTATTTCAAGTTCACATCCCTTTTATCCCAAATAATGGAAAAATGGGAAGAATAGTACCCTTTCTTTTCTGTCTAAGCTATTAACTGCATATGCCTGAATGGAAGATGACAGCAACTATAATATGAGACACCTGTTTTCCCAGCGAGAAGATCCATAAATGGGAGGATTATCCATCTTAAATGTACATACTTTTAGCAATTTAGATAAAATAGTGAAACACTTAGGTTCACTAATTTAAAACACAAATATAAATTTAAAGCCACATTGAAAATAGTATATTATTACGCCGGGCGCGGTGGCTCAAGCCTGTAATCCCAGCACTTTGGGAGGCCGAGATGGGCGGATCACGAGGTCAGGAGATCGAGACCATCCTGACTAACTCGGTGAAACCCCGTCTCTACTAAAAATACAAAAAACTAGCCGGGCGATGTGGCGGGCGCCTGTAGTCCCAGCTACTCAGGAGGCTGAGGCAGGAGAATGGCGTGAACCCGGGAGGCAGAGCTTGCAGTGAGCTGAGATCCGGCCACTGCACTCCAGCCCGGGCGACAGAGCAAGACTCCGTCTCAAAAAAAAAGAAAATAGTATATTATTTAGGACAACTGATTCTTTTTCATGGCAAGTGTTTGAAAGATTTTATGCAAAGTCTCAACATATGCCATTACATCAATGTCTTTATTACCATTGCCAGAGTCTAAGTAATTTAAAAGTTTTCCATGCCATATCATCCTTTGTCTAACAGCTTTATTGAGACATAATTTGCATATCATACAATTCATTCATTGAAAGTATGTAATTCAATGGTTTTTGGTATATTACATTTATTTTTTAATTTTGGCAAAATATATGTAGCACAAAACTTGCTATTTTAGCTTTTTTTTTTTTTTTTTTTTTTTTTTTTTTTTTTTTTTTTTTTTTTTTGAGACATAGTCTTACTTTGTTGCCCAGACTGGAGCACAGTGGCAGGTTCTCAGCTCACTGCAACCTCCACCCCACAGATTCACCCTCCTGCCTCAGCCTCCTGAGTAGCTGGGATTACAAGTGCATGCCACCATGCCCAGCTAATTTTTGTATTATAATAGAGATGGGGTTTCACCATGTTAGCCAAGCTGGCCTCAAACTCCTGACCTTAGGTGATCCGCCTGCCTCAGCCTCCCAAAGTACTGAGATTACAGGCGTGAGCCACTGTGCCTGGCCCTACTTTAGCCATTTTTAAGTGTACAGTTTGTTGGTATTAATTATATTCACAATGTTGTACAGTTATCACCACTACCTATTTTTAAAACTTTTTCATCACCCCAGAAACTCTGTAACCTTTAAGCAATAACTCCTCATTTCTTCCTTCCCATAATCCCTGGTAACCTTTAATCTACTTTCTAACTTTATAAATTTTCCTATTATAAATATTTCATGTAAGTACAACCACACAGTAATTCTCCTTTTGTGCATGGCTTTTTTTAGCCTAATGTCTTCTTAGTTCATGCATGTTGTAGTATATATCAGAACTTTATTCCTTTTTATGCCTGAATAATATTCCATTGTATGTAATACCGCAATTCATTTATCCATTCATCTTTTGATGGACACCTGGGTTGTTTTCATCTTTTGGCTATGGGGAGAGTGTTGTTGTGAACATTGGCAACCAAGTATATTTTCAAGTTCTTGCTTTCATTTCCATTGGTTAAGAACTTGGGAATGGAAGTGCGGGATCATATGGTAATTCTGTGTTTCACATCTTAAGAAATTAAACTGTTTAAGAGTTTTATAGTTTTAGTTCTTATACTATAGATAAAGAACTATAGTTCTTTATACTGTAGATCTATTTTGAGTTAATTTTTGTATGTGGTATGAGGTACAAGTTCATTCTTACTGCTTAATTATGAATATGCGGAACTTAAAATTTTTCTATTTAAAGATATTACTGGAAATGTTATTCCAAGCCTCAAGTACCCATTTGCCTAACATTAGTACACTTACCATTTTCTTTTATCCTGTAAAGATATCCTAACATTCACAATATAACCACATACAATATTGCTTTTTATTAATTATTTCTGACAGGCATCTTTTATGTCCAGACAACACTAGTATTGATGATGAGATCTTTTAGGCTTGTGGGCCTTCATCAAACAGTACTTTTTGACTAAAAAAAGTGAATTCAGTATAATATGCAAGGCCTTATAAGAGTTCAAATATAAGGTAACTAACTTTTCTTTGCTGATGAGTAACTTTGGTTTAAAAAAATAATTGCCTTATGGAAGTTAAGATACGGGAACATGGATTTGATTTTGTGCTATTCATGTATATTGGAGGTGATCTCAACTTTGTGCTAATTCAAGCAATTTATATTTCCAGCTAAAAATAGACTTTAGAATTTGTAGAAAATGCATATGCCAGTGTTGCATCCTGAAATTGTTGTTTGTCTCCAAATTAAAGTGAAAAGTAATTCAGTAGAGAAACACCTTGATTCCCCATATCTGTCAGTTGATAAAGTAGCCATTGCAGAATTCTATAAAAGAGAGAAGGAAGAGTGAGATAGTAGAAAGAAGAGTAGGGTTTATGAGTTCAATTAAAACTTTAAAGAACAGATAATTCCTGTCTTTTTTCCTCACTATTTAAATTGTATCTAAACGCAGGATGAAGAAAACATCTGAACTCAATCTATAAAGATAACAGAACCTTCATACCAAAGTGAAATAAAAATAACAAGGAGACTATAGACCTAATCATATGTGAAAATATATGTAGAAATATTAATATGCACAAACTTGATATAGCATCAAGTTTTTTCTAAATGTACACTTCTTCCTAGGCAAAATTGATTTTAAGAATTCAAGAACAATAAATTTTAGACATCCTTTAATTTCATTTTTATCATTATTAGGTAAATCACAAAAGATTATATGGTCATCTTGATGTATGTCAAAAAGACGTAAAATTCAGTGTATTTTTTTCCTGTTAAGGATACATAGTAAACTAGAATTAAAGAAAAATTTTAAACGTAATAAAATGTGTTTATCACAAAAGCCAGCAAATACAATAAAGCTGAAACACTGGATAAATTCTTACTAAAGTCAGAAAAAAGAGAAAGTCTCAGTCACCATTATTTGTTTGAGAAAGTCCAACCAGCACAAACAGTTTGGGCAGTCAGTAATATGTGTCAAAAAGTTGAATGTAATGATACAATTACACAGAGAGATTATATTATATGACGGAAATACGAGAAAAGATATGAAGAATGAAATGAGAAGGTCCAAAGTACATTATATCAGAGCCCCAAAAGGAAAAAATAGAAAGAATAGAGAAAAGGCAATGATCAAAGAGATAATGACTATAAAGTTTACAGAACTAATGAAAAAAACACAAATCCAGAAATCCTAACAGTACAGTGTATCTCAAGAAGGAGAAATAAATCTATTTCTGAACACATGGGAATGAAATGTCAGAACTAAAGTAGGGGAACTATTGAAAGTAACCAGAGAGAAACAGCAGATCACTTACATAGAAATGACAGCAGACTTTTCAACAACATTGGAATAAAACAGACAATAGAATATATAAAGCATTGAAGAAAATAATGAGAATTGTTTATTAAGCAAAATATCTTTCAGGAATAGAGATAAAGAGAGAGTAAAGCAAGTTGGCCGAATAAAAGGCTCCCCCAGTTATACCCTAAACAGGAACACAACTATCCACAGAAGAAAAGCATCTTTATCAAAACCAAAAAACAGATGAGCAGTTATAGTACCTGGTTTTAACTTCATGTTGCTGAAAGAGACACTGAAAGGGATAGGAAACACGGTCTAAAATTACTAGTGCCACCTCTCCCCAATCATACCCCGGCAGCAACTGGCTGCGTGGCATGGAGAGAGAATCTGTGCATTTGGGAGAGGAAGTGCACAGTGATTGTGAGACGTAGCATTGAACACAGTGCTGCCCTGTCACAGCAGAAAGCAACACCAGGCTTAATTCCGCTGAATGCTGCCCATAGAGGGACCATTTGGACCAGCCCTACACAGAGGGAAACCACTCATCCCTGCGATTGGAACATGAGTTTTGGCTTGGCTAAAGTCCTTTACAGCCCAAAATAAATTTGAAAGGCAGTCTGGGCCACAAGCACTACAATTCTTGGGCAAGTCCTAGTGCTGACGTGGGCTCAGATCCAGTGGGAGATGGGGGCACATGACCTACTGAGACACCAACCAGGGCAGCTAAAGGAGTGCTCGCACCATCCCTTCCCCAGCCCCATACCACATAGCTCACAGCTCCAAAAGAGACCCCATGCTTCTGCTTGAGGAGAGGGAACAGTGAAAGGGACTTTGTCTTGCATTTGGAAACCAGCTCAGCCACAGAAGGATAGGACACCAGGCAGAGTCCTGAGGCCCCCTTTCCAGGCCTTAGCTCCTGGACAACATTTCTGAACACACCCTGGGCCAGAAGGGAAACTGTTGCCTTGAAGGGAAGGACTCAGTCCTGGCAAGATGCATCAACTTTTGACTGAAGAGACCTTGAACCCTCCAAGGTCCAGCAGTGATATCCATATAGTATGCCATGTGCCTTAGGTGACCCTCTGAGACATGCTGGCTTCAGGTGAGGTCCAGCACATTCCTAGCTGTGATAGCTACAATGAGAGACTCTTTCTGCTTGAGAAAAGCAGAGAAAAAGTAAAGGAGACTTTGTCTTGCACCTTAGGGGAGTAGAGCACCAAGTGGGCTTTTGGGGACCTGATTCTAGGCCTTGAACCTTGGAGAGCATTTCTGAACCTGTCCTGGGCCACAGGGTAGTCCACTGTCCTGAAGAGTGAGTCCCATGCCTGGCAGCATTCACCACAGACTGACTGCAGAGCCCTTGGGCCTAAAGGGAACATCAGTGGTAGCCTGACAATACTCCCCTTGGGTCTGTTGTGGTGGTGGCCATAAGGTGAGGCTCCTCTGCCTGTGGAAAATAGAAGAAAGAGTGGGAAGGACTGTGTCTCATGATATGAGTGTCAACTCGGCTTCAGTAAAGTAGAACACGAGGTAAATTTCTAAGGTTTTTTTTAATTCTAGTCCCTCGCTCCCAGATAGCATCTCTGGACCTACCCTGGGCCGTGATAACTCAACACCCTAAAGGGAAGGACAAAAGAGCCTGTCTGACTTCACACCTGTTGATCGTACAGCCCTAATGCCTTAATTGAACATAGACAGCAGCCAGATAGTGGTTATAGTGGGCCTTGAGTAAGACCTAGTGCTGTGCTGGCTTCAGGTCTAATCCAGCACTGTCCTATTGGTGATGGCCACTGGGGTGTTTGTATGAACCCACCATCCCCAGCTCCAGAAGCACAGCACAGAGAGAAACTCCATTTGTTTGGGACAAAAAAAGAGAAGAGAACAAGAGTCTCTGTCTGATAATACAGAGAATTTTTCTGGACCGTAACCAAGACCACCAAAGTGGTATCTCTGCAAATCTGCAAGAACTATAGCATTACTGGGCTTGGGGCCCAAGTCCCTTCAAATACCTGGAAAGCCTTTCTGAGAGAGACAGGCACCAACAAGCCCAGATTGCAAAGGCTAATAAATACCTAACTCTTCAATGCCAGAAACACTGACAAACATCTACAAGTATCAAGATCACCCAGGAAAACATGACCTCATGCAACAAACTAAATAAGCCACTAGGGAATAAGCCTGAAGAAACAGAGATATGTGATCTTTTAGACAGAGAATTCAAAATAGATATTTTGAGGAAACTCAAAGAAATTCAAGATAACACAGAGAAAGAATTCAGAATTCTGTCAGATAAACTTAGCAAAGAGATTGAAATGATGTTTTAAAAGAAACAAGCAGAAATTCTAGACATGGAAAATGCAACTGACACTCCCAAGAATGCATCAGTCTCTTGATAGCAGAATCGATCAGTCAGAAGAAAGAATTGGTGAGCTTTAAGAAAGACTAATTGAAAATACACAGTTAGAGGAGACAAGAAAATATAAAAGGATGAGGGTACGCCTACAAGATCTAGAAAATAGCCTCAAAAGGGTAAACCTGAGTTATTGGCCTTAAAGAGGAGGTAAAGAAAGAGATAGGAGTAGAAACTTTATTCAAAGGGATAATATGAGAGAACTTCCCAAACCTCAAGAAAAATATCAACACTGTGCAAGAAGGTTATAGATAACACTAAGCAGATTTAACTTGAAGACTACCTCAAGGCATGTAAAGAATTAAACTCCCAAAAGTCAAGGATAAAGAAAGAATCTACTAATAGCACCAAGAGAAAAGAAGCAAATGACATACAACGGAGCTCTACTACATCTGGCAAAAGAGATTTCAGTGAAAAACTTACAGGCCAGAAGAGAGTGGCATGACATATTTAAAGTGCTGAAGGAAAAAAACTTTTGCTCTAGAATAGTATGTCTGGTGAAAATATCCTTCAGGCATGAAGGAGAAATAAAGACTCTCAGACAAACGGAAGCTAAGAGATTTCATCAATACCAGACCTATCCTTCAAGAAATACTTAAGGGAGTTCTTCAGTCTTAAAGAAAAGGATGCTAATGAGCAATAAAAAAAAAAAAAAAAAAAAAATCATCTGATGGTGCAAAACTCAGTGGTAGTAGTAAGCACCCAGAAAAACACAGAATATTTTAAGACTGCAATTGTGGTATGTAAACTACTCTTATCTCAAGCAGGAAGACTAAACAATAAACCAATCAAAGATAATAAATGCAACAACTATTCAAGACATAATAAGACGTAAAGAGACACAACAAAAAGTTAAAAAGCAGAGGGACACAATTAAAGTGTAGCGTTTTTATGAGTTTTCTTTTTGCTTATTTGTTTCTATATGCAATCGATGTTGTCATCAGTTTAAAATAATGTGTTATAAGATAGTATTTGCAAGCCTTGTGGTAACTTCCAATCAAAAAAACCTACAATAGCTACAAAAAATACATAAAGCAAGAAGTTAAAACATACCACCAGAGAAAATCACTTCCACAAAAAGGAATACAGGAAGGAAGAAAAGAAGGAAGAGAAGACTTCAAAACAACCAGAAAACAAGAAACAAAATGGCAGGTATAAGCCCTTACTTAATAATAACATTGAATTATAAATGGACTAAACTCTCAAAAGATAGAGTGGCTGAATGAATGAAAAAAACAAGACTCAATGATCTGTTGCCTGTGAGAAACACAGTTCACCTGTAAAGACAGACATAGACTGAAAACAAAGAGATGGAAAGAGATATTCCATGCCAGTGGAAACCAAAAAAGAGCAGGAGTAGCTATACTTAGACAAAATAATTTTCTAAACAATAACTCTAAGAAGAGACAAAGTCATTATATAATGATAAAAGGGTGAATTCATCAATGGACCCAATGCTGGAGCATACAGATATATAAAGAAAATATTATCAGAGCTAAAGAGAGAGAGAGATTCCAATACAATAATAGCTGGAGACTTCAACACCCTACTTTCAGCATTAGGCAGATCATGCAGACAGAAAATCAACAAGGAAACATCAGACTAATCTGCACTATAGAACAAATGGACCTAATAGATATTTACAGAACATTTTATCCAATGGTGGCAGAATACACATTATTCTCCTCAGAACAGAGATAATTCTAAAGGATAGACCATATGTTGGGTCACAAAACAGGCCTCAAAACATTCAAAAAACTGAAATGATACCAAGAATCTTTTCTGACCACAATGGATTAAAACTGGAAATCAATAATGAGGAATGTTGGAAACTACACAAACACATGGAAATTAAACAAGATGCTCCTGAATGATCAATGAGTCAATGAAGGAATTAAGAAGGAAACTGAAAATTTTCTTGAAACAAATTACAATGGAAACACAACATACCAAAACATATGGGACACAGCAAAAGCAGTATTGAGGGAATTTTATAGCTATAAGTGCCTATATCAAAAAAGATGAAGAAATTCAAATAAATAACCTAATGATGCATCTCAGAGAACTAGAAAAGTAAGAGCAAACAAAACCCAAAAAAGTAGTAGAGGAGAAGAAAGAATAAAGATCAGAACAGAGATAAATGAATTTGAAACGAAGAAAATACAAAAAGAACAACAAACTGGAAAGCTTGTTTTTTGGATAGTTAAGCAAGACTGACAAACCTTTAACCAGAATAACTCAGAAAAAAGGAGACAAGATACAAATAAACATAATCAAAAATGAAAAAGGAGTCATTACAATTGATACTGCATAAAGTCAAAGAATCATTAGTGGCTACTATGAGCAACTATATATCAAAAAGTTAGAAAGTCTGTAAGAAATGGACAAGTTTCTAGACACAACCTATCAAGGCTTAACCATGAAGAAATCCAAAACCTGAATAGAGCAATAACAGGTATCAAGATTAAAGCTGTAAAAAAGGTGTCCCAGTGAAGAAAAGCCTGAGATCCAATTCCCTGCTGAATTCTACAAAACATTTAAGAAAGACCTAATACCAATCTTACTCAAACTATTCCAAAATATTAAGGAGGAGGGAATACTTCCAAACTCATTATATGAGACCAGTGTTACCCTGATACCAAAACCAGGCCAAGACATGGAAAAAAAAAAAAAAAGAGGGGTGGGGGAGGGAGGGAGAGAGAGAAAAGAAAAGAAAAGTACAGGCCAATATCTCTGATGAATATTGATGCAAAAATCCTCAACAAAATACTAGCAAACCAAATTCAACAATACGTTAAGACCATTCTCATAACCAAAAAGGATTTATGGCAAGCATGCAAGGCTGGTTCAACCTACTTGATACATCATACCAACAGAATGAAGGACAAAAACTATATGGTCATTTTACTTGATGCTGAAAAATCATTTGCTAAAATTCAGACTCGCTGCATGATAAAAATCCTCAAAAAAACTAGTTACAGAAGGAGCATCCCTCAACATAATAAAAGCTATATGCAACAGACCCACATCTAGTATCATAGTGAAAGGGGAAAAACTGAAAGCATTTCCTCTAAGATCTGCAACATTACAAAGATGCCTACTGTCACCACTATTATTCAACATACTACTGGAAGTTCCAGCTAGAGCAGTCAGACAAGACAAAGATATAAAGGGCATCCACATTGGAAAGGAAGAAGTCAAATTATTGTTGTTTTCACATGATATGATATCTGGAAAAAAACTAAAGACTCCACCAAACAACTGTTAGAACTGAGAAGCAAATTCAGTGAAGTGGCAGGATACAAAATCAACATACAAAAATCAGTAGCATTTCTATATGCCAACAGTGAACAATCTGAAAAAGAAAAAAACAAGTAGTCCAATTTACAATAGCCAGAGAGAAAATTAAATACCTAGGAATTAACTTAAGTAAAAGATCTCTATAATGAAAACTGTAAAACTGATGAAAGAAATTGCAGAGGACACCAAAAACTGGAAAGTTATTCCATGTCCATGGGTTGGAAAAATCAATATTGTTAAAATGTTCATACTACCCAAAGCAATCTACAGATTCAATGCAATCCCTATCAAAACACCAATGATATTCTTCACAGAAATAGAAAAAATAATCGTAAAATTTATCTGGAACCACGAAAGACCCAGAATAACCAAAGCTATCCTAAGCAAAAATAACAAAACTGGAGGAATCATATTACCTGACTTCAAAGTATATTATAGAGCTATAGTAGCTAATACAGCATGGAACTGACATAAAAACAGACACATAAACCAATGGAACAGAAGAGAGAATCTAGAAATAAATCTGTACACCTACAGTGAACTTGTTTTTGACAAAGATGTCAACAACATGCACCCAGGAAAAGACAGTCTCTTCAATAAATGGTGCTGGGAAAACTGAATATGTATATGCAGAAGAATGAAACTAGACCCCTATCTCTTGCCATACAAATCACAATGGATTAAAAACTTAAATCTAAGACCTCAAAACTATGAAACCATTACGTGAAAACATTGAGGAAACTCTCCCGGACATTGGTCTATGCAAAAAATTCTTGAGTAATATCTCATAAGCACAAGTAAACAAAGCAAAAATGGACAAATGGGATTACAAATTTAAAAGCTTCTGCACAGCAAAGGAACAATCAACAAAGTGAAGAGAGAACCCACAGAATAGGAGAAAATATTTGCAAACTAGCCACCTGATGAGGGATTAATAATCAGAATATATAAGAGACTCAAACAACTCTATACAAAAAAGATCTAATAATCCAATTAAAAATGGACAAAAGGTCTGAATAGACATTTCTCAAAAGCAGATGTACAAATGGCAAACAGGACTATGAAAAGATACTCAGCATCATTGATTATCAGAGAACTACAAATCAAAACCACAATGAGATATGATTTCACCCCATTTACATGGCTTTTATCCAAAAGACAGGGCATAACAAATACTGGTGAGGATTCGAGAAAAGGGAACCCTCGTACACTGTTGGTAGGAATGTTAAGTTAGTACAACCACCATGGAGAACAGTTTGGAGGTTTCTCAGAAAACTAAAAAATGGAGCTACCATATGATCCAGCAATTCCCCTGCTGGATATGTACCCAAAAGAATGGAAATCAGGGCCGGGTGTGGTGGCTCACGCCTGTCATCCCAGCACTTTGGGAAGCCAAGACGGGCATATCACCTGAGTTCAGGAATTCGAGACCATCCTGATCAACATGGTGAAACCCTGTCTCTACTAAGAATATAAAAATTAACCGGGCATGGTGGCGCATGCTTGGAATCCCAGATACTCGGGAGGCTGAGACAGGAGAATCACTGGAACCCAGGAGGTAGAGATTGCAGTGAGCCGGGATTGTGCCACTGCACTCCATTCTGGGCAACAGAGTGAGACTCTGTCTCAAAAAAAAAAAAAAAAAGTGAAAATCATATTTCCAAGGAATATCTGCACGCTCATGTTTCTGGCAGCACTGTTCTCAATAGCCAAGATGTAAAATCAACCGAAGTGTCCATCAGCAGATGAATGGATAAAGAAAATGTCGTACATCTACACAATGGAGTTCTATTTGGCCATAAAAAAGAATGAGAACCTGTTATTTCCAACATAGATGAAACTGGAGGTCATTATGTTTGTGAAGCCAGGCACAAAAAGACAAACTTCACATTTTCTTACTCATTTGTGTGAGCTAAAAATGAAAACAACTGAGCTAATGGAGATACATAGTAGAAGGATGATTTCCAGCTGAGGATGGTAGTGAAGAACCATCTTTTATATTTAATAGTTAGAAATATAACTACTAAATATAAAAAGTAGTTAGAAAAAAATGAAAAAACCTGGAGTTGGATAGCACAACAGGGTGACTGTAGTCAATAATAATTTAATTGTATATTTTAAATAAAAAATATAATTGGCTTGCTTGTAACACAAAGGATAAATGCTTGAGGGGATGGATACTCCATATATCATGAAGTGATTATTATGCATTGCATGCCTTTCTTTATCAGAGTGTCTCATGTCCCCCCGAGATGTATGTACCTACTGCATACCCAGGAAAATTGAAACTTTTTCAAAATTTTCAAGCTAAATTATTCAAGAAGATTACAAAAAGTCTGATAGTCTCTGGGCAATTTGTGTTAATACAAAAAAATAAAAAACAGGAAAGAAAACCCTGAGAGATCAGGACATAACATACTCTTCATAAGGATATGAAGCATTTCTTTGTTTTCAGTGCTTTCTTAGAAACAAACCTGATTAGGTATAGAAGAAGCCTATATATGTCCTTATTACAGTGTTGAGTAAAATGTCAGTTTCCATCTGTCCCACTTATTGTTCCTCCTTTGGATACCCTCTTCTCTTGTATACTTAATTTTTATTATGTGAAAAGAAATGGAAGAGAGGATCTGAGTTTAGTCTATTCATAATCATCTCAATATAAAATAGTATTGCCTGCTTACAAAATCTTTCAAGTTTATTTTGTAAGCCTAAATTTTTAAATATTTTTTGTTGATTAATTCTTTTTTTTTTTTTTTTGAGACGGAGTCTGGCTCTGTCGCACAGGTTGGAGTGCAGTGGCCGGATCTCAGCTCACTGCAAGCTCCGCCTCCCGGGTTCCCGCCATTCTCCTGCCTCCGCCTCCCAAGTAGCTGGGACTACAGGCGCCCGCCTTGTCGCCCGGCTAGTTTTTTGTATTCTTTAGTAGAGACGGGGTTTCACCGTATTAGCCAGGATGGTCTCGATCTCCTGACCTTGTGATCCGCCCGTCTCGGCCTCCCAAAGTGCTGGGATTACAGGCTTGAGCCACCGCGCCCGGCCGATTAATTCTTAAGTTTGGTTTGGCTCTTTTATAACCTGAGACACTCTTAAGTGTATAACTTTGAAAGCATAACATTGGGTTAAAATGAACATCAAGGTAACATCAAAGGAGGAAATGCTATAAATGTGCAGTCTCAGTAGTGTTTTTACATATGTGTGTGGGTTAGTGGGGGTAGTCATTTCCACCCATTCTGACCAGGTAATTAAATGTGGTTGATGCCAGTAGATACAACCAGTTTCTTCTACCCCACTCCCACCAGCTGCCCTAATAAAGTCACTTTTCAGTTGCCTGTTGTCCAAACCTGAAAAACAATCCCAATCCTAGGGTGTATAGTATCATTAACTATAGTCACCATGTTGTGTATTAGATTTCCTGAACTTTTTCCCCCCATATCTACATATCAACTTTTGAAGAACGGGAATGAGTAACTTTTTTTTTAACGTAGGTTGAAAGACATATGTAGCCAACATTCTACCATTAATGAATACATACATATTCCATATATAAAAATGCTAACAATCCGTAGGAATATCAATATTCTCTCATCTTTTCCTGGAATGAGATACAAAGTAGTACTGTTTATATAAGTGGAATATGAAGATAAGTATTCCCATGAAAATCTCTTATAAAAAGTGATTTGTTCACCTGAGTTCCCAAGTTTTATGGTTTGATAATTTAATTATCAAATTAATGTTTAGATAAAAATTATTGGAAAATAACGTGTAAAGAGAAAAGTTGTGATGCTAAGGAGTGTTCACTGCTATGTACTTGAGTTGGTTCTTGAACAAGGGTTGGGATCTGAATGTTAACAAATACAGTGAGATTTTTCATAGTTAAGGTGAGAAAAACTTGAAAATCTTTCAAAGACATATTAATCTCAGTAAGCCCAACAACCACTTTTTACCCCAGCATTGAAATAAATTCTTTGGTTGAATTAGGTAAATTGGTTGGCATGCTTTATAAAGAGGAATAATTACCTTTAAACATTAGAACCTTACCTGGCACAGCAATTCATTAACCATTGGAACTGAATTAAACTGAAAACTACCAACTCAGACACCATTTCATGCTCACTGCAAAGTATATGTTCATTGAATGGAATGGAAAACAAAATACCTGCAGTGTGTAAATTTGTACTCTTTTCTTCCTGTGTCCTTCCTACCATGGTACTGTCTCCTTTGACTTTTCATCACAACCAGATCTTATTTAAATATTGTACAATTTGAACAGGAAAAAAAAATAGGTCTTCTTCTCTTCACATGAAAAGTTATCTGCTTCTTCCAAGAATTGAAGAAGATGTAAACATTTAAGAAGATTAAAACCCCAAGAAAGATGTTCATTAGCAATAAGATAATATCTCCCAAGTAAAAGTGAGATGCCTTTTACAATACCTTGATTTCCAGATTGCATCTTCTCTGTCTTTGTAGCAGTAGTCTTTGACCATTTGGTCATATTATTATAAGTTGATGTGGTTATGATTGGTTGAAAGTTGTTTGTAACTAAAATAAAAATAAAATCTGTAAATGAATGATTTTAATTAATTAGACTAAATTCAAGACTGCTCTTACAATAATGTGACTTTTCCATTCTGCTCTGTTTCTTGAATGAGAAAAAAGTAGATTTATAACAAGTACTTCTTGAACATCTTTGGGAGTTTGTCGTGGATGTAACTTTTATCTACTACATGATGTCCCAAGAAAAATATTTTAAGGATACCTACTCTGTACCATAGAATACTTATAGGAGCAGCCTCAGAATTATTAGTTTGTTATAACCCTTTTTAAAAATGTAAAATGAAATTAATGTGTTTGTCCTTTAATAAGCAAAAGTCAGGAAAATGTAACTGGCTGGCATTAAACTGGCTATTTTTACCTAATTTATCTCCTCACTAAATTCTCTTCTCATAGGAGCAGTGTCAGAATTGTTAGTTTATTATAACTCTTTTTAAAAATGTAAAATGAAATTAATGTGTCCTTTAATAAGCAGAAGTCAGGAAAATGTAAGTGGCTGGCATTAAACTGCCTATTTTTACCTAATTTATCTCCTCACTAAATCTATATTCTGTTCTGATGAAGGATTGTCACATTTACATCAATCTACAAAGTTGAACATAAAGTGATTATAAAGATAAGACCAAATGGTCCATATTGTCATTAGTCTACATCATTCCTTCCATCAGCAGTATGTTTTTCAGAGTGTGGTCTTCTGACCGGCATCAGAAACGTCACCTGAAAACTTGTTCGAAATGTAAATTTCGAGGCACCTAGAAATTCTGAATCAGAATCTCTGGAAGTGGGGCCCAGCAATCTGTATTTTAACAAGGCCTCTAGAAGATTCTGATGCACACTAAAGTTTGAGAAACCCTGCTCTAATTACATCTCACCTTGATAACTTAACAAAGTTATTAACAGTAGTCATTAGCTGGTATTTCAAAGATAGTCTTTGTTATTTAAGATTATTTAATCAGCAGAGGGCACTGCAGTAATTGTGAGGAGGAAATTTTAGGCAATCTACCTACTCAGGTTACAAGCACATGAGTACTAATGCATAAATTTGTCTGCTCTGTTAGTAAAATCTTGTCTATAAAAATAAGTGAAAGCACTATACTAAGTGATTTTGACAGAGTCACTATACATGTAAAGTATTTCTACACATTTAGATTTATCTATTATATATTCTTTACAGTTTTTTTTAAAACAGAGTCTCACTCTGTTGCCTAGACTGGAGTGCAATGGCACAATTTCGGCTCACTGCAGTCTCTGCCTCCTGGGTTCAAGCATTTCTCCTACCTCAGGCTCTCGAGTAGCTAGAACTGCAGGTGCATGCCACCACGCCTGGCTAATTTTTGTATTTTTTAGTAGAGATGCTGTTTCACCATGTTGGCCAGGCTGGTCTCAAACTCCTGACCTCAAGTGATCCACCCACCTCGGCTGCCCAAGGTGTTGGAATTACAAGCATGAGCCACCATGCCCAACCATATGTTCTGTACATTTTTAAACATCATTGTCTGTTAGCAATATCTTTTTTAAGGTCATTTTTCCTATGAAGTTAAAATATGAACAATTTCATCAACAAGGTACCTGAATTACTGAATCATTGTTTTTGACACTGTTTTTACAACTTAGCAGTCTTTTAAGCATCTTTCTGACTTTAATGTTATCCTCAAAGTAGCAAGAAAAAAAAAGATCACAATTATGTGATTTTTCACAGAAGGTTGCAACTTTCATATTGGAGAAATATTTAGACGTCAAAGATAAATATTTTGTTTAAAAAGAATAGCTAAATCCAATTAAACTTTTATATTTTAGACCTACTAGTTCAGAAATACTGACACCTGAAGTAAGACTATAAATTTCTACCATCTTTCAAGGAATAAAAGAATTTGGTAACTAAGTTAATAATGTATAAGAGGGAAAAAGAACTTTAAGCTAGTTAAGGAAAAAATGGTTTCAGACTTTTAATGGCATCTTTTTTGCCATTGATAATGAATAGTCTGTTGATAATGAATACTTGTGTTATCTGTTCATTAACAGATACAGATAACCTTTATTTGTCTATATTGTACTAGCATATGTGATTGAAAGTGATAAAGCTACATTCTTCAAACCATTCTTCTGTTCAGATTTTCTAATAAACAGGTATCTTTCTCTTGTTATATTTGTAATTAAGTTTTATTCTCTTATTCTTTGTTTTCTAGTTGCATCTCCCCATTTATGGTTTACAGGTCTTTGTACTCAGCTCTTGCTCTCTTGTCTATCTTCCAGTCCCCATCTCATTCAGCTGCCTGCTCCCTAGTTTAGATCCCTAATTTCATTATTCTACTTCCTACCTGGCATTTGCCATGCTCTTGCATCTGGGTTCTTGCTCTCCATTCTCTTTTTTCTAGTCTTTGGTTCTCTACTACTGTTTGCAGGTAGTTTCTGGATTTTTGTATTATTTCTATTCTCTAACTGATATGTGCAGAACTGCAAGGATGTAAGAAGAATTGGAAAGTAGAAGCATAGGAAGAACTAACATGTATTGAATACCTACTCTATGCTAAGTGATTTATCATTTAGTTCTCAGAGCCCTCATATAAGATGTAGGTATGTTTTATTATTACCTCCATTATATTCATAAGTACTCTGGAAATAGGTTAAATATTTTTTTCTAATTCACATAGCAACTACGTAGTAAAGCCAAGTTTCACATATAGATTGGTTCATTTATTCCTTCACTTCTTTATTCAACAAATATTTGTTGAGCATATACTATATGTTGGGCTCTTAACTAGATGCTGAAATAGATCCAGCTCCTATTGTTATTGACCTTAACTGTGTAGTGTCATTGTCTGACATCATAGATGATGATCTTTTACTACATCAAACAGCTTAAGAAGAAGAGAAAATGAAAATAGAAGGGTTCTAATGTTTTATGTAAAATGTTTGATACAAATGTGAGCAAGAGTGTATTTGTATATTATTTAGGAATACCCTATTGAAAAGATCAGTTTGTATCTAGTATAGAGAGTCTGACATCCATCCACCTACCCCAACCAACTCACCACCATCAGCATCAATGCCTTTCAGTGGCATCACCATGATATATTTTTTCTTTTATGTTCTAAAACATATAAGGTTTGTGTCTGTCTATATGGCCAAATTCTTTAGAAGATCTTCAGAAAGAATTAACTTTCCTGCCTGAATTATATTTAGAGAAAGATGAAGAACTTTGTAAAGAATACAGTCAGCCCTGCAGAACCCCTAAATACTGTATTTTCGATCCTCACTTGATTGAATCCACAGATGTTGAACCAGCAATATGGAGGGCAACTGTACCTACACTGATCCATCCATCTATATATTTTTATACCCTGAAAAATATTATGGCTTACCCAAATACTAAATACAACAGAATTTTTAAAAATATAAATGTGAAGAGTAGGACAGAGAAAAATCAGATGAAACTAAAGATGTGTTCAGTAAGCCTACTGAAAGGTGTCCACAAATTAGTCTCTGTTCTCAAGGATAACTTGATTCACAAGCATTGTAATTTAAAAACAAACTGGTAACATAGAAGAGTACCCATTCCTAGTTATGATACTTGAGAGGAAATTTCTCCTGTAGGTTCTCCTAAAGACCAGAATGTAATGTGATGAACAATCCAGATGCTTCCTAATGTAAATAAAAGTTTGAGCCAGTTTATTGATTCTGATTTCATACCACAAAAGCAAAGCCCAATAAAACAATTCTATAAAAAGTGAAATAAGGCATTCAGAGTAGATCACTCTCCAGTGGTCTGGCAAAATCCAGTGGTATGTTTTAGAGGATTTAGAAAAATTAATGAACCGCATCTCTTTTAGGCAATTCTCACGTATCATTTGTCAATTGAGTTTTTCATGTGCTGGGTGACAGTGAGCTTACATACTCTCTGAGGTTTGTTTTATTCACTACTGTAACATCAATACCTCAGATACTACCTAGTACATAGTAGATGCTTAATAAATATTTGTTATTTAAATGGATAAATGTTGTGCTTTGAAGTATCAATTTTAAGTGAAATACTCCCTCTCAGCTATCTGTTGATATTTCCCTTCATGTCCCTAAATAAAGTGTGCTACTATACTTTGGAATATATCTTCTTTATGTGAAGCCCCGAATTTCATTAAATGTCAACCATTGCTTATATAACTTTTTCAAGCAAGTAATGAAATAAATATTAATGCTATCCAAGAAGTTTCTTTAATATTGTTATCAAGAAAATCCCCTTGCTTGATGTTGAGGGCTCTAATTTTAACATCCCTGAGAAGTTGTAAACCCCCATAAAGCAATTTATAACATAGAACTAGTGTTTTATCTTGGTAAGTGTCAAAATCATAACAGATAGATTGGCTTTAGAAAATAAGTAATAAAGATTGGATAATGACATGGATGAAGCTGGAAGCCATCGTTCTTAGCAAACTAACACAGGAACAGAAAATCAAATACTGCATGTTCTCACTCGTAAGTGGGAGTTGAACAATAAGAACACATGAAATTATCCATTTCTTCTAGATTTTCTAGTTGATTTGCGTAGAGGT
>NC_045439.1:39667225-39701310 GCF_002776525.5 Piliocolobus tephrosceles | reverse complement strand
TACACTCTTCCAAGACTAAACCAGGAAGAAGTTGAATCCCTGAATAGACCAATAGCAGCCTCTGAAATTGAGGCAACAATTAATAGCCTGCCCACCAAAAAAAGCCCAGGACCAGGTGGATTCACAGCTGAATTCTACCAGAGGTACAAGGAGGAGCTAGTACCATTCCTTCTGAAACTATTCCAATCAATAGAAAAAGAGGGAATCCTCCCTAACTCATTTTATGAGGCCAGCATCATCCTGATACCAAAGCCTGGCAGAGACACAACAAAAAAAGAGAATTTTAGACCAATCTCCCTGATGAACATCGATGCAAAAATCCTCAATAAAATACTGGCAAACCGGATTCAGCAGCACATCAAAAAGCTTATCCACCATGATCAAGTGGGCTTCATCCCTGGGATGCAAGGCTGGTTCAACATTCGCAAGTCAATCAACGTAATCCAGCATATCAACAGAACCAAAGACAAGAACCACATGATTATCTCAATAGATGCAGAAAAGGCTTTTGACAAAATTCAACAGCCCTTCATGCTAAAAACGCTCAACAAATTCGGTATTGATGGAACGTACCTCAAAATAATAAGAGCTATTTATGACAAACCCACAGCTAATATCATACTGAATGGGCAAAAACTGGAAAAGTTCCCTTTGAAAACTGGCACAAGACAGGGATGCCCTCTCTCACCACTCCTATTCAACATAGTGTTGGAAGTTCTGGCTAGGGCAATCAGGCAAGAGAAAGAAATCAAGGGTATTCAGTTAGGAAAAGAGGAAGTCAAATTGTCCCTGTTTGCAGATGACATGATTGTGTATTTAGAAAACCCCATCGTCTCAGCCCAAAATCTTCTTAAGCTGATAAGCAACTTCAGCAAAGTCTCAGGATACAAAATTAATGTGCAAAAATCACAAGCATTCTTATACACCAGTAACAGACAAGCAGAGAGCCAAATCAGGAATGAACTTCCATTCACAATTGCTTCAAAGAGAATCAAATACCTAGGAATCCAACTTACAAGGGATGTAAAGGACCTCTTCAAGGAGAACTACAAACCACTGCTCAGTGAAATCAAAGAGGACACAAACAAATGGAAGAACATACCATGCTCATGGATAGGCAGAATCAATATTGTGAAAATGGCCATACTGCCCAAGGTAATTTATAGATTCAATGCCATCCCCATCAAGCTACCAATGAGTTTCTTCACCGAATTGGAAAAAACTGCTTTAAAGTTCATATGGAACCAAAAAAGAGCCCGTATTGCCAAGACAATCCTAAGTCAAAAGGACAAAGCCGGAGGCGTCACGCTACCTGACTTCAAACTATACTACAAGGCTACAGTAACCAAAACAGCATGGTACTGGTACCAAACAGAGATATAGACCAATGGAACAGAACGGAGCCTTCAGAAATAATGCCACACATCTACAACCATCTGATATTTGACAAACCTGAGAAAAACAAGAAATGGGGAAAGGATTCCCTATTTAATAAATGGTGCTGGGAAAATTGGCTAGCCATAAGTAGAAAGCTGAAACTGGATCCTTTCCTTACTCCTTATACGAAGATTAATTCAAGATGGATTAGAGACTTAAATGTTAGACCTAATACCATCAAAACCCTAGAAGAAAATCTAGGTAGTACCATTCAGGACATAGGCATGGGCAAGGACTTCATGTCTAAAACACCAAAAGCAACGGCAGCAAAAGCCAAAATTGACAAATGGGATCTCATTAAACTAAAGAGCTTCTGCACAGCAAAAGAAACTACCATCAGAGTGAACAGGCAACCTACAGAATGGGAGAAAATTTTTGCAATCTACTCATCTGACAAAGGGCTCATTTCCAGAATCTACAAAGAACTCAAACAAATATACAAGAAAAAAACAAACAACCCCATCAAAAAGTGGGCAAAGGATATGAACAGACATTTCTCAAAAGAAGACATTCATACAGCCAACAGACACATGAAAAAATGCTCATCATCACTGGCCATCAGAGAAATGCAAATCAAAACCACAATGAGATACCATCTCACACCAGTTAGAATGGCAATCATTAAAAAATCAGGAAACAATAGGTGTTGGAGAGGATGTGGAGAAATAGGAACACTTTTACACTGTTGGTGGGATTGTAAACTAGTTCAACCATTATGGAAAACAGTATGGCGATTCCTCAAGGATCTAGAACTAGATGTACCATATGACCCAGCCATCCCACTACTGGGTATATACCCAAAGGATTATAAATTATTCTACTACAAAGACACATGCACACGTATGTTTATTGCAGCACTATTCACAATAGGAAAGACTTGGAATCAACCCAAATGTCCCTCAGTGACAGACTGGATTAAGAAAATGTGGCACATATACACCATGGAATACTATGCAGCCATAAAAAAGGATGAGTTTGCGTCCTTTGTAGGGACATGGATGCAGCTGGAAACCATCATTCTTAACAAACTATCACAAGAAGAGAAAACCAAACACCGCATGTTCTCACTCATAGGTGGGAAATGAACAATGAGCTCACTTGGACTCGGGAAGGGGAACATCACACACTGGGGCCTATCATGGGGAGGGGGGAGGGGGGAGGGATTGCATTGGGGAGTTATACCTGATATAAATGATGAATTGATGGGTGCTGACTAGTTGATGGGTGCAGCACACCAACATGGCACATGTATACATATGTAACCTGCACGTTATGCACATGTACCCTAGAACTTAAAGTATAATAAAAAAAAAAAAAAAAAAAAAGGAAACCAAAGAAAAAAAAAAAAAAAAAAAAAGAACCCATGGACACAGGGAGGAAAACAACATACACTGAGGCCTGTCGTGTGGTGAGGGGGAAGGGAAGGGAGAGTATTAGGACAAATTCCTAATGCATGCAGAGCTTCAAACCTAGATGACGGGTTGACAGGTGCAGCAAACCACCATTGCACATGTATACCTATGTAACAAATCTGCACATTCTGCACATGTATACCAGAGCTTAAAGTAAAATTAAAAAAAATTTTAAATGTGTAAAAAAAGATTGGATAATGCTAGAAAAATCCTTATATTTTTGTTAGTTTTTCTTTAAAATGTCTCCCATTGTTAAATATCGCATTATGCTAAATTCACTGTACCAGTATATTGCATCAATTCTGGTAATCCTGTATTCTATATAATGGGAAGGGATTAACTAATTTATATGCATTCTAAACTTTTTTTATAACATCAGTTAGCATCTAATACATGCCTGATGCATTTTAACTGCTTTTGCCCAGAGCTACAATCTTATTGAAGAGTATCATTCTACTTTCAAAGAAATATTGAAATATAAACCTTGCCCTGTATACCTTCATAATTTACTTTTTGTTTGCCTTTCTACTTATTTACTGTAATACTTCATTTTCCAAACTTTATTTTTGTATTGCTTTCAAATATTGTAACTTGCTTAATTTTTGGAAACAGAGAACTGAAAATGGATTAAGTCGTATATTTCACCCCCAACTTTTAGCCTAAAATGTATCTTTACCATTATACAATAAAATATATACCTATTTTGATCCTTCAAAAATGAAATTTTCCTGTCTTTAGGAAAATTTAGGAAACTTTAGGAAATTTTCCTGTCAGTAGGAAAATGAAATTTTCCTTTCAGTAGTGTATTCCAGATTTAATTATATTTATCTTAAGAATGCCTTATCGGCTGGGCACGGTGGCTCAAGCCTGTAATCCCAGCACTTTGGGAGGCCAAGACGGGCAGATCACGAGGTCAGGAGATCGAGACCATCCTGGCTAACATGGTGAAACTCCATCTCTACTAAAAATAATACAAAAAACTAGCCGGGCGGGGTGGCGGCGCCTGTAGTCCCAGCTACTCGGGAGGCTGAGGCAGGAGAATGGCGGGAACCTGGGAGGCGGAGCTTGCAGTGAGCTGAGATCTGGCCACTGCACTCCAGCCTGGGTAACAGAGCGAGACTCTGTCTCAAAAAAAAAAAAAAAAAAAAAAAGAATGCCCTATCCTCCAGGCATGGTGGCTCATGCCTGTAATCCCAGTACTTTGGGAAGATGAGGTGGGTGGATCACCCGAAGTCAGGAGTTTGAGACCAGCTTGGCCAACATGATGAAATCCCATCTCTACTAAAAGTACAAAATTAGCCTGGCATGGTGGTGCGTGCCTGTAATCTCAGCTACTTGGGAGGCTGAGGTAGGAGAATCACTTGAACCCAGGAGGCAGAGTTTGCAGTAAGCCAAGATCGTGCCACTGCACTCCAGGCAAAAAGAGCAAAACTTTGCCTCAAAAAAAAAAAAGAGTGCCCTATCCTAAAACTCCTAGTATATAGGCAAACCCCTTCACTTTGTTACATTTTTATTTAAAAAAGATAGTTGGGCAAGATGGCCGGATAGGAACAGCTCTGACCTGCAACGCCCAGCAAGATCAATGCAGAAGGCAGGTGATTTCTGCATTTCCAACTAGGTATCCGGCTCATACCGTTAGGGCTAGTTAGACAGTGGGTGCAGCCCATGGAGGACGAGCTGAAGCAGGGTGGGGCGTTGCCTCACACAGGAAGTACTAGGGATCAGGGAACTCCCTCCCCTCGCCAAGGGAAGCCATGAGGAACTGTGCATTCCGGCCCAGATACTATGCTTTTCCCAGTCTTCACAAATCACAGACCAGGAGATTCCCTCGGGTGCCTACACCACCAGGACCCTGGGTTTCAAGCACAAAACTGGGTGGCCGTTTGGGCAGACACCAAGCTAGCTGCAAGAGTGTTTTTTCATACCCCAGTGGCGCCTGGAATGCCAGTGAGACAAATTGTTAACTCCTCTGGAAAGGGGGCTGAAGCCAGGAAGCCAAGTGGTCTAACACAGCAGATCTCACCCCCACAGAACCCAGCAAGCTAAGATCCACTGGTTTGAAATTCTCACTGCCAGTACAGCAGTCTGAAGTTGAACTGGGACACTCCAGCTTGGTGCAGGGAGGGGCGTCTACCATTACTGAGGCTTGAGTGGGCAGTTTCCTCCTCACAATGTAAACAAAGCCACTGGAAATTCGGACTGGACAGAGCCCACCACAGCATAGCAAAGCTGCTGTAGCCAGACTGCTTCTCTAGATTCCTCCTTTCTGGGCAGGACATCTCTGAAAGACAAAGAGCCCCAGGCAGGAGCTTATAGATAAAACTCCCATCTCCCTGGGACAGGGCACCTGCGGGAAGGGGCGGATGTGGGTGCAGCTTCAACAGACTTAAACTTAGTTCCTTCCTGCCAGCTCCTAAGAGAGCAGCAGATCTCCCAGCACAGGCTCAAGCTCTGCTAAGGGACAGATTGCCTCCCCAGTAGGAGACACCTCCCAGCAGGGGTTGACAGACATGTCATACAGGAGAGCTCTGGCTGGCATCTGGCGGGTGCCACTCTGGGATGAAGCTTCCAGAGGAAGAAATGGGCAGCAATTTTTGCTATTCTGCAGCCTTTGCTGGTGATACCCACGCAAACAGGGCCTAGAGTGGACCTCCAGAAAACTCCAGCAGACCTGCAGCAGAGGGGCCTGTAAGAAGGAAAACTTAACGAACAGAAAGGAATAGCATCAACATCATGAACAAAAAGGACATACACACAAAAACCCCATCTGAAGGTCACCAACATCAAAGACCAAAGATAGGTAAATCCACGAAGATGACAAAAAACCAGCACAAGAAGGCTGAAAATTCCAAAAACCAGAACACGCCTTCTCTTCCAAAGGATCACAACTTCTTGCCAGCAAGGGAACAAAACTGGAGGGAGAATGAGTTTCACAAATTGACAGAAGTAGACTTCAGAAGGTGGGTAATAAAAAACTCCTCTGAGCTAAAGAAGCATGTTCTAACCCAATGAAAGGAAGCTAAGAACCTTGAAAAAAGGTTAGAGGAATTGGTAACTACAATAACCAGTTTAGAGGAGAACATAAATGACCTGATGTAGCTGAGAAACACAACACGAAAACTTCATGAAGCATACACAAGTATCAACAGCCAAATCGATCAAGCTGAAGAAAGAATTTCAAAGATTGAAGATCAGCTTAATGAAATAAAGCATGAAGACAAGATGAGAGAAAAAAAATGAAAAGGAATGAACAAAGCCTCCAAGAAGTTTGGGACTGTGTGAAAAGACCAAACCTACTTTTGATTGGTGTACTTGAAAGTGACAGGGAGAATGGAACCAAGATGGAAAACACTCTTCAGGATATTATCAAAGAGAACTTCCCCAACCTAGCAAGACAGGCCATCGTTCAAATTCAGGAAATACAAAGAACACCACAAAGATACTCTCTGAGGAGAGCAACCCCAAGACACATAATCATCAGATTCACCAAGGTTGAAATGAAGGAAAATATGGTAAGGGCAGCCACAGAGAAAGGTTGGGTTACCCACAAAGGAAAGCCCATCAAACTAACAGTGGATCTCTTGGCAGAAACCCTACAAGCCAAAAGAGAGTGGGGGCCAATATTCAGCATTCTTAAGGAAAAGAATTTTCAACTGAGAATTTCATATCTGGCCAAACTAAGCTTCATAAGCAAAGGAGAAATAAAATCCTTTACAGACAAGCAAATGCTGAGACAATTTGTCACCACCAGGCATGCCTTACAAGAGATCCTGAAGGAAGCACTAAATATGGGAAGGAACAACTGGTACCAGCCACTGCGAAAACATACCAAATTGTAAAGACCATCGAAACTATGAAGAAACTGCGTCAACTAAGGGACAGAATAACCAGCTAGCATCATAATGACAGGATTAAATTTACACATAACAATGTTAACCTTAAATGTAAATGGGCTAAATGCCCCCAATTGAAAGACAGACTGGCAAAATGGATAAAAAGTCAAGACCCATGGGTGTGCTGTATTCAGGAGACCAATCTCACATGCAAAGACACATATAGGCTCAAAATAAAGGGATGGAGGAATATTTAGCAAGCAAATGGAAAGCAAAAAAAAAAGCATGGGTTGCAATCCTAGTCTCTGATAAAACAGACTATAAACTAACAAAGATCAGAAAAGACAAAGAAGGGCATTACATAATGGTAAAGGGATCAATGCAACAAGAAGAGCTAACCTAAATATATATGCACCCAATACAAGAGCACCCAGATTCATAAATCAAGTTCTTAGAGACCTACAAAGAGACTTAGACTCCCACACAATAATAGTGGGAGACTTTAACACCCCACTGTCAATATTAAACAGATCATTGAGACATAAAATTAACAAGGATATTTAGGACTTAAACTCAGCTCTGGACCAAGCAGACCTAATAGACATCCACAGAACTCTCCACCCAAATCAACAGAATATACATTCTTCTCAGCACCACGTTGCATTTATTCTAAAATTGACAACATAGTTGGAAGTAAAACATTCTTCAGCAAATGCAAAAGAACTGAAATCAAAACAGTCTCTCAGACCACAGTGCAATCAAATTAGAACTCAAGATTAAGAAACTCACTCAAAACCACACAATTTCATGGAAACTGAAAAACCTGCTCCTGAATGACTACTGGGTAAATAACAAATTAAGGTAGAAATAAATAAGTTCTTTGAAACCACTGAAAACAAAGACACAACATACCAGAATCTCTGGGACACCGCCAAAGCATGGTTTAGAGGAATATTTATAGCACTAAATGCCCACAGGGGAAGGCGGGAAAGATCTAAAAATCAACACCCTAATATCACAATTAAAAGAACTAGAGAAGCAAGAGCATACAAATTCAAAAGGTAGCAGAAGACAAGAAATATCTAAAATCAGAGTAGAAATGAAGGAGATAGAGACACGAAAAACCTTCAAAAAATCAATGAATCCAGGAGCTGGTTTTTTGAAAAATTATCAAAAGAGATAGAACACGAGACAGAATAACAAAGAAGAAAAGAGAAAAGAATTGAATAGACACAATACAAAATGATGAACAGGATATCACACTGATCACACCAAAATATAAACTACCATCAGTGAATACTATAAACACCTCTATGCAAATAAACTAGAAAATCTAGAAGAAATTGATAAATTCCTGGACACATACACCCTCCCAAGACTAAACCAGGAAGAAATAAATCCCTGAATAGACCAATAATAAGTTCTGAAATTGAGGCAGTAATTAATAGGGTACCCACCAAAAAAAGCCCAGAACCAGACAGATTCACAGCTGAATTCTACCAGAAGTACAAAGAGAAGCTGGTGCCATTCCTTCTGAAGCTATTCCAAACAATGAAAAAGAGGGAATCCTCCTTAACTTATTCTATGAGGCCAGCATCATCCTGATACCAAAACCTGACAGAGACACAACAAAAAAAGAAAATTTCAGGCCAATATCCCCAATGAACATTGATGCGTAAATCCTCAATAAAATACTGGCAAACCAAATCCAGCAGCACATCAAAAAGCTTATCCACCACAGTCAAGTTGGCTTCATCCCTGGGATGCAAGGCTGGTTCACATATGCAAATCAGTACATGTAATCCATCACATAAACTGAACCAATGACAAAAACCACATAATTATCTCCATAGATACAGGAAAGTCCTCGATAAAATTCAACAGCACTTCATGCTAAAACTCTCAATAAACTAGGTATTGATGGAATGTATCTCAAAATAATAAGAGCTATTTATGACAAGCCCACAGCCAATATCATACTGAATGGGCAAAAGCTGTAAGTATTTGAAAACTGGCACTAGACATGGATGCCCTCTCTGACCACTCCTATTCAACATAGTATTGAACGTTCTGGCCAGGGCAGTCAGGCAAATGGAAGAAATAAAGGGCAATCAAATAAGAAGAGAGGATGTCAAATTGTCTCTGTTTGCAGATGACATGATTGTATATTTAGAAAACCCCATTGTCTCAGCCCAAAATCTCCTTAAGCTGATAAGAAATTTCAGCAGTCTCAGGCTATAAAATCAGTGCACAAAAATCACAAGAAATCTTATACACCAATAATACAGCAACAGAGAGCCAAATCATGAGTGAACTCCCATTCACAATTACTACAAAGAGAGTAAAATACCTAGGAAGACAACTAACAAGGGATGTGAAGGACCTCTTTAAGGAGAAGTACAAACCACTGCTCAAGGAAATAAGAGAGGACACAAACAAATGGAAAAAACATTCCATGCTCATGGATAGGAAGAATCAATATTGTGAAAATGTCCATAATGCCCAAAGGAATTTATAGATTCAATGCTATCCCCATCAAGTTACCACTGATTTTCTTCCCAGAATTAGAAAAAACTACTTTACTATGGAACCAAAAAGAGCTCGTATACCCGAGACAATCTGAAGCAAAAAGAACAAAGCTGGAGGCATCACGCTACCTGACTTCAAACTATGCTACAAGACTACAGTAACCAACACAGCATGGTACTAGTACCAAGACTACAAGACTACAGTAACCAAAACAGCATGGTACTTGTACCAAAACAGATACATAGACCAAGAAACAGAACAGAGGCCTCAGAAATAACGCCACACATTTACAACCATTTTATCTTTGATAAACCTGATAAAAACAAGCAATGGGGAAAGAATTTTCTATTTAATAAATGGTGTTGGGAATACTGGCTAGCCACATGCAGAAAACTGAAACTGGATCCCTTCCTTACACCTTATACAAAATTTAACTCAAGATGGATTAAAGACTTACATATAAGACCTAAAACCATAAAAACCCTAGAAGAAAACATAGGCAATACTATTCAAGACATAGGCATGGGCAAAAATTTCATAACTAGAACACAAAAAACAATCACAACAAAAGCCAAAATTGACAAACGAGATCTAATTAAAGAGCTTCTGCACAGCAAAAGAAACCATCATCAGAGTCAACGGACAACCTACAGAATGGGAGAAAAATTTTGCAATCTGTCTATCTGACAAAGGGCTAATATCCAGAATCTACAAAGAACTTAAACAAATTTATAAGAAAAAAACAACACCATCAAAAAGTGGGCAAAAGATATGAACAGACACTTCTCAAAACAAAGATATTTATGCAGCCAACAAACATATATAAAAAAGCTAATGGTCACTGGTCATTAGAAAAATGCAAGTCAAAAACCACAATGAGATACCATCTCATGCCAGTTAGAATGGCGATCATTAAAATGTCAGGAAACAATAGATGCTGGATAGGATGTGGAAAAATAGGAATGCTTTTATACTGTTTTTATACTTTTATACTGTTGAATTAATTTACACAATGGTAAATTAATTTACACCATTGTGTAAATTAATTCAACCATTGTGGAAGATAGTGTAGCAATTTCTCAAGGATCTAGAACCAGAAATACCATTTGAACCATTACTGGGTATGTACCCAAAAGATTATATATCATTCTACTCTAAAGACACATACACACGTATGTTTATTGCAGCAATATTCACAATAGTGAAGACTTGGAACCAACCCAAATGCCCATCATTAATGCCCAAAAAAAATTTGGCACATATATGCCATGGAATGCTATGCAGTCATAAAAAAGGATGAGTTTATGTCTTTCACAGGGACATAGATGAAGCTGGAAACCATGATTCTCAGCAAACACACACAGGAACAGAAAACAAAACACTGCATGTTCTCACTCATAAGTGGGATTTGAACAATGAGAACACATGGACCCACGGAGGGGAACATCACACACCAGGGCCTGTCGGGGTGGAGGGTTAAGGGAGAGATGGCATTAGGAGAAATACCTAATATAGACGGGTTGATGGGTGCAGCAAACCACCATGCCACGTGTATACCTAGGTTAACAAACCTGCACATTCTGCACATGTACCCCAGAGCTTAAAGTATAATTTTTTTAAAAAAGTGGAGAAATCTGAAAAAAAAAAAAAAAAACAGTTAATTTATATTAAAGATTTGGAAGATGTAAATGTAGAATTTTTCCTCTAGCCAGTACATGGGGAAGGTTGACATGATGACTTCTTGAGATCTTTTTAATCGTATTATAAAAGCATAGAGCTAGGAGAGAGACCTCAGGTTTTCAGGGACTAAGTATTTCAAGAGTAATAGACAAAGGAAAATACCCAGATTACTTACCCAGTGAAAAATCTACTAATTTGTTATAGCCATCTGAAGCTTCATTTTTAGAATTTAAGTTATTAGTGAGATGAGATTTCTATCAAATACTTCTGAGCTATAAGCAATATGAAAGGACTGCTAATATAAAAATCTTCTTTATTTTCTTGATCCTCAGCTTTTATTCAGTGGTCCTTGCAAGTTGAGTCTGGATGCCTCAGAAAGATAAATGTTTCAGAAACTAAAAGTATGGTTATTGAAAGCCTGGTTTATAATCATTTTTAAGTGGGTTTTACTAGTCTGACTTCATTCTTTTTTGGCTTATTTCACTCAGTTTGCTATTTAATCTTTAATTACAGGCCACAAAAGAAGTAATAGAACGGGAAGCACCAGGGATGGCCCTGGCAATGCTGATGGGATCACTTAATGTTACACCTCTGGGCATGCTCTCTAGGTAAGAAAGTCACCAACATGTTGCAGAGAAAGTTAATTCCATACCACTAATCAATACACTATATTGATAAACCTAAGAAACTTTAGTCCTAACACTTAAGTTTGCCCCTTTTTTTTCCAGGGTTAAGAGCTTTAGTATTCTGTAGCCACAATTTTCCCACTTCATTTCTTTTTATTGTTGTTGTTGTTTTGTTTTTTGGTTTTTTTTTTTTTTCCTGCCTGTTAAGTTAAACTTTCAGAGACTGTTATATTACTACTGGTAGAAGTTATCAATTCCTAACCCAGAGAATCCAGTTTATTACTATGTAAAGTTACTGTTTTCTGTGATTGTATATAATCATCAGTTGATATCCATTAATTGTAGGTAAATACTAATTTAATAAAACTAAACTGCCAAGTTTATTAAAGTAACTTGTTCTCACAAGTTAGGAGCTTATATTCCAATTTATAAATAGGCATGTTGATGTGTTGTTGTGAAAAATAAAGCTCAATTCATATTGTTAATCTTTTAACACTTGGCAACTGGGTATATTTAAATTATTATATTACATTAATGATATACTATTATTATATTAAATTAGTCTACCTAAAACTATGCCTTTGTTGACACAGATGTTGATATCCATCCTCAATTTAATGGTAATTATTTGCCACTATTTTAGCAACTCTTAGGTTTAAATCCCCTAAATTAGGACAATTACATCACTTAAGTTAGAAGTATCAACTTAGAATCTGTTGATTTAATGAGCATTAATTAATAGTTGATCTCAGAGCAACCTAAAAATATATAGCAACTGTATAGTTTCAGGGTTTCATAATTGATAGCCATTTATGTATCCTGTGTGCAGTATAAATATAAAATTAAATGTGTCCATTGACTAGTATGGAATATGAGTTGTAATGTTCTTTCTGTTACATAGACAGTATATATCCCATCAGTGGCAGCCACTTGAAGCACAGGTAGAGAAGATTATGAATGGGTCATTAGTTACTATATTCTCTTTGCTGTCACGTGTACTATAACATTTAATTTTAGTAAAAGCAAATAAAGAATTAAGGTACCATGATAGAGACTAAAGCTAAAGTTTGTGCTGGCCTTTAAGGAACACAAGTTGATTCTTTCATAGTGTTCCTTTTTTAACCATTACTTATATTACCTACACCAATGAGTTCAGGGGATCCTGTTTTTCCTGTGGAATTAAGTGGTTTTCAAACATAAAAGAACTCTTTCTTTATACAAGCAATAACATCAAGAAAGAATTAAACTTCATTCTCTTGCTAATTCTTTTGTAATAAAATTTTAATTTGGTAAAACATAGTAATATGCTTATTTGCCAAGTCCCATATTAAGCATTAGGGATTCTAAGATTAGAAAGAAAAATAAGAAATGGTCCTCCCCTTAAGGATCTCACAGTCCGTCTCAAAAAAAAAAAAAAAAAAAAAAAAAAAAAAAAAAAAAAAGATAATTCTTCAAATTAAATATAGCTTTCTTGATCCAGTATAGAAATATCACTTTTTGTTATATTGAAAGGTTTTTCTGAATTAATTTTTTTTCTCCCTTTTGTATCCTCATAATTACCAAGCACTGGACTGCTGAGTGAGTGGAAAATTAATTAGCAGGAGCTGATTCTAATTACTTTGGAATAAGTTGTTCATCTTTATCCTGAAAGCTTTGAAAATTAATACATATAAACAGCATGGGCGCACCTTCTGGCTTTTCTGTCTGTGCATTGCTGATTTAACTGAGAATATATTTACAAACTTTGAAACAGACATAGTAGTTTACATTAGTTATAGAAAAGGGGATATTTCCCTGAATGTTCATTTTTTGTGCTTCTCAAAGCCATTTTTAAAATCATTATTTTTATAATAGCCATGATTAGATTGGTGCTTCCTTTCTACAGCCTTTCTATTCTGTATGCACTTTTGGCTTTGTACATGTTTCTGCTATGGAACATGTCATAGTATATTGTAATTAATTATTTGCATATCTGTATCACCTAGTTAGTAGAAACTTCTTAAAGACAGGAGCTTTATCTTATTCTTTTTTACCTAAAACAAATTCTGACACATAGTAAGTACTGGAAAAATGTTTATTGTTGTGGTTACTATGGATAAATCAGTATTTTACCATAGTTCTATAGCATATTTTTTTCAGGTAAATTAATGCATCAAGTTGGCGCCTTACTTTCCTATTTTTATGTCTAGAGAGCAGCATTAAATAAAAATAAATGTTTAAATCATTGCATATGTTTGAAATGGTTTCCTACTATTTGGACAACTTAATATCCTCCAAATTTTTTATATAAGTAAGTTGGGAGATATTACGAAGTAATGATTAAGAGCCTCATCTCCGAAGACAGATTGCTTGTGTTCTACTATGTTAATGCCTTTTTTGTTTTCGTTTTCTCATCTATATAATAAGGATGTTAATAGTACCATGTTTCTCGGATAAAGTGAATTAATCTATGTAAAGCACTTAGAAAACTGACTCATAGTAACTGTTAAGTGATGATCATGGTTGTTGTTGTTTGAGTTTTTGTTTTTAGAACAGGTCTGTTGGTGAAACCTTTTCTTAGCTTTTCTTCATTAGGAAATGTCTTTATCTCCATATTACTCCTGAAGGATATTTTCACTAGATACAGAAATCTGGGTTGACTGTTCTTTTATTTCAGCATTTTAAAAAAGTAAAATAAAATATTATTCCACTATCTTTTGCTCCATGGTTCCTGAAAAGAAATGAGCAATCAATTCAAATTGCTATTTCCTTACGTGTAATGGCAAATTTCTCTGGCTGCTTGGAAAATATTTTTTCTTCAGCTTTAGTTGCAGCAATTTGATTATGCTGTATCTGGGTGTAGTTTTCTTTTAGATTATCCTTCTGGGTCCAGTGAACTTTATGATTCTGTAAATTTATGTCTTTTACCAAATTTGGGATATTTACTCTTTTTTTTTTTTTTTTTTGCTGCTTCTATAACACGAATTTTAGATTTTTTGGTAATGTCTCACAAATCCCTGAGACTCTGTTAATTTTTAAAATCTTTTTTACTCTGTATTAATTTTAGGTTATTTCTATGATCTATCTTCAAATTCGCTGACTTTTGCCCTCTTTCATCTTCATTCTGCCTTTGAACATATCTAGTGGCTTTTATTTCGGATATATTTTCAGTTCTAAATTCTCCATTTGGTTTTTTTGTTAATGGTTTCCAATTTCTCTGCTAAGAACTTGTATTTTTACATTTATTTCAAAATTATTGCCCTTTATGTCATGGAGAATAGTTATAATAACTGCTTAAAATTATTCTTCTGACAATTTCAATATCTGGCTTACCTTGGAGTTGATATTGGTTGATTTCTTTTCCAATGAGAACTGGTCAAATTTTCCTTGCTCTATGTTGAGAAATTTTGGATTGTATCCTGGACATTCTGAACACTACATTGTAAGTAAATTATTTAACTCCTGTTAAAATCCTCTGGGGAATTTTAATTAGTTAGTTTTAGCAATTGATCTGATTGGGTTCAGATTGTAAATTCTGTCTCACTTTCTGTGGGTAGTGGCTCAGCCTTTGCTATACTGTTAGTGTCTGTCCAGTACATGAACCATTTACGAGTTAGTTTGAGACTTGGGCAGCAGTATATACTATGTTTATGTTTTAAAAGCTTTTCTTGTACTTCTTTTATACTGTTCCAAGTATTCACAGCTCAGGGGTGACCCTGGAACTTGGGTCAGTTCACATACAAAATTAGAGAATCCACCTTCTTTAGCTCTCTTCTTTCCAAGAATTTCCCCCCCACTCTCCAGCTTCCAGGGGACCCCATTTCCAGTTACTCTGACCAGAAGAGGTTTCTTACAGAGTATTAACTCCCTTTGCAATTATGTAGTTGTACACAACTGACCTTTGGGACAAAGAACAAAAGAAAAGAAAAAAGAGAGAAAGAGATTCCTCTTACCTCAGTTCTTTAGACAATATCAGCTCTTTTTTTTTTTGTTTCCATTAGCCAAAGAGGTAGGTAGGTCTTCTCTCTGGGCTTCGGGTGCTAACACTGTCATCATTATAGTATTACAGCTCCACAATTAGGCCTAGCCCCATTAAGAGCTGTTATTCAAGCTCTGACTTCAGTCCCAAATGTGCCTGCTATTATTTTACATTCAGTGTCATCAGGTAATCACTGTGTACTCTGTAAACAATCAGTAGGAGAGAGAAGCTATGGTTACTTTCTCCATCTTGGCTGACACCAAAGAACAAGTGTTGTAACTTTAATATCAGATCTCTGACTTCATATTTACTAGCATTTACTAGTAGTGTTACCTTATTACTTTACAAGGTTTAGCGCATCTTGTTCCAGTAGTTAAGTACCCACAAAATAGTAGCATTTAATCTCCCTAAATTTATAATTTATTCCCTACTTGTTTTTTTTAAAAAGATCAAATACTCTTTTTCCCCCCTAAATTTCATTAAAAATAACAGATCAACCACTGTGGTTACACACTGAAGAATGATTTGTCATGAATTTTATTCTCAGTTTTGTCATTAATTTGATTTATGATCTCTACTTAGTTTTATAGGAATAATACATAGCTCATAGAAATGTTATGAGGTCCTTTAAAGATTTACTCACGTGTGTGTGTGTGTGTGTGTGTGTGTAAAATAAGAAATATCTAATTCATAGAAAGAGAAATTGATTGCCAGTTTTCCATTGTAGTATAAAGAGATTTACCATTGTAATCTTCAATGACTCATCTTTCAATTCTGTAACTGTAATAAACACCACAGATTTTAGGGAGGAGATAACATTTTCCATTTGCTGCCAAAAATGGTTTTATAACTAATATTGGTTAAAAGAAAAATTTCAGGAAATAAAAACACAACACTTATTTTTTATAGACATGAATCAAATTATTCTTAGTATTATTTAGATAATATTAAAGTAACATGGGTCATTTAAAGTAACAGTACAGTCATCTTGAAGAGTTTCTATTTTTTTAACCCACACCAAATATACTTAGCTTACAAAAGTCTATAGGGGAGCAGAAGATGGCAGAGTAGTATATATCAGGAATCTGTTTCTCCATCTGGACAACCATTGAACTGGCAGGATCTCTCTGATATAACTATTTTGGAACTTTATAGTCTATTCAAAGGCTTACAGCTTACTGGAAAAGGCTTGACTAGTAGATTGTGGTTAATCTGGGTCAGTTTTAACCTAGTGTGCTACTACCCAACCATCTTCCAGTGCTCCAGCTAGCAGGTACTAGAGTTTATAGGACAACTTGTGGAAGACAGAATGGGCAATTAGGGACCTTATCCTCCAAATATTGGGGATCCAGGTTCTGTTTGTGGATTACTGCTTTGGGTTGTAGAAGTGCAGAGGCAAAGACAGGATGCCATTGTTGCAACCCACACAGGCTGAAGTATCTTCAAGGGATTTATAAGGACAGTACCTACATTTTCCCCTACATTTTTCTTCTTCTCTTTTGGGACCCATAAATTATAGGATTAAAACATTCAAAAGCAGCTACATATATAGGGGAATTTAGAAAGTCACTATGCATGCCCAGAGGAAAAGGCAGGCTGAGAGAAAGAGAAAGGCCTTAAGTTTATACCTCAGGCTTATCTCTTACACAGAACACCTTATAACAATTAAAAAAAAAAAAAAAAAGCAAACCGTAGGGAAGGGAGATAAACTGATTTCCAGAATACTGTATTATAAGATTCAAATATTTAGAGTTCAAAAAAAAATGACAAAGCAAAGAAAAAGTATGATCGATTCAAATGAAAACATAAATTGACAAAAATCCATGAGGAAGATGAAATGGTGAACTTACTAGACAAAGGCTTTAAAACAACTGTCTTAAAGATTCTCACAGAACTAAAGGAAGATATTGACAATGCCAAGATAATGATGTGTGAGCAAAAGTAAATATCAATAAATGAATTTAAAAAACATAAAAAATAGTCAATCAAGCAGCTAAAATGACTTCTTAGTTTAATATCATCTTTTAAGGCGATGATGGCGCCATCTATAATCAGGCTTCTCTCCACTGTATGCAGGAGGAAGTGGCCACTATTAACAGCCCTCCCTTTTGTAGCGTTAGACAGCAACAGGCCACCCTGAGATTATTTACAGAGGACAGCTATAAAAACACTTATATATATATTCAGTCCAGGCTAGAAAATACTTTTTCCCCATGAGTGTGAAGATTCATATTGTATGCTAGTAAATCTCTCTGCACGTGTTCATCATGACAATGTACTCAGGAGTTCTAAGTCATGATGAGCATCCTGCAGCAGAGACAAAATAAAGAAGATAAAAAAGAATAATGAAGAAATGAGTTGACAAGTACAATTGCTGAAAAAAAATCATTAGAGGGATTAAAAAGCAGTTTTCAGCAGGCAGAAAAATGAATCAGCAAACTTAAAGACATAACACTTGAAATTCACAAATCTGAGGAACAGAAACAAAAAAGATGGAAGAAAACTGAACAGAGCCTAACAGACCTATGGAACACCATTAAGCAGACCCGCATACACATGGGAATTCAAGATGGATGAGTGAGGGAGAAAGGGGCTTACCAGAGCAGACTCATGAACACTAATAAGCGTGGGAAACTGTCAGGTAGGCAAATCTAAACTATAATTGAAAAATTGCTAGAGGTTCAGTGCAGACAACTATGAGAGTTAAAAACTTCAGGGAAACTCAGTTACAGGGGAGCCACTATACTTTTGTGAAAACTCAATGGAACCTAAGGGACCTGTGGAATAAGTCCTTCAGAACAACCAGGTTCTCACAGTAAATATTAGAGGAAAATTCCCTCATGTTTCAGCAGGGAAGGGGAAAGGGAACTATTGTGAAACACACCAGAGCACTCTGTTCTTCTTAATAAACCCTAACCCCAGGAGAAACTACTTAACCTGAGCCTACCCTCCTGGAGTATAATCAAATACTAACTTACCTAGAGGAAGGGAAATATCCAAATTCAGCTCACTCTAGCCGTCATCTCCCATTTAACAGGGAAGGAAAAATTGAGAAAAACTCGTGAAGCTCACTAAAAGGCTCACTAAAAGACTGAGACCTGGCTGGGCACGGTTGCTCACACCTATAATCCCAGTACTTTGGGAGGCCAAGGCGAGTGGATCATGAAGTCAGGAGGTTGAGACCATTCTGCCTAACACAGTGAAACCTCGTCTCTACTAAAACTACAGAAAATTAGCCGGGCATGGTGCCACATGTCTATAGTCCCAGCTGAGGCAGGAGAACCGCACCTGGGAGGTGAGGTTGCAGTGAGCCAAGATTGAACCACTGCACTCCAGCCTGGCGACAGAGCAAGACTCCATCTCAAAATATAAAAAGACCAAGACTTAACCATAGGACTATAGAATACTTCTCCACCCCCACATATCCCCACCATATTACTAGAGGCCTGTCTACAGCAGTTCCTTTTACCTGGAATGTTTGGCTATGAAGAAAAATTACAAGGCATATCAAATGGGAAAAAAAATACAATTTGAAGAGACAAAGCAAGCATCAGAAGTAGACATGGCAGGAATGCTGGAATTATCAGACTGGGAATTTAAAAATCATTGCGATTAATATGCTAAGTGTTCCAGTGGATGAAGTAGGTACTGTGCAAGAACAGATGGGTACCGTAAGCAAAGAGATGAAACTCCTAAGAATCAAAAATAAATGCTAGAGATCAAAAACACTGTAACAGACATAAACAGTGTCTTTGATGGGCTTATTGGTAGAATGAACACAGCTGAGGAAAAAAAAAAAACTGAGCGTGGTGATCTCTCACTGCATACCTCCAAAACTGAAAAGCAAAGAGAACAAGGGCTGAGAAACAAAACAAAACAAAAAAACAGAACAGAATATCAAAGAATTTTGAGACAACTCTAAAAGGTAAAACACCTACATAATGTGAATACCCAAAAGAGAAGAGAGAAACAGAAGAAATATTTGCAACAATGACCGTGAATTTCCCCCAAATTAATGTCAGATGCCACAAAAACAACTATACCTAGACATACCATATTCAAACTAGAGAAAATCAAAAATAAAGAAAAAATCATGATAGAGTTCAGAGGGGGAAAAAAAAACTCCATATCTATAGAGGAAGAAAGATAAGAACTACATTCAACTTGTCCTCAGACATGCATTTAAAAAATCAGTCTATGATTTAGGGCATACAATATGTAAAGACGTAATTTACGACATCAGTAACTGAAAGCGGTGAGGATAGAGCAGTATAAGAGGAGAATTTTTGTATGCTATTGAAGTTAAGCTGGTATAAATTCAAAGTATTACTTTAGGATGTTAAATGTAATCTTCATAGTGGCCATAAGGAAAACAGATACAGGATGTACACACACAAAAAAATGAGAGGGAATTAAAATATTTCACTAAAAAATTTAAGAACAAATGAAGACAGTAATGCAGGAAATGAGGAGTTAAAAAACTATAAGGCATATGGAAAACTCTTAACAAAATGGTAGAATTCACTTTTTGTCAATAATTAAGTGTAAATGGACTAAACTTTCCAATCAAAGAGACAGAGATTAATAGACTGGATAGGAAGGCATGATCCAGCTATATGGTGTCTACATGAGACTCATTTTAGATCCAAAGACATAAATAAGTTGAAAATGAAAGGATAGAAGAAGGTAGGCAAATAGTAACCAAAAGCGAACCATGATGGCTATAATATCAAATACATTTTAAATCAAAAATGTTTATCTTAAATCCAAAAAGTTTACAAGAGACAAAGGATATATGTTACTAGAAGGTTTAATTCTGCACAGTAATATTATACTTATAAACATTTATGCACTTAATAGACTATCAAAATAGAGGAAGCAAAAATGAACAGAATTGAAGAGGAAAATAGCTATGCAAGAATAGTTGAGGAATTCAATACCCCGCATTCAGTAATGGATAGAACAGCCACACAAAAGGTAAGTAAAAAAATGTAAGAACTTGAACAACACAATAAACCAACTAGATGCAACCCACATATATAAAACACTTTACCCAACAACAGTAGCATACACCTTCTGAAGTACACATGGGACATTCTCCAAGATAGAGCATGTTAGACCACAAAGTAAGTTTCACTAGATTTTTTAAAACAGATGCCATAAAAAGTGTATTGCAAAACAGTATATTCTTCAAAGCATATTCTCCAAAAAGAGAATGAAGTTTGAAATCAATAACAGAAGGAAAACTGGAAAATTTACAAATATGTGAAAATTAAACACACTCAAACAACCAATAAGTTAAAGAAGAAATCATGGCCGGGCGCGGTGGTTCAAGCCTGTAATCCCAGCACTTTGGGAGGCTTAGACGGGCAGATCACGAAGTCAGGAGATCGAGACCATCCTGGCTAACATGGTGAAACCCTGTCTCTACTAAAAAATACAAAAAAACTAGCCGGGAGAGGTGGTGGGTGCCTGTAGTCCCAGCTACTCAGGAGGCTGAGGCAGGAGAATAGCGTGAACCCAGGAGGCGGAGCTTGCAGTGAGCTGAGATCCGGCCACTGCGCTCCAGCCTGGGCGACAGAGCGAGACTCCATCTCAAAAAAAAAAAGAAGAAGAAGAAATCATAAGGGAAATTAGAAAATATTTAAAAATGAGTTAAAACAGAAATGCAACATACCAAAACTTAATAGTATGCAGAAAAAGCAATACTGATATTGCTGTAAACATTAAAAAAAATTAGTTTTTTTTAAATCTCATAACAGCAGTCTCATTTTATAACTTTATAAGTTAAGAAACTAGAAAAAGAATAACAACCTAAACCCAAAGCTAGCAGAAAGAAGGAAATAATAAAAATTAGAGCAGAGATAAATGAAATAGAAAATCAAAAAACAATAAGAGGAAAATCAACTAAGCCAAAGTTGGTTCTTCGAAAAGATCAACAAAAATCACAAAATATTAGCTAGATGGACTAAGGAAAAAAAAAGAAACTCAAATTACTAAAATCATTAATGAAAATGGAGTCATTAGTACCAATTCCACAGAAATAAAAAGGACTAGAAGAGTATAGCATAACAACTATATGCCAATAAGTTGAATACCCAGATGAAGTGGACAAACTCTTAGAGACACAAAACCTACCGAGACTGAATCACAAAGAAATAGAAAATCTGAATAGACCTATACCTAGGAAGGAGATTGACTCAGAAATTAATAGCCTCTCAGCTGGGTGCGGTGGCTCACGTCTGTAATCCCAACACTTTGGGAGGCCAAAGCGGGTGGATCACTTGAGCACAGCAAGAGCAGCCTGGGCAATATGGCGAAACACTATCTCTACTAAAAAATTCAAAAAATTAGCCAGGTATGGTGGCACACACCTGTAGTCCTAGCTACTCAGGGATCTGAGGCAGGAGTATCACTTGAGCCCAGGAGGCCACACAGTGAGCCCTGATTGTGCACACTGCACTCCAGCCTGGGCAACAGCCTGGGCAACAGAGTGAGACCCTGTCTCAAAAAAAAAAAAAAAAAAACCTTTCTATTTACAAAATACCTGGACCAGTTGGCTTCACTGATGAATTCTACCAGGTATTTAAAGAACAACTGACACTGGTTATTTCCAAAATCTTTCCAAAACATTGAAGAGAAGACAACACTTCCTAACTCATTTTACGAAAGGCAGCATTGGACTCATACCAAAGACAGGAAAAACAAAACAAAACTGCAGACCAATTTCCCTTAATGAATGTTAGTGCTAAAAAAAAAAAAAACAGCAAACTGATTGCAGCAGCATATTAAAAAGAATTACACAACATGACCCTAGAATATAAGGATTGTTCAACATATGAAAATAAATCATTGATTGTAATATACCACAGTAGCAGAATGGAGGGGAAAAAAAAACTCGTGATCATTTGATGATGGGTTTTCAGCATCAATGGATGCCGAAAAAACCATTTGGAAAAATACAAGTTTCATGTTAAAAACACTCAACAAACTAGGAAAAGAAGGAAACTACCTTAATGTGATAAAGGCCTTATGTGAAAAACCCACAGCTTACATCATATTCAGTGGTGAAAGACTGAAAGCTTTTCCTTTAAAATCAGGAACAAAATGGGGATGCCCACTTTTTCCACTTCCATTCAACATAGTATCAGAACTTCTAGCCAGAACAATTAGACGATATAAAGAAGTGAAAGGTATCCAAATTGGAAAGGAAGAAGTAAACCTATCTTTTTTTTGACATGATTATATATGTAGAAAATCCAAGATGCCACACACAAAACCATTAGAACTAATAAATGAAGTCAGCAAAGTTGCAGAATACAAAATCAGGCTGCAAAAATCAGTTGTATTTTTGTACAATGACAATGAATGATCCAAAATAAAATCAAGAAAATAGAATAGAATCAAGAGCCCAGAAATAAGCCCTTGCATATAAGATGCAATAATTTTCAACAAGGGTGTCAATTCAATGGAGAGAGAATAGTCTTTTCAACGAATGGTGTTGGGAAAATTGGATATCCACTTGCAAAAGAATGAAGTCAGACCTCTGCCTACTGAATATAAAAATTAATTCAAAATGGATCAAAGACCTATACACAAGAGCTAAAACCATAAAACTCTTAGAAAAAAAATAGGGGGACAGCTTCATGACATTAGATTTGGCAGTCATTTCTTGGGTATGACACCAAAAGCATAGGCAGCAAACAAAAAACTAGATAATGTGGACTTTATCAATGTTGAAAATCTTTGTACATTGAACAAAGTAAAAGGGCAACCCATAGAATCAAGAAAATATTCAAAATCACATATCTGGCTAGGTATTAATATTCAATATACATATATTTTTAAATTCCTACAATTCAACAAAGAAAATGCTATTTAAAAACAGGCAGAAGACTCAAATAGATATTTCTCCAAAGAAGATACACAGATGACTGACAAGCACATGAAAAGATCCTCAGCATCAATAGTCATTAGGGAAATGCAAGTCAGAACGACAGTGATATACAACTTCACACCTATTAGGTTGGCTATTATCAAAACAATAATAAATAAGTGGTGGCAGAATGTTTAGAAACATCGTGCATTGCTGGTGAGGATGTAAAATGGTGCAACTGCTGTGGGAAACTATGGCATATCCTCAAGAAATTAAGCGTGGAATTATATGACCCAGGAACTCCACTTCCGAGTTACATATCCAAAAGAATTGAAAGCAGGGGCTGGGTGTGGTGGCTTGCACCTGTAATCCCAACACTTTGGTAGTGTGAGACAAGAAGATCACTTGAGACCAAGAGTTTGAGACTAGCCTGAGCAAAATAGTGAGACCCTGTCTCTACAAAACTTGTTTAAAAAAATTAGCCAGGCCTGGTGACACACACCTATAATCCTAGCTCTTCAGGAAGATGAGGGAGGAGTGTCACTTGAGCCCAGGAATTCAAGTGAGCTGTGATCATGCCACTGCATTCCAGTCTGGGCAACAGAGTGAGACTGTCTCTTAAAGAATTGAAAGCAGGAAGATGGCCGAATAGGAACAGCTTCAGTCTCCATCTCCCAGCGCGAGCGACACAGAAGACCGGTGATTTCTGCATATTCAACTGAGGTACTGGGGTCATCTCACTCGGGAGTGCCGGACAATCGGTGCTGGTCAGCTGCTGCAGCCTGACCAGCGAGAGCTGAAGCAGGGCGAGGCATCCCCTCACCTGGGAAGCGCGAGGGGGAAGGGAGTCCCTTTTCCTAGCCAGGGGAACTGAGACACACAACACCTGGAAAATCGGGTAACTCCCACCCCAATACTGCGCTGTAACACCGACACACCGGAGATTATATCCCACACCTGGCCGGGAGGGTCCCACGCCCACGGAGCCTCCCTCCTTGCTAACACAGCAGTCTGCGGCGGTCTAGCCACAGGGCAGCAGCGAGGCTGGGGGAGGGGCGCCCGCCATCCCTGAGGCTTAAGTAGGTAAATAAAGCCGCTGGGAAGCTCGAACTGGGTGGAGCTCACAGCAGCTCAAGGAAACCTGCCTGTCTCTGTAGACTCCGCCTCTGGGGACAGGGCTCAGCTAAAGCAGCAGAGGCCTGTCCAGACGCGAATGACTCTGTCTGACAGCTTTGAAGAGAGCAGTGGATCTCCCAACACGGAGGTTGAGATCTGAGAAGGGGCAGTCTGCCTGCTCAAGTGGGTCACTAACCCCTGAGTAGCCTAACTGGGAGACATCCCGCACTAGGGGCAGTCTGACACCCCACACCTCACAGGGTGGAGTACACCCCTGAGAGGAAGCTTCCAAAGCAAGAATCAGACAGGTGCACTCGCTGTTCAGCAATATTCTATCTTCTGCAACCTCTGCTGCTGATACCCAGGCAAACAGGGTCTGGAGTGGACCTCAAGCAATCTCCAACAGACCTATAGCTGAGGGTCCTGACTGTCAGAAGGAAAACTATCAAACAGGAAGGACACCTATATCAAAACCCCAGCAGTACGTCACCATCATCAAAGACCAGAGACAGATAAAACCACAAAGATGGGGAAAAAGCAGGGCAGAAAAGCTGGAAATTCAAAAAATAAGAGCACATCTCCTCCTGCAAAGGAGCACAGCCCATCGCCAGCAATGGATCAAAGCTGGTCAGAGAATGATTTTGATGAGATGAGAGAAGAAGGCTTCAGTCCATCAAACCTCTCAGAGCTAAAGGAGGAATTACGTACCCAGCGCAAAGAAACTAAAAATCTTGAAAAAAGAGTGGAAGAATTGACAGCTAGACTAATTAATTCAGAGAAGGTCATAAACGAAATGACAGAGATGAAAACCATGACACGAGAAATACGTGACAAATGCACAAGCTTCAGTAACCAACTCGATCAACTGGAAGAAAGAGTATCAGCGATGGAGGATCAAATGAATGAAATGAAGCGAGAAGAGAAACCAAAAGAAAAAAGAAGAAAAAGAAATGAACAAAGCCTGCAAGAAGTATGGGATTATGTAAAAAGACCAAATCTACGTCTGATTGGGGTGCCTGAAAGTGAGGGGGAAAATGGAACCAAATTGGAAAACGCTCTTCAGGATATCATCCAGGAGAACTTCCCCAACCTAGCAGGGCAGGCCAACATTCAAATTCAGGAAATACAGAGAACGCCACAAAGATACTCCTCCAGAAGAGCAACTCCAAGACACATAATTGCCAGATTCACCAAAGTTGAAATGAAGGAAAAAATCTTAAGGGCAGCCAGAGAGAAAGGTCGGGTTACCCACAAAGGGAAGCCCATCAGACTGACAGCAGATCTCTCGGCAGAAACTCTACAAGCCAGAAGAGAGTGGGTGCCAATATTCAACGTTCTTAAAGAAAGAATTTTAAACCCAGAATTTCATATCCAGCCAAACTAAGTTTCATAAGTGAAGGAGAAATAAAATTCTTTACAGATAAGCAAATGCTTAGAGATTTTGTCACCACCAGGCCTGCCTTACAAGAGACCCTGAAGGAAGCCCTAAACATGGAAAGGAACAACCGGTACCAGCCATTGCAAAAACATGCCAAAATGTAAAGACCATCAAGGCTAGGAAGAAACTGCATCAACTAATGAGCAAAATAACCAGTTAATATCACAATGACAGGATCAAGTTCACACATAACAATATTAACCTTAAATGCAAATGGACTAAATGCTCCAATTAAAAGACACAGACTGGCAAACTGGATAAAGAGTCAAAACCCATCAGTCTGCTGTATTCAGGAGACCCATCTCACATGCAGAGACACACATAGGCTCAAAATAAAGGGATGGAGGAAGATCTAACAACCAAATGGAAAACAAAACAAAAAAAAGCAGGGGTTGCAATCCTAGTCTCTGATAAAACAGACTTTAAACCATCAAAGATCAAAAGAGACAAGGAAGGCCATTACATAATGGTAAAGGGATCAATTCAACAGGAAGAGCTAACTATCCTAAATATATATGCACCCAATACAGGAGCACCCAGATTCATAAAGCAAGTCCTTAGAGACTTACAAAGAGACTTAGACTCCCATACAATAATAATTGGAGAATTCAACACCCCACTGTCAACACTGGATAGATCAATGAGACAGAAAGTTAAGAAGGATATCCAGGAATTGAACTCAACTCTGCACCAAGTGGACCTAATAGACATCTACATAACTCTCCACCCCAAATCAACAGAATATACATTCTTCTCAGCACCACATCGCACTTATTCCAAAATTGACCACATAGTTGGAAGTAAAGCACTCCTCAGCAAATGTACAAAAACAAAAATTTTAACAAACTGTCTCTCTGACCACAGTGCAATCAAACTAGAACTCAGGACTAAGAAACTCAATCAAAACCGCTCAACTACATGGAAACTGAACAACCTGCTCCTGAATGACTACTGGGTATATAACGAAATGAAAGCAGAAATAAAGATGTTCTTTGAATCCAATGAGAACAAAGATACAACATACCAGAATCTCTGGTACACATTTATAGCAGTGTGTAGAGGGAAATTTATAGCACTAAATGCCCACAAGAGAAAGCAGGAAAGATCTAAAATTGACACTCTAACATCACAATTAAAGGAACTAGAGAAGCAAGAGCAAACACATTCAAAAGCTAGCAGAAGGCAAGAAATAAGTAAGATTAGAGCAGAAATGAAGGAGATAGAGACACAAAAAACCCTCCAAAAAATCAATGAATCCAGGAGCTGGTTTTTTGAAAAGATCAACAAAATTGACAGACCGCTAGCAAGGCTAATAAAGAAGAAAAGAGAGAGGAATCAAATAGACGCAATAAAAAATGATAAAGGGGATATCACCACTGAACCCACAGAAATACAAACTACCATCAGAGAATACTATAAACACCTCTACGCAAATCAACTAGAAAATCTAGAAGAAATGGATAATTTCCTGGACACGTATACTCTTCCAAGACTAAACCAGGAAGAAGTTGAATCCCTGAATAGACCAATAGCAGCCTCCGAAATTGAGGCAACAATTAATAGCCTACCCACCAAAAAAAGCCCAGGACCAGATGGATTCACAGCTGAATTCTACCAGAGGTACAAGGAGGAGCTGGTACCATTCCTTCTGAAACTATTCCAATCAATAGAAAAAGAGGGAATCCTCCCTAACTCATTTTATGAGGCCAGCATCATCCTGATACCAAAGCCTGGCAGAGACACAACAAAAAAAGAGAATTTTAGACCAATCTCCCTGATGAACATCGATGCAAAAATCCTCAATAAAATCCTGGCAAACCGGATTCAGCAGCACATCAAAAAGCTTATCCACCATGATCAAGTGGGCTTCATCCCTGGGATGCAAGGCTGGTTCAACATTCGCAAATCAATCAACGTAATCCAGCATATCAACAGAACCAAAGACAAGAACCACATGATTATCTCAATAGATGCAGAAAAGGCTTTTGACAAAATTCAACAGCCCTTCATGCTAAAAACGCTCAACAAATTCGGTATTGATGGAACGTACCTCAAAATAATAAGAGCTATTTATGACAAACCCACAGCTAATATCATACTGAATGGGCAAACTGGAAAAGTTCCCTTTGAAAACTGGCACAAGACAGGGATGCCCTCTCTCACCACTCCTATTCAACATAGTGTTGGAAGTTCTGGCTAGGGCAATCAGGCAAGAGAAAGAAATCAAGGGTATCCAGTTAGGAAAAGAAGAAGTCAAATTGTCCCTGTTTGCAGATGACATGATTGTGTATTTAGAAAACCCCATCGTCTCAGCCCAAAACCTTCTTAAGCTGATAAGCAACTTCAGCAAAGTCTCAGGATACAAAATTAATGTGCAAAAATCACAAGCATTCTTATACACCAGTAACAGACAAGCAGAGAGCCAAATCAGGAATGAACTTCCATTCACAATTGCTTCAAAGTGAATAAAATACCTAGGAATCCAACTTACAAGGGATGTAAGGGACCTCTTCAAGGAGAACTACAAACCACTGCTCAGTGAAATCAAAGAGAACACAAACAAATGGAAGAACATACCATGCTCATGGATAGGAAGAATCAATATCGTGAAAATGGCTATACTGCCCAAGGTAATTTATAGATTCAATGCCATCCCCATCAAGCTACCAATGAGTTTCTTCACCGAATTGGAAAAAACTGCTTTAAAGTTCATATGGAACCAAAAAAGAGCCCGCATTGCCAAGACAATCCTAAGTCAAAAGGACAAAGCCGGAGGCGTCACGCTACCTGACTTCAAACTAGACTACCAGGCTACAGTAACCAAAACCGCATGGTACTGGTACCAAAACAGAGATATAGACCAATGGAACAGAACAGAGTCCTCAGAAATAATACCACACATCTACAGCCATCTGATCTTTGACAAACCTGAGAGAAACAAGAAATGGGGAAAGGATTCCCTATTTAATAAATGGTGCTGGAAAATTGGCTAGCCATAAGTAGAAAGCTGAAACTGGATCCTTTCCTTACTCCTTATACGAAGATTAATTCAAGGTGGATTAGAGACTTAAGTGTTAGACCTAATACCATAAAAACCCTAGAAGAAAACCTAGGTAATACCATTCAGGACACAGGCATGGGCAAGGACTTCATGTCTAAAACACCAAAAGCAATGGCAACAAAAGCCAAAATTGACAAATGGGACCTAATTAAACTAAAGAGCTTCTGCACAGCAAAAGGGAGTGAACAGGCAACCTACAGAATGGGAGAAAAATTTTGCAATCTACTCATCTGACAAAGGGCTAATATCCAGAACCTACAGAGAACTCAAACAAATTTACAAGAAAAAAACAAACAGCCCCATCAAAAAGTGCTCAAAGGATATGAACAGACATTTCTCAAAAGAAGACATTCATACAGCCAACAGACACATGAAAAAATGCTCATCATCACTGGCCATCAGAGAAATGCAAATCAAAACCACAATGAGATACCATCTCACACCAGTTAGAATGGCAATCATTAAAAAGTCAGGAAACAACAGGTGCTGGAGAGGATGTGGAGAAATCGGAACACCTTTACACTGTTGGTGGGATTGTAAACTAGTTCAACCATTGTAGAAAACAGTATGGCGATTCCTCGAGGATCTAGAACTAGAAATACCATATGACCCAGCCATCCCATTACTGGGTATATACCCAAAGGATTATAAATCATGTTGCTATAAAGACACATGCACACGTATGTTTATTGCGGGACTATTTACAATAGCAAAGACTTGGAATCAACCCAAATGTCCATCAGTGACAGACTGGATTAAGAAAATGTGGCACATATACACCATGGAATACTATGCAGCCATAAAAAAGGATGAGTTCGTGTCCTTTGTAGGGACATGGATGCAGCTGGAAACCATCATTCTCAGCAAACTATCGCAAAAACAGAAAACGAAACACCGCATGTTCTCACTCATAGGTGGGAATTGAACAACGAGATCACTTGGGCACGGGAAGGGGAACATCACACATCAGGGCCTATTGTGGGCAGGGGGAAGGGATGGCTTTGGGAATTATACCTGATGTAAATGACAATTTGATGGGTGCTGACGAGTTGATGGGTGCAGCACACCAACATGGCACATGTATACTTATGTTACAAACCTGTACGTTGTGCATATGTATGCTAGAACTTAAAGTATAATAATAATATAAAAAAGCATGGAGTATAGAGTGAGAAAATATAAAATATATTCAAATTGGAGTTTAGAAGGAATTAATACAAAATGAGGAAAAGGAAATGTTTGAAGATAGAATGACCAAAAAAAATCTCACAATTCTCCAAAGACATCAATCTTCAGATTCATGAATCCAAACAAATCCCTAGGAAGATAAATAAAAAGAAATGTATACCTAGTCACATGATACAGTAGTAACAGTATAAAATAGAGAAAACTAGTCTTACAAACTACTGGAAAATGAATTATATGATTATGTTAAATATACTTCAATAAACTTTGAAGAAAAAGATGATTCCTTATATCTTAATGTTATAATTTTTATTTTTTTCCTAGTTTATAAGAAATAGATTTTATGCCGGGCGCGGTGGCTCAAGCCTGTAATCCCCGCGCTTTGGGAGGCCGAGACGGGCGGTTCACAAGGTCAGGAGATCGAGACCATCCTGGCTAACATGGTGAAACCCCGTCTCTACTAAAAAATACAAAAATCTAGCCGGGCGAGGTGGCGGGCGCCTGTAGTCCCAGCTACTCGGGAGGCTGAGGCAGGAGAATGGTGTAAACCCAGGAGGCGGATCTTGCAGTGAGCTGAGATCCGGCCACTGCACTCCAGCCCGGGCGACAGAGCGAGACTCCGTCTCAAAAAAAAAAAAAAAAAAAGAAATAGATTTTATATTATTATTTACATGTGTTCTTTGCTTAATAACAAGACTAACCTTTTAAATGTTTTTTGCTGTTTCTGCTTTTTTCTTTTGTAAGTTGAATATTCATATCTTTATGAATATTTGAATTGGAATGCTTATTGATTTTAAGATTTTAAACTTGTAGTGTTATAATTAGTTATATGCCTTTTATTTTATTTACATTATTTGACAAATATAAATTTTACAGTTTTATGAAGATAATTCTCAAAATATTGGAGAGAGAGAAATCACAGAATACCTAGTTAAACAACAATTTGATTAGTAAACTCTCAGTAACAATACTTGAAACAGAAGATACTGAAATAATACTTTCAATGTGCTGAAAGAAAATAACATTTAATCAAGAATGTTACACTCAGCAAAGTTACCATTCAAGAATGGGGGAGGATGAAATGTCATTTTCCTACAAACAAACATCGGAACATTTTATCACTAAAAGAACCTCACATAAGGAATTTTAAAGATATACTCTGGCAGAAGAAAAATTATCTCAGATGGAGGGTTGAGAATACAAGAAGAAAAAGAGAGCAAAGATAATGGTAAACATCTGAACAAATCTTTTTAAGAAAATTGACTATTGTCCTGGTCCATTCTGCTGCTGTAACAAAATACATTAGACTGGTAATTTAGAAACAACAGAAATTTATTGCTTACAGTTCTGGAGGCTGGGAAGTTCACACTCAAGGTGCCTACAGATTCAGCATCTGGTGAATGCTTGCTTTCTGCTTCAAAGATGGCCCTTTCTTGCTGCATCTTCATGTGGTAGTAAGAGCAAACTAGATCCTGAAGGCCTCCTTTGTAAGGGCACTAATACCATTCATGAGGACAGAGTTAATCACTTCCCAAAGGGCTCAACACTTTATACTGTTGCACTGGGGATTAGATATCAGCATATGAATTTGTGGTAAACAAAAACATTTAAACAATGATAACTGTATAAAACAATAAAAATAATATCTCAATTATGGGAAGAAAAAAATGTGCTAGAATTCTTGAAAACAACAGCATGTAATTTGAGATATTGTGATTATAGTTAAGTATTCTAACGGACCAGGCACTGTGGCTCACCCCTGTAATCCCACCCAGCACTTTGGGAGGCTAAGTTGGGCTGATCACTTGAGTCCAGAAGTTCGAGACAAGCCTGAGCAATATGGCAAAACTTTCTCTCTACAACAAGATACAAAAGTTAGACCAGCATGGTGGCACATGCCTGTAGCTACTCAGGAAACTGAAGTGAAAGAATCACCTGAGCCTAGGAGGTCACAGCTGCAATGAACCATGATTGTGCCACTGCACTCGCCTGGGGGATAGCATGAGACCCTCTCTAAAAAAAAAATTTCTGAAAGTCCTGTTTTCTACGAAGATATTAAATATTGATTAAAATATTGATTGATTAAAAAATTATAGTTTTTTAAAATTAAGTGTGCATATTAAACTTACAGGGTAATCACTAAAAGGATGGACAGAGTATACAACTTCTAGAAATAGAGGGAAGAAATTAATGAGGAAAATACTTAAAGTAAGACAAGAAAGGGAGAAAATAAGAAACAAAACAAAAAAAAAGACAAGTAGAAGGCATATATATATTGGTTAAAAAAAGTTATAATACAAGTTCCCAGAGCATCTTCCACTTAAAATTTTCCCATAGAACACTCCTTAGTTTCTCATATTCAAACTTGATAAACATATATACCTTCATGTTTATCTCAAAAACAGCTTCAGCTGATACATATAAAATTTTTATATTTATATCTGAAAAATTCAATACATTTTCAGAAAATTTTATTAAACTTTTAAGATTGTAATTTAATTGTAGGTTGCCATGCAGTTATAAGAAATGAAACAGAGAAGTCCTATGTACCCTTTACCAGTTTTTTCCAGTGGTAACATCTTACAAAATTATAGTACAAAATTGCAATCAGATGTTGACATTGATACCATCATGACACAACAATTTGTTCATTCTTTGATTTGTTCATGGGTACTTAGGTTGACTCCATATTTTGCCTGTTGTGAATAGTGCTGCACTAAATGTGGGAGTGCAGATGTGTTTTTTATATATTGATTTCCCTTCTTTTAGATATATACCCAGTAGGGCCATAGCTGGATCATATGGTAATTCTATTTCTAGTTTTATGAGGAAATTTTATACTGCTCTCCATAGTGGCTGTACTATTGCTTTTTATTGTCATTGCCTTTTATTGCCACACCACCTCTCTGTGATCCAGCCCCTTTCCTAAACTCTGGCAACCACTAATTTATTTTCTATTTCGATATTTTGCCATTTAAAGAATGAGCATAATTAGAACCATACAATATGTAGCCTTTTGGGATTGGTTTTTTCCATTAAGCATAATTTCCTGGAGATTAAACTAAATTGTTACATGGATCAATAATTCATTACATTTTATTGTTGAGTAGTATTCCATACTATATATGCACTACAGTTTGTTCAACCATTTTCTGTTGAAGGACATCTGGGTTGTTTACAGTTTGTAATTATGATGAGCATTACACCAAAGGATGCCGTATCTAGGTTCTATGGCAGTTGCAGGTTTTCTGTTTAAATAAACTGTCAAATTATTATCCAGAGCAACTGTATCATTTTACAATCACACCAACAATATATGAGTGTGTCTCCACACCTTGCCAGTATTTGGAGTTGTCACTATTTTTATTTTAGCCATTTTGATAGTTTTGTAAATAGTTTTAATTTGCATTTACCTAATGACTAATAATTTTGAGCATCTGTTCAGGTCTTTTGCCTGTTGTCTGACTGTGTTTTTTAGGTTTTTTTATCACTGATTTTTGAGAGTTTTTATGTGTTCTAGAAAACCTGTCCTTCATCAGATATGTTGATTGCAATTGTTTTCTCCTCGTCAGTACATTGTCTTTTTTCCTCTTCACAGTGTCATTCACAGAGCAAAACTGCTTAATTTCCATGAAGTCCAATTTATCATCTTTTTCTTTTAGCAGTTGTGTTTTTTTTTTTGATGTAAAGTCTAAGCACCCTTCACCTAGGCAAAGGTCCAAAGACTTTCTCCTGTGTTTTTTTCTAAAACTTTTATAGTTTTACATTTTACCTTTAAATCCATTTGAGTAGATTTTTTTTTAAGGTGTGAGTTTAGGTTGAGGTATTTTTTTGTTTGTTTGGTTGGTTGGTTTTTGCATATGAATGACCACTTGCTCCAGTGCTACTAAAAAAAAAAAAAAAAAAAAAAAAAAAAAAAAAAAAAAAAAAAAAA
>NC_045439.1:39502420-39667125 GCF_002776525.5 Piliocolobus tephrosceles | reverse complement strand
AAAAAAAAAAAAAAAAAAAAAAAAAAAAAAAAAAAAAAAAAAAAAGCTACCTTTCCTCTGTTGAGTGGTTTTTGCACCTTTTTTGAAAATTAATCTGGTCTATTTGTTTAGTTCTATTTCTGGTTTCTCTGTTCTGTTCTATATGTCTGTCCCTCCGTCATTACCACATAATCTTTATTATTGTAGCTAAACAATAAGTCTTGAAATTGCATAGACAGATTCCTCCCACTTCAGTTGTCGTTTTCAAAATTTTTAGCTATTTTGGTCCCTTTTGTTTTCCATGTAAATTTTAGAATAAGTTTGTCTATATCTACAAAAAATTGCTTGGATTTTTATAGGAATTACATTAAATCTGGATGTAAATTTGGGTAGAATTGACATTTTTCCATGTTGAGTCTCCATGAACACATTATATCTCTTCCTTTAGATTGCCTTTGATTTCTTTTATTGCAGTTTTCAGTATATAAAGTCTGAATGTTATGTTAGATTTGCACTTAAGTATTTATTGTGTTTTCAGTTATTGTAATTGGTATTTCATTATTAATTTAGGTGTCCACCTCATGTTCATTGCTAATATATATAGAAATACAATTAATTCTTAGATGTTGATTTTACATTCTACAACCTTGCTTAATTACTAGTACTATTAATTCTAGGAAAGCTTTTTCTATTTTTTACTTTTTGTTTGTTTGTGGGTTTTGTTTTATTATTTGGGATTTTCTGTATAGACAATCACATAATCTGCAAATAGGGGTAGTTTTACTTCTTTCTTTGTGATTTATATGCCTTTTATTCTTTTTCTGCCTGTTGCCCTAGCTAAAACTTCCAGTGCTATTTTGAATAGCTATGGTGAAAATGGATATCCTTGCTTTTTTCCTGATCTTGGGGAGAAAATACTCAGTGTTTCACTATTAAGTATGTTAGTTGTACATTTTTTATAAAAGCTCTTTTTCAAATTAAAGAAGTCCATCCTCCAATTTCTACCTTTTTTGAGAGTTTTTATCATGGATCAGTGTTTAATTTTGTCCAATAAATTTTCTGTGTTAATTGATATGATTGCATGATCTACTTTTTCTTCTTAGATTGTTAATATGATGGATATGTCGATTTATTTTCAAATAGTGCACCAGTCTTGAATTCTTGGAGTAAACCCACTTGGTCCTAGTATATAGTTCTTTTTACTTATTCCTAACTTCGATTTGCTAATATTTTGGTAAGGATTTTTATATCTATATTCATAAGAGATACTGGTCTATATTTTTCTTTTTTATACTACATCTGATTTTGATATCAAGTTAATACTGGCTTCATAAAATGAGTTATGATATTCCCTCCACTTTTACTCTCTGAAAGAGTTTATGTAAAATATATATTAATTTTTCTTTGAATATTTCAGAGAATTTACTAGTGGAACCATCTGTCCTAGAGCTTTATTTTTCTAGAGTGTTTTTTTTTTTTTTTTTACTATAAATTGATTTTTCTTAAAAGTTACAGGGCTATTTATTTTATATATGGTTAATGTGGTATTTTATGCTTTTTGAGAAATTTGTCCATCTCATCTGAGTTGTCTAATTTATATAGAGAGTTGCTCGTAGTATTCTCTTACTGTTATTTTCTTGTCTTCAGAGTCTGTATTAATATGTCTGTTTCATTCCTGATACTGGTAATTTCCATCTTTTTTTCAGTCTTGCTTAAGATATTTCCATTTTATTTAGCTTTTCAAAGAACAAGCTTTTTGTTTCATTGACTTTCTCTATTTTTCTGTTTTAAATTTCACTGTTATCTGCTCTTTATTATTTCATTCCTTCTGCTTGTTTGGGGTTCATTTTGCTCTTTATCTAGTTCTTGAGTTGGGAGCTTGTTATTGATTTGAGACTTTTCTAATGTCAACTTTAGAAGCACTGATTTAGGTGCACTCCATGAATTTGATATGTTGTATTTGCACTTTTATTCATCTTAATGTATCTTTTTATTTTTTGAGATTTCTTTCTTTCTTTCTTTCTTTTTTTAAATCTATCTAACACTAGGTCTTATTTCTTTTATCAAACTTCATATGTGCCCATTAATCAACTTCTTATCTTTCCCTCCTCCCCACTACCCTTCCTGGCCCCTGGTAACAACCAATCTACTACCTATCCTCATGAGAGTCACTTTTTTAGTCCCCACACTATGAGGGAGAACATGCGACATTCTTCCTTCTGTGCTTGCCTTATTTCATTTAACATGACTTTTGTTCCATCCATGTTCCTGCAAATGATAGGATTTCATTTTTTAATCACTGAATAATGTTCCATTGTATGTAGATACTGCATTTTCTTTATCCATTTGAATATTCACTGGTCCTTAGGTTGAATCCATATTTTGGCCATTATGAATAGTGCTGCAGTAAATGTGGGAGTGCAGATGTCTTTTCAATATATTGATTTCCTTCCTTTTGGATATATATCCAGCAGTGCAATTGCTGGATCATATGGTAATTCTATTTCTAGTTTTATGAGGAAATTCCATACTGCTCTCCATAGTGGCTCTACTAATTTACATTTCCACCAACAACGTACAAACATTTCCTGCTTTCCAAATCCTTGCCAGCATGTGTTACTGACTGTCTTTTTGATAAAAAGCCATTTTAACTGGAGTAAAATGATATCTAATTATAGTTTTGGTTTGCATCTATCTGATGATTAGTGGTGTTGGCCATTTGAATGTCTTTTTTTGAGAAATGTCTATTCATATATTTTACTTATTTTTAATAGCATTATTTGTTGCTTTGTTGTTGTTTTTTTTCTGTCCACCTCTCTGAGCTCCTTAGATATTCTGGTTATTAATCCTTTGTCAGATAGGTAGTTTGAAAATATTTTCTTCCATTCTGTGGGTTGTCTCTTTGCTTTCCTGATTATGTCCTTTGCTGTGCAGAAGCTTTTTAGTTTTATATGACCCCATTTGTCTATTTTTGCTTTTGTTGCTTGTGGTTTTGAAGTCTTAGACAAAAATCTTTGCCTGGACAGATGTCCTGGAGCATTCCCTCAGTGTTTTCTTTTAGTAGTTTCATGTTTCAGGTCTTGGATTTATTTTGTCTTTATTTTGATTTGATTTTTGTGTATGGTAAAAGATAGGAGTCTAATTTCATTCCTGTGCAAGTGGATATCCAGTTTTCCCCGCATCATTAATTGAAGAGACAGGCCTTTCCCCATTTTGTGTTTTTGGCCCCTTTGTGCTAATATGTCCCTCCCTAATAAGGGTGTGGAACTTTCAGGCATAACAAGAAAGGCATGTGAAAAAAACAATGTCTCCCAATTACAACTGAGAAAGTTGGAGAAATACCTGGTTACAGGCTGTGTCAGGATTCCTTGGATGATAACGGACCTTGAGGGCAGCTTTCCGGGACAGGAGATTAACACTGAGAAGGCCACACCAGTGTCCAGGAGGAAGTCAATTTCCTGGCCCTCAATGGTTGTACGTACCCGGTGCTCAGTGAGGGTGATGACATGAGCTGGCGCTTGCCCCGGACACTCTCAGTCCTGTTGTTGGATCATCTGGCTTGAGGCTTCTGGCCCAGAGAACCTTTTCCCTCTAGGGCAGTATGACTTCCAGTGATTGCCTTGGCATAGTGAACATGGGCAAGGGGGTGGCTTGTTTCTCATTGGACAATCTTTTTTAAAGTGTCCTTGCAAACCACACTGATAACAAGCCCTACTGGATGATTGGCCTGCTCCATTTTCTGTCCTTTCTGAACCACTAAGATTTGTTTGTCTGAGGGTCATGACTAAGGCTGCAGCCTTTCTCTGATCTCACTTTTCCTTTTCAACCTATTCCTCTTGGTCCCTATTATAGAACACTGAGATTGTCAGGTTTAATAATGCCTCCAGATTTTGTTCAGGGCCCAGGGCTTACTTTTGGAGCTTTCTCCTGATATCTGCAGCTGATTGGGTAATAAACTTATCTTTTAGGATCAATTGACCTTTAAGGGATTCGGGTGACAGGGGAGTATATTTTATTAAGGCCTTCTGTAGCCGCTAGAGGAAGGCGAAAGGATTTTCTTCCTTTCCCTGCGTTATGGTGGACATCATTGAATAATTCATGAACTTTTTCCTAATTCTCCTTAGTCCTTCTAGAACACAGGTCAGCAGATGTTTGTGACTCCAGTCCCCATGGTCTGAGTCAAAGTCCCAGTGGGGATCCATACTGGGGACGGCTTACTGACCAGTAGGGAATTTGTCCCTTTCCAGGTATCTCCAAACTCTCAGGCTGCAGCTAAAGCCGCATTCATTTCATTAAAGGCCAGGATTTGATTTAACAATAGCATGGCATCTCTCCAAGTGAGATTGAAGGTTTGCCCTAGACCCTGTAGGACATCTATATACCTATCAGGATCATCTGAAAACTTTCCCACATTTACCTTGATCTACTTTGAATCAGAGAGGGAAAAGCAAACATGTACCCAGGTTGGGCCAAATTCCCTTCCCTCTTACAGCTTGGAGGGACATAACCAATAGCCCGGGGGGTTTTGTGGTCCTTTGGAGATTTCTTTGCTTGTTTCCTTCTGGGTGGGGGAGATTAGAAGATGCTTATCATTAATAGGAAGGGGAGCTGTAGGGAGTTTAGGATGTGGAGATAAGCTGAGAAGTCCTCCTGTGGGATGTAAATTGCAAGCTTTGCATAGTTGTGGATTCTCCTTCATTGAAAAGAAAGCTTGGACATAAGGTATTTCACACCATTTGCCTTCCCTCTTACAGAAAAGGTCAAGCTGCAGGATAGTATTGTAATTTATACTTCCCTCAGGTAGCCATTTTTCCTCATCCGTGAGAGAATATTAGGGCCAGGCCATAGTCCAGAAAAAAATAAGCCACTTCTTTTTCAGAGTTTGCATGTCAAATTGGTCCCAGTGGCTTAGGATGTATTTCAAGCATGGGCCTGTTGATGCCTGAGTGTTTTTTGTGTGAAAAAAAAAACCACCCATGGTTTCAGTTTGTTTGTTCCTCCTCCGCCCGCCCAAGAACTCACAATGGTCCCTGGACCCTGTTGATCGGAATAGTTGTGCTCACCAGCGCAACAGCAGATCCCCCTCTTGCCCAAGAACCCGCAATGGTCCCTGGACCCTGCTGACTGGAATAGTTGCACTCACCAAAGCAGCAGCAGAAACACACGTTTTCCTCCTAGACCAAAAAGAGGGCTGAGGAAGGTCAGATTTAGTGGCCCTTACTGACACATTCTCGAAAACCTGCACCCATGCCTTTCCTCTTAGACCACAAAGAGGACCAAGAAAAATCAGAGTTAGTGGCCCTTACTGATGCATTCTCGAAAACCTGTTAGAGTCCTAAGCATTCTCCTGTTCGTACTGGGACCGTACCCTTGTCCTATAAAGATGATATGCCCCAAAAATGGAGTGGAGGGCCATACCCTGAGGGAGGAAGGGATTTCCAGGGTTGAAAGAGTGATGCCTTTTGTCCTCACTTCTCATCATATGGATAGGAAGGATATCATTTCTGAGGCTCCCCATATCCTAGCTTCGGGAATAGCCTTTGTTAGGCCTGCTAGTCTTGAGGAGGGATCCTAAAATTCCAGATAGTCCCCCCCATGACGAGGCTTTGAGCAAAAATTATGTCTTTCTGATTGGTGAGACTGACTGCCTAAAGAAAGGAACAGAGTCCCAAAATTTATACTAGAAATCATTCTTATAGGAGAAACTAGAAAAGCACCAGAAACAGGGAGTGGTTTTTAGAAGAGGGACTAGCCTTGGAGAAGAGAGATGGGAGGAAGTTTGTCTGACAGGCATTACGATCCAGTAGGCAAGGGTCAGGATAGATGAGCGAGTCTTGCTTCGGCGGCATGACTTTGAGAGTTCACTCATAGCTGTAGGGTCAACCAACTTTTTGTTGGGACCCCAGAGCTGAATGGCTTTCTTCTCCGTTGATCCTCAGCCCAGCCCGGAAGTCCAGGAAAAGCGGAAGCTGGTTCCAGGCAAACCCAACACTCTCAACTCCGAAGAGTCGGGGGTTGTTAGCCCTTTCCCAGAAAGCCTGACACCCCCGTGTCTTTAGTCTGGCGGCCTTACTGGTCGCTTTTAACTGGCCGACAGGTGCCCAGTATTTAGCCCCTGAATTCTAAGGAAAAATAGGACAGATTAGCAAGCAAAAGGGGTCCAATGGTACTCACTGCTTGGCAGTAGTCCCTTTATGGTCGCCAAGATGTGTCCAGAGTTGGTTCCTTCTGGTGGGTTCGTGGTCTCGCTGACTTCAAGAATGAAGCCACGGATCTTTGCAGTGAGTGTTATAGCTCTTAAAGGTGGCACAGACCCAAAGAGCGAGCAGCAGCAAGATTTGTTGTGAAGAGCAAAAGAACAAATCTTCCACAGTGTGGAAGGGGACCCAAGCAAGTTGCCACTGCTGGCTGGAGGTGACCAGCTTTTAGTCCCTTATTTGTCACTCCCATCTCCTGCTGATTGGTCCATTTTACAGAGCGCTGACTGGTCTGTTTTACAGAGCGCTGATTGGTCCATTTTACAGAATGCTGATTGGTCCATTTTACAATCCTCTTGTAAGACTGAAAAATTCTCCAAGTCCCCAATCGACTCAGGAAGTCCAGCTGGCTTCACCTTTCAATTAGACAGCACCACACCACATTATAGTATTAGAGTATTCTGGGTTTGTCCATGTACTTAATTTGGATGCGGGTTTTATACCTTCCTTTTTTTTTTTTTTTTTTTTTTGCTTGTAAATGTTGTTCATTCAGATTGAAGAACTCTGTTGAGCATTTCAAGATGGGTCTGGTTGTCATCAGCTCTCTTAGCTTATGTTAGTCTGGGAAACGTTTTATCTCTCTTTTATATTTGAAAGATAACTTTGCTGAATACAGTATTCTTGCATGGTCATTTTGCTGTTGTTTTGTTTTGAGCACTTTGAAAACATTGTTTTACTCCCTCCTGGTCTGTATGGTTTCCATGGAGAAGTCTGTTGCCAAACAAGTTGGAGCTCCTTTATATGTTGCTTGCTTCTTTTCTCCTACTGCTTTTAGGATTCTCTCTTTATTCATGACATTTGATTGATTATTATATGCCTAGGAGTAGTCTTATGTGGGTCCTATCCATTTGGTGTTCTCTGACCTTCCTATACCTGGATATTTGTATCCTTCTCAAGATTTGGAAAGTTTTATTATTATTTCTTTGAATAAGCTTTCTACCCCTTGCTCTTCCCCAGCTCTCTCTTGAACATCAATAAAATAATTTCTAGATTTGTTGTTTTGAGGTAATTTTCTGTATCTTACAGGTGATCTTCATTGCTTTTTATGCTTTTTGCTTTTTTCTTCTCTGTGTCTTTTCAGATAGCCTATCTTTGAGCTCACTGACTCTTTCCTCTGCTTGATCCATTCTACTGTTGAGAGCTTCTAATGAACTTTTCAGTTGCGCAAATATATATCTCAGTTCCAAGGTTAATGTTAGGTTTTTAATTATTTCAATCTGTTCCTTAAATTTCTGTGATAAATTTTTGAATTGCTTTTCTGTGTTATCTTGGAGATCACTGAGTTTTCTTAAAACTACTATTTTGAGTTCTTGGTTAGGGAGCCTCACATATTGCTGTTTCATTACAGCCAGTTACTGTTTCATTGCTTTGTCCACTTGGGAAGATCATGGTTTCCTGTTTACTATTGTTTCTTTTGGATATATGTGCATGTCTTTGCACTGGAGGATTAGTTATATTTACTCCAGTGTTCTGTCTGGCTTGTTTTGCTTTTTTTGTGTTTGCTTTTTATCATCTTAACTTTTAGATTCAGGGGTACATGTACAGGTTTGTTACATGGATATATCACATAATGCTGAGGTTTGTGGTATAAATGATCCCATCACCCAGGTAATGAGCATAGTACACAAAAGGTTGTTTTTCAGCCCTTGACCCCTCCCTCTCTCGTACCTTGGTAGTCTGCAGTGTCTATTGTTCCCATCTTTATGTCCATATGTACCAAATGTTTAGCTCCCACTTATAAGTGAGAATATGCAGTATGTGGTTTTCTGTCCCTGCACTAATTTGCTTATGATAATGGCCTCCAGGTACATCCATGTTGCTGCAGAGGACGTGATTTAATTCTTGTTTATGGCTGTATAGTATTCCACGGTGTGTATGTATCATATTTTCTTTATTCAATTCAGGATATATTTGATTCGAGGCTTTTTTTTTTTTTTTACCACTTCCCTATTTTCAGTCCTAGGTGACACATTATCTCCAGGTTCACCTAAGCTCTAGTAAATGATTAGAATGCTACCCTTCTTGGATGAGGAAGGTGAAATATGGTATATCCTTCCAGTGAAGGAAAGCTGAGCCAGAGTTTCATGCCCAGGGAACCTGTGGGATGCACCTTCTACAGCATGGTGCTGCTGAACAGCCATCACGATTTAGCATCTCCTTTGGCTGAGTTTATGAGCAGTTTCCAGGGTCAGAGACTGTAATCCCACCTCCTCCCTTTGTCTCTGCCTATCCTTAGATACTTTTGTTTCTTCAGACACTTGTGATGCTTCCTATGGGTTAAGGGACAGGTCTCCTGCCAGGAAATGCAAAATGATGGGAAGCTGGCTGTTCACCTTGATCTCACTTTTCCAATGTTAAAACAGTAAGTTGGAGGAAAATTTTCTTCCTGTTTGGTGCAAGGCAGGATGGGGAGGAGGAACATCATGGATGTGGAAGTCTGATAGTCTTACTGTGTGTTCAGAATTTTTTTACTTCTTTCTGGCCCCAGGGCCACATCTCATCCTCATATTTGAGTTCTGGGATATTTCTAGTGATAATCTCTGTGCTGTTCATTTGCTTTTGGTTTCCTGTTGAGAGGAGTGAAACCAGCCTGCTTGTACATTGCCATTTTGAAACCAGAAGTCTCTGGTTTCTTGAGATTTCCTCCTTGATCCATAGATTTTTCAGAAGTTTATGATTTAGTTTCCAAGTGTATGGGAATTTTCCTATTATCTTTCTGTTATTGATTTCAACTTTGATTCCATTGTGGTCAGAGAAGATACTCTGTAATTTCAATTATTTTAAATTTGTTTAGGTTTATTTTTATGGTCACAGATATGGTCTATATTGGTAAACAAAATGTGTATTATTCTGTCAGGTGGAGTGTTCTATCAATTCAATCCTGTTGATTTGTGTTGCTGAGTTCTTCTATATGCTTGCTGGTTTTCTGTCTAGTCATTCTATCTTATACCATAAAAGTGACTCATATCCAACATATACAGAGAACTTCCAGATATTTACCCAATTTATGTGAAAACTTATATCCACACAAAAATCTACATGCAAATGTTTATAACAGCCTTATTCATAATTGCCAAAAGTTGGAATCAACCAAGATTTACTTCAATAGGTAAATGGATAAGCAAATTGTGCTGCATCCATACAATGGATTCTTATTCAGTAATAAAATGAAAATGAGCCATCAAGCCACTAAAAAAGACATCCTTACATGCATATTGCTAAATAAAACAAGACAGTGTGAAAAGAATACATATTGTGTGTTTCTAACTTTATGATATTGTAGTAAAAGTAAAATTATAAGAACAGTAAAATGATCAGTGGTTGCCCAGAGTTTTTGAAAAGAAAGATATAGGTGAATGGATAAAGCCCAACAGATTTTTTAGGGCAGTAACACTATTTGATATGATAGCAGTAACACTATTTGGTATGAAGTAGAAATACGGAAACATGACATCATACATTTGTCAAAACTCATAGAACTTTATCACAAAGAAGGCTTAATATATGCAAATTGCATTTGATGGATCCCAGAAAGCAATGAGGACTCTGCCAAGATAATTTACGTGCATTACAAAATAAATGAAACAACCTCATGGAAGGGGGTGGAGGGGAAAGGTACTGACCTAAATAACTTTGGATATGAGTGGAGTCTGTAAGACTAAAGGTAAAAGCAACTGCACATAAGCGCTTCAGTTGATAAAGTTGTATCCCATGGAGGTATGGGCTAACAATTCTAATTTTAATATATATGTATACTAGAATTGAATAGTTAATAAATGGATGGCAGGTAGTGAGAGACAAGTTTCTCACTGTTGAAGTGGGAAATTACATATGTACAAGCAAGGGGAAGAGGCTAGAATGATCCAGGTGATCCTAGGTAATGTATTAGAGTTAGAGACATCAGTATGAATTCATATCTAGCTTTAACATAGATACAAATGGTTACGTACAGAAATATGTGTAATATATATGTACACAGGTTAGTTTACACACATATTCCTTTGCTCTGTCAGCAGAGAGGGTCCAAAAGAAATGACATATCAGTATGAAATGACATAATTAATGCTGAAATCTTAGTTTGTATTACCTTTTGGCAATAAAAGGAGCCTGGATTCCTTGGAGAAATGGCTGATTCTGAGACCAAGGCAGGAAATATACAAGATGAGCCTGTAAATCCAAAGTAAGGAAGAGCTCAAGAAAACAAACTACAACAAAAACACACATTGGCGGGTATATATTAAAGGGGCATAGGAGTCAGTTGACATCTCCCAGTGACCAAAGACGTAAACATGTGAGCAACAAAATAAGCAGTATTTTATTATAATTCAAAGTATAACATAAATATCCATGAGTCCATGCTTATACAAATAACTTTTTGCATAAATTAATTCATGAGGGAGAAGAGACAAATGTCCTGTGCATAAGATTTCCAAGTAATTTATATAGATGCTCCACCCTCAAGGAAGGGGCACGTAACTCCTGACTGCTTAGGCATGGGCGACACACAGTGACTTCCTTCCAAAGAGTACAGAATTGGGGGCAGTTGGAGAAGAGTGACTTTGCTGTGGGGGGCACCTGACAAATACCTCAACTAAGAGATCAAAAGCAATATCAACATTCATTAGTCAGATTGATAGCATATACTTGTGATATGATGTAATAAAAATGGCTCTATACCTCTATAGTCTTCTTCCAAAAATCCCATAACCTTAGTCTTATCTTCAGAAATATCAGACAGACACCATAAGTGGACATTCTGCAAAAAAAAAAAAAAATGACCAGTGCTTACCAAAGCTATCAAGGTCATCAAAAACAAGGAAAGCCTGAGCATCTATCACTGCCAAGAAAAGCATAAGGAGACATGACAGCTAAATGTAATTTGGTAATCTGAATGGGATCCTGAAACAGAAAGAGGGTATTAAGTACAAAGTAAGAAGCATGAATAAACTGTGAGCTTTAGTTAATAATAATATGTCAATATTGGCTCACTAATTGCCACAAAGTTTCCATAATAATACAAGATGTTAAATGTAGGGGAAACATGGTACAGAGAATATGGGAACTCCCTATACTATCTTCTGCATTTTTCTGTAAATCCAAAATTGTTCTTAAAAATGAAGTCTATTTAATCAAATAATAATGAGATATTCTATACAACTATCAAGGAACAAATGATTTCAATATTATTTAAATTGTTCCTGAGAGCAGTAAAACGTAAACATTTCTCAATTCATGAGTCTGGGATAATCTTATTACAAAACTAGAAAATGGTAGTAGAAAAAAGGGAAGATGTAGGTTAATATGCATTGTGAACATGGAGGTGAAAACTTCAAAAATAAGATACTAACATATCAAATCTATAAGTATATTTTTAAAAGATACATCAGGATAAACATGGATTTATTTCAAGAACACAAAGATGGTTAACTGATCAGCATGAATCACCACATTAACAGATTAAGGGAGAAAAGTCATATGACCTCAATTGATGCAGAAAAAGCATTTGATAAAATTCCAGGGCCGGGCGCGGTGGCTCAAGCCTGTAATCCCAGCACTTTGGGAGGCCGAGACGGGTGGATCACGAGGTCAGGAGATCGAGACCATCCTGGCTAACACGGTGAAACCCCGTCTCTACTAAAAAATTCAAAAAACTAGCCGGGCGAGGTGGTGGGTGCCTGTAGTCCCAGCTACTCTGGAGGCTGAGGCAGGAGAATGGCGTGAACCCGGGAGGCGGAGCTTACAGTGAGCCGAGATCTTACAGGCCACTGCAGTCCAGCCTGGGGGACAGAGCGAGACTCCGTCTCAAAAAAAAAAAAAAAAAAATTCCACACCTGTTTATGAATAATGACTCTTAGCAAGCAATAATTAGAAGGGAACTTCCTTAATTTGACAAAGCAAATATAGTTAATAATTAGATATTGTTAGTATTCTCTTTAAAGTTAGGAATAAGACAGAGTCCAAGTGTATTTCTGTCCAATATTGTACAAAGTTAAAGAAATAAATGATACAAGCATTGAAAAGGACAAGTAATCTCCCTTGATTACTACATGGAAATTATTTAAAAATCAGTAGTCTTTTAGAAGTAATGGAAGAGTTCATCAGGTTTGTTGGATAGAAGATCAGGATACATCAGTTGCTGTCCTATAAATCCAAGGCGTATTTTTTAAAGGGACCAAATTTCATATTTACTGTTTATTTCATGATGTAGAGATTGTAACTGTAGCATAGTTTCTGAGCATTCCTCATTTCATCAAAATGGATTTAATAAATGTCCAAATGGTGAAGATACTGTATTAGGTGCTATACAATAGGTTCTATACAGAATCGACCCTCTAGAAGTTTATAATTTTGGGGCACCCTGCACTAACAGATGGAAATACGCTAACTGCGGAACAGAAATAAGAAGCCAATACATATATGAACAGTAAAGTGTTTAGATTTAAGTTTTAAATTACAAAGAAAGAGACAACTTTATCTCAACCTTTTTATTATGAAAACTTTCAAACATATGCCAAATTGAAAGAATTTTACAGTGAATACTTTAAGATTCTACTGTTAACATTTTATTGTAGTTGCTTTATCACTTATCTGTCATCTATTTGGCCAAAAGAAATTAAAAAAGAAAAACACTGCCAACATCTAGCATTGTCAGGAGAAGCAGCAACAGTGTGTTGATGGGAATGTAAATTGGTACAAACACTATGGAAAATTACTTTTATATAGTAAAACTGCACATCTGCTTATTCCTGTGACTCATAAAATCCGCTTCTAGCTATATACCCTAGAACATTAGCTTTCAAATGTTTTTGACCACAAGCCACAGTAAGAAATGTACTTAACATTGTAATTCAATACCCACACATGTATGTGTATATATATGTATATGTCTCTATGTATGTGGGTATGTATATATGCATATATTTGTACATAAACAATATGCACACACATATACAAAAGGCACAAACTTGTCTGTGTCAGTATTTATCCTAACTACCAGGAAAGCATTCTGATATTTTCTGTTCTGTTCTTTTTTTAAAAATGTAGCAACTGAAGTCAGTTTTTACTGCCCTATTAATTGGTCGTGACCTACAATTTGAAGAACACTGTACTAGAGAAAGCTTTGCACATATGTAATATTGTACAACACTGAAAATGAACTACAGCTATGCATATCAGCCTGGAGGAATCTCACAAACACAATGTTGAGTGAGAAAACCAAGTTGTATAAGAAGATACACAGTGTGATTTCATTTGTATATAAATTTCAAAAGCATGCTAAAATGAAAATCTACTTAAACATATGTGGAAAAGTTTTTTTTTTTTTTTTAAGTAAATGACTTATATAAGCACCACATGGATGAACCTTGAAAACATTATGTTAAGTAAAAGAAGCAAGTCACAAAAGGCGACATATTATATGTTTCCCTTTATATGAAATGCCTAGAAAAGGCAAATCTGTATGGAAAGAAAATAGCTTAGTGAATGCCTAGGGCTGGGAGTTGGAAGAAAATGTGGAGTGACTGCCAATGGGTATGGGATTTTTTTGTGGAGGGTGATGAAAATGTTATAAAATGGATTGCCGGGATGATTGTACAACTCTGAGAGTATACTTTTAAAACTATTGAAGTGTATCTTTTAAATGGGTAAATTGTATGGTATGTGAATTTTATATTGATAGAGCTGTTTTGCAAAAAATAGGTAAGAGAATGTTTGAAAATTCAGGATGATAGTTATTTGGAGAAGAAGGGACTTGAGATCAGGGCAAGGCACACAGTACTCTTTGAAGGTATCAGTGATAGTGTATTTCTTCACCTAGGTAGTAGGCACATCAGTGGGATTTTTATTGTTATTGTCTGTTTTATACACATGTCATACCTTGTTGTATATTTAATATTTAACAGAAATTTTAAGAGAAGCACTAGTTTTCATATTCTTCTATTCTCATGCCTGTTGTGATCAAGTTTAACATAGAATATTGAACTTCTAGTGTAAATCTAAATTAGGACCAGTTTTCATCCAAATGTGTCCTGTTTTTAAAACTTACTCTTTTTGTATTAAAATTAAAAAAAAATAGAATAAAAAGGTAACTATCCCATTATATAGTCTGTGGGTCAGGATATACTTAACTATAACCTGTACGCTTTTCTTCATCACCTTTGCAACCACCCTAATTCACCTGTTACATTTTTTGACATTATCTTAACTGTATTCCTTGCTTCTTGTCTTGCACCTCTCCAAACAATTTTCTACTTTGCAGCCAGAAATATCTGTTGAAAATATACATATTAGTATGTTATTTCTCTGCTCAAAATTTTTTAGCAAAATCTCTCTCTCCACTGTAGAAAAAGTCTATGGATAAAGACTGAATTCCTTAAGATTACTTTCCAGGGCCTGTATAATTTGTCACTGCTGCTTTTTGCATCAGCTTCCACACACACTCGTTGTTGTTACCACACATATCAGGTTCTATTGTTAGCTTCTAAGTACTTTGTACATGCCGTTTTCTCTGCCTTGAATGTTCTTCCTTCCCTCTTTACCTCTGTAACACCTACCGGTTATTCAGACAGAAGCTTAGATTTTTCCTTCCTTACAGAAGCCTTCTCTTAACTACTCCTGTCCTCCCTTACCTAAGACTAAAATGCGTTTCCTATTGTTCCTGAAGGATTTTTGCTTCATATACATTTACATTTATTTAAAATATGTTTTATATTTTATATACATAAACAAAAACAAGGCGCTATGTAACATGCTGAATCAGATACATGAGAGAAAACAAACGAAGAATCAGTCAACTTGTATTTAGTGTTTGTTATTATCAGACTTTCTTTTCTTTATATCTTCCGTCATCCCCTTTCAGTTCATCTTAGACTATTATTCCTGAAATAGTGCTTCGTAATATTAGTAATAGCAGAATCCATTAATCATCCCCAATGCCTTAAGAATACATTCTAGCTCTTTACAGTGAATTCATGACTTCTACTGTCTAATTCTAATGTACTTTTTAAGGAAAGATGGACCAAGTATTTATTTAATGCCTATTATGTACATTGTATTTCAAAGATTATGTTAATCCTTTTAACAACTCAGATTCTGGAAACTAAGGATTAAAGAAGTTTAGTGATGAAGACAGGATTACACTAATAGTAAATAGTAGTACCAAAATTCAAGCACAGTTTATCACAGCAGTTCTCAAACTTTTCCATGGATTAGAGTCAACTAGAGAACTTGTTAAAATACAGATTACTGGACCCCACCCTCACAGTTTTTTATCCAATATATCAGCAACAGAGAGGAGGGGGTAGGGGTAGTATGGGAAATTTTGCCTTTCCAACAAATTCCTATATGATTTATATGTTTCTGGTCCAGAGACCACAAATTGAAAAATACTGGTCTATCAGACAGCAACATCTTTCCGCTAGTCCTTCTTACCTCACATTACTCCTCTATAAGTAAGCAAATGGATGCTTGCTGGTGAGAGACAATACACTCAAAATGCACTTGGTACTTTTTTTTAACTCTGTGCTTTTGCATTATTGTTTCCCTCCTCCTAAACTGCCCTTCTTTTTGGTTTTTGTTTTGTTTTGTTTTTTTGAGACGAAGTCACACTCTTGTCACCCAGGCTGCAGTTCAATGGCATAATCTTGGCTCATTGCAACCTCCACCTCCCACATTCAAGCAATTCTCCTGCCTCAGCTTCCAGAGTAGCTAGAATTACAGGCACCAGCTACCACACCCAGCTAATTTTTTGTATTTTCAGAAGAGACAGGGTTTCACCATATTGTCCAGGCTGGTCTCAAACTCCTGACCTTGTGATCCTCCCGCCTTGGCCTCCCAAAGTGCTGGGATTACAGGTGTGAGCCACCACACTGGCCTACTTTTTTTTTTTAACCCATGGTACTTTATACCAATTTGTATTACTACTTACTATCTTGTGTTGTACTTGTTTATATGCTTTATTGTTCTACATTTTACAATTATAAACTTCTTAAGCATTTGGGTTGCATGTATTCCATAATACTTAGCACAAATCTTTAGCTATTTGATGAATATTGGAATATGCTAAAACTTTGGAGCTTATAGGTTTTAAATTATTGAATGATATAATGTTTGTGAAAATACTTTATTAATCCTAAAGCATTATATAGAAGAGAAGTACTTTCTCCTTGCAGTGACTCTGGACATTCTGTAGGTGAAAAAGTATATCTCAAAATTAATTTTTAAACACTTCAAAGAGCTCAGGGAAATGAGAAAGAAATAAATAAATCTCTGATCTCATGTTTTGCCAAAATAAAAGGCAAAAAAAATTGATGGGAAGTAACAAATGTAATCTCCTGGCTATATAGCAAAACCTTTAATTATATCACATATGCATACATAAACACACACACAGAAACATAGTGGTTTGGATATAACTTTTGGTTATATTAGCACTGCTACTAGCATGTCAACCTAGAGCAAGTGAAGTATTATTGGAGACATGAAAAGCCTGGATTTGATTACCAAAAATTGGAATAAAAAGAATGAACTAAGTTTTCACTTGCCACTAGCCTTCTAATGGAGGGAGTTACAACTTTCTTGGAAAATAAAATAGAACACATTTCATAATATGTGATAAAATTGTCACAGTGATGTCAGTAAGGATGAGTTCATGGACATTAATAAACACAGGATGGGATGAACTTACTGTATAAAATTACAGAGATCCCAGAGCCATGTATTAATCAAATTCTTTGTACTCCAAATTATTTTTCCATATTTTGTAGGTAACTATATTTGTCTTTCCTTCATAGAAATGTTGGGAGAATAATATGCAGTAATTGTTATGATAATATTTCTAGTTTTTAGAAGGAAAGGTGCTACAAACTTCTGGATGTAGCTAATACTGTATTCTACAAGGGATTATTGTGCTCTTAGTTTAAATTCTAGATTTATTCAATAAATTGCTAGTTTTGCTTACATGAAAATAGAGAACTTAATATTGATGACATTCCAATCATATTACTGGTGATATAATCAATTAGCTATCATATTGACAAAAAAGTACAATGTAGCATTTTAGTTTGGAAAGAAAAACAAAATTCCCAAGTAAACAGGAACATATTAAGAACTATATAATTACCCAGTGCCATCTTGTCACTAAAGTACTTTATCCAATTCTGACTGCCAGAACTAAAACAGATTTTGAAGAAATATCATTAAGATTAAAGGTCAGAAAATAGCCTTAAAGTTTTTAATGAAACAATGAATAGTTTTTCTAGTAAGAAGAAGGCCAGCAGTAAACAGTTTTGTATATATGGCAAGTTGTAAATAAATGGCAGTCTTCTCTTTCAGATCGTAAATAGGACAAGAAGAAAAAGTAACAAAATATAGGACAGACAGTTTTAGGTTATTTTGGAGAATAAGAGTGGTTAAAGAAAAACTCAAGACGTTCAGGGAAGAGTATTCTTACATTACTTTAAAAATACTGTAACATTTTAAAAATAGCATAATCTCTTTGTTTTCAAATTATGAAAATGAGATAATGTTACCAGATCAAAGTAACACAGCCAGTCAATGACAGCATAATTCCAGCTCTCGTATGAAATCTAGGCCTTTGATCCTTGACTCCAGTCTTCCACTGCTTTTCCATTTTTTATGTTTCTTAACCAGTTAGTTTAAATGTGGCCTGGAAATTGACAATTATCTCTGAAAGACCTTTCTAGCTTAAAATGCCTGCGATTATCAATGGGTCTATTAATGAATGAGCTCTCCAACCTCTTCCCTTCTGCCATTCACTTGTGAAAAACCTTGTTTTACTTTAAAACTTACAGACTTCCTGAGAAGCAAGAGCTCAAATCTAAATCTTAAGTGCTTTTTGTGTTAGACTTTTGAACATAAATAGCACTAAGCATTTTTAATGCACTATCTCAAACTCTTAAACAATTGTATAAAATATGAAGAAGCTGAAGTTAGACAAAATAGGCAATTAGACTTGGTCAGATTACTTAAAAGTAGGTAAATTATTCTGATTCCACATTCAGTACAGTTTTTCCAATTTGCCATACTAACCATAATGTAAAAACTTCAACCAGAATGCCTAATTTGTATAGCAAGCAGTGAATGTCTTAAGATAACAATTTTATTCCTAAAACAGTTGTTCATATGTAAAGTAAAATGACTGCTCTTTGTTGTTAATGTATTTAAACCAGACATTCATTGCAATTTAGTATTCATCTACTTTCTCTTTTCTTTCAGGCCTGTATGTGGAATCAGAGGGAAAACGCTCATAATTAACCTGCCAGGTAGCAAGAAAGGATCTCAGGTAAATCACCTGGACATATTAATGTTTTAGTGTAAGAGATTTTGACCAGCTGTGAAAGTTAGCCAGCCAAAAAGTTGGAGCACTTCACAAGACTGCCCTCACTTCTGATACCAGTTGCAGGATTCCCAAAGTCACTCCTGGGTTCAGTAATTCAATGGAAAGACATATAACTCACTAAAAACTGTTACACTTACAGTTATGGTTTATTGTGGGGAAAGGATAGAGATTAAAATCAGCCAAGAGAAGAAGTGCATAAGACAATGTCCAGGAATACTACCAAACACAGAGCTTCCCTTGTCCACTCCCTGTAGAGTCATGAATGCTTTACTCTCCTGGCATTCGTGTATGATAATATACTTTTAATATTGCCAATCAGAGAAGCTCACCTGAGTTTTTGATGTCCAGAGGTTTTTGTTGTTGTTGTTGTTGTTGTTTGGGTTTGTTGTTGTTGTTGTTGTTGTTGTTGTTGTTGCAGTTCATCATATTTTGACCATGTGAATAACCTTTGTCTTTAGCACTTCCCAGAGATTGGATTGATAGCATTAGTCTCCAGTATGTTCCAGAACTGACACCGTGTGGCCCAAAGTCCCCATCATAAGTCATATTGTTAGATTGTATGGTGACCAAAGCCATCAGGTAAACGAAGACACTGCTGTCACACATGACATTCTGAGGACCTAGAGATCTCCTCCAACTAGTTAAGGGCAACTACTTTTACCCTCAGACTCTCTTAAGGTACTGTTAATTCTTCGCTCTACAAGCTACCCCCTGGCCTTTGGCCAAGGCTTTTTTTTATTGTACAGCAACACAGTCATGTTTGTCTGGGTATCTATATTTACTATGGCATTTATGTGACAGACACAGCAGTAGTATCAGTGTGAATATGCCTAAGATTTGGCTGAGGCAGTGTAGGGTATGGATAGATTTAGAGAAATAGCTAATCCATCCACTAAAGCCATTACATACATTTTCATAATTTTTTATAAATTTAATAATTTCTCACCTTAATCTACTACCAAAAATACTATTGATATGTTTGTACAGAACTGTATATCATAGAAATTAGCTGATGGTTACCTAAGTGCAGTTCTTCCTTAGGCCAGTCATTTTCTATTGACATTATATCCTGAGGAGGCTTAAATTGAATTTCCCAATACACTTAGCCATAACCTAAAAAATAAAAGTCAAAAGATACTGGCATGTTCTTAGAGTCCTTCTCAGACATTAACAGACCAGAATGTCCCCCAGAATGATGGTAATCAGGTTTGCAGGCTTGTTGGATTCCAAAAATAGGAGTAGTCTCAGCAACATATGACCACTCTTTCAAGCATCTGTTACAGTTGAGCTAAGAAACAATGTCATCTCTTGTTCTGAACCTCTTTGGAAATACCAATGCAGTATTATTTCCCTTACTGCATAACCTATCCATTCATTCCTTTACCCTCAGCTACCATTCCTCCTTCTCTCTATTTATGCCCAAACTTTTCTACCTTTTAAAGAATTGTAAGGTTTGGCCACTGTGCTAATTCAGATTGCCATTGGTAATACTAGCTTAGCAAGTTCCTCCTGCACAGTGTATTCCCATTCATATAGAGTAGGATTGTATCCTTTACTTTCATTTTAGCTAGCATAGATAGCAATAACCAAGAGATCGTGTGTTTAGCTTCTTTCTTTATATTTTTCATCTCCTTATGCATCCAATGAGACAACTTTTTGGGAATTATCTTCATTAACTAATCACAGTACAGAAGCAATTTCATACTGTGGTAGACACTGTCTTCACTCAGTGATCAAAGGTTCATCATCCCACACCCTCTCTTCACTTCCTAAGCCATTTATTTCAGTGAGTTAGGGTCTTTCTAGAAAATCTTATTTTTGACACCAACTGTAAGGAGTTTTAGCCAACTGCAAAAAATAGCAACCTACAAATGTCAAGTACTCTACAAAATTGCCTTCACTTCTAACCCTAATTGCAAATTCAGGAGATCCTAAAATGACCTTCAGGTTTAGTAATTTACTAGCATTCATGGAACTCACAGAAGGCTGTTATACTCATGATTGTTCACGCAAGGAAAGAATACGGATTGAAGTCAGCCAAGGGAGGAGGTGCATAGGGCAGAGTCTAACAGAAGTAACAAATGAGGAACTTCTGTTGTCCTCTCTCTTTGGAGACATGGACATATCACCCTTCTGGCATCAGTTTGTGATACCACACGTGGAGTAATGCCAGCTGGGGATGCTCACCTGAGTCTTTGGTATCCAGAGCTTTTATTGGGACTCAAACACTTACTGCCAGTGTGGCTGACCTGTAATCTTTAATCCTAAAGTAGAGAGAAGCACTTGGGGGTCTTCCATGTAGAAAGTAGGGTCAGAAGGCCGAGCACAGTGGCTCATGCCTGTAATCCCAGCACTTTGGGAGGCCGAGGCGGGCGGATCACGAGGTCAGGAGATCGAGACCACCCTGGCTAACACAGTGAAACCCCATCTCTACTAAAAATACAAAAAATTAGCCGGGCATGGTGGCGGGCGCCTGTAGTCCCAACTACTCAGGCAAGCGGAGATTGTGCCACTGCACTCCAGCCTGGGCGACAGAGCGAGACTCCGTCCCCTGCCCCCCACCCCGCAAAAAAAAAAAAAAGAAAGTAGGGTCAGGAGGCCAAGAAAGGGAATATGAATATATATCCAATTCACTTAGGAACTTTTATGCAGGGGCAAAAACTTATGTCAAAGTAGTCACAAGATTATTTAATAGACAGATGAATGAAACTCCATGTTTACTGCTAAACACCAAAGCTTTGTGTGAAATTTTGAATTAATGGGGAAAGAGGAAGGGTAGCCTATACCTGTCTATTCTTTTCCTGATCCCTTCCCCTCATTCCTGAACTGCAGTCTAACATTGTTAGACTGTCTCTGGTGCCCAAAGTCCATAGGCAACAAAGACATTCCTATTAGGCATGAAATTCCAAGGACCTAGAGATCACTCCCAGAAGCTGAGTGTAAAGACCAGACCTCTCCTCGGTCAAGGTTAAATTCTTTACTGTACAATCTTTAACGAGTAAACTGATTGAGCCATACAAAGATAGGCCAAAAGATTAGGCATCTTTCCCGATATTATGTAACCCTCCAAAAATTTTTAAGATTTTTTTTTTTTTTTACATCTTAGATTTTAAGCTATTACTTCAAATGTGAAAGAGAAAGACCTCCACCTATTCTGCAAATATATCTGGCCTTATGTTCTGGTTTTTAGGTTCTCACCTATTCTCTTTTGGTGATATATTATAGATAATAGTGAGCACCTCAGCAGCAGATTATATTAACTTTATGTAGTACTCTTTACAAGCTTATTTTATATTTTGCATGCTGTACGATGTTACCTAGCTATACTTTATGATGGTAGTTAGAACTTTAGCTCTCTGGACAAAATAATCTGGTTCTCACATGGGTTGTTAGTTCTACTGCCCTGCTCTAACTAAAAATATGATTTCCTGCCTTTTTTTAAACAACTTCAGTACCAATAAATCTTTATTTATTCATTGTATTTTCCCCAGAAAAGGAGAAGGGATAGGAAAAAAGTCAGCATGTGTGTTTAAAAAAAAAAAATGATTAGAAGACGGGAAAAGAAGTAGACAGTATAGCAACATCAACCTTCAAATAAACATTCCCCAGTGGTGGGGTCACTGAAGCCTAAAGGGGCTCAGTCTCCTGCAGTTCAAGAATGAGGGGTCGGGATTAGGAAAAATAACAGACAGGTACAGGCTACCCTCCCTCCCCATAAATTCAAGATTTCGCACAAAGATTTGGTATCTAGCAGTAAACATAGAGTTTCATTTGTCTGTCTCCTATTAAACAATCTTGTGGCCACTTTGATGTAAGTTTCTTGCACCTGTGTAAAAGTTCCTGAATGCCTTGGATATCAACATTCATATTCCTTTACTTAGCCTCCTGAGCCCACTTTCTGCATTGAAGGCTCCAGTTGCTTCTCTCTACTTTTGGATTAAAGATTAAGTAGATTTGGCCAGGCGTTGGGGCTCATGTCTGTAATCCCAGCACTTTGGGAGGCCGAGACGGGCCAATCACAAGGTCAGAAGTTCAAGACCAGCCTGGCCAAGATGTTGAAACCCCATCTCTATTAAAAATACAAAAAATTTAGCCGGGCGTGGTGGTGGGCACCTGAAATCCCAGCTACTCATGGTGCCAAGGCAGAGAATTACTTTAACCCGGGAGATGGAGGTTGCAGTGAGCCGAGATGGCGCCATTGCGCTCCAGCCTGGGCGACAAAAAAAAAAAAAAAAAAAGATTAAGTAGATTTGACCCATCCAAAATACAACAGTGTCTTCAGTGTTTGGCATGAATCACATCAAGAAATGGTCTTGACTCAGGAGGTTGGGAACAAGGAATGGAGGGCTCCTAGTTTCCTCAGGATTTTTGCATAAATCATTTAAGAGTTGTAGAAATAACCCAAGAAGTAAATGTGTATGTATGTGAGTATGTAGGTTTTCTCTTGGGGAGGAAGGGATGGAAAAGAGGGTAGTATACAAGTTTTTAGAATATATTTATTTATTTATTTTTAGAGACAGAGTCTCACTGTGTCACCCTGGCTGGAATGCAGTGCACAATCATAGCTCGCTGCAGTCTCAAACTCTTGGGCTTCTTTCCTACCTTTTCTGTCTTTCTCATAATGCATCTTTAAACTACCAAGTTGTATATTGAAATTTTACTTTTTAAAAAATGCAGTGCATGCTTTTCTCTTTTTTTAAGAGAATCTGAATCTGACCATCCATGCCTGTCCTCAATCTTTTTTTTATTATTGTTCCATAAGTTATTGGGGTACAGGTAGTATTTGGTTACATGAGTAAGTTCCTTAGTGGTGATATGTGAGATCCTGGTGCACCCATCACCCGAGAAGTGTACATTGCACCATATTTGTTGTCTTATCCCTCGCCCCCCACACTCTTTCCCATAAGTCCCCAAAGTTCATTGTGTCATTCCTATGCCTTTGCATCCTCATAGCTTAGCTCCTACATGTCAGTGAAAACATATGATGTTTGGTTTTCCATTTCTGAGTTACTTCACTTAGAATAATAGTCTGTAATCTCATCCAGGTCATTGCAAATGCTGTTCATTCATTCCTTTTTATGACTGAGTAGTATACTATGATGTATCATAGTTTATCCACTCATTGATTGATGGGCATTTGATCACGATTTTGCGATTGTGAATTATGCTGCTGTAAATGTGTGTGCAAGTGTGTTTTTTGAATAGTGACTTCTTTTCCTCTGGGTAGATACCCAGTAGTGGGATTGCTGGATCAAATGGTAGTTCTACTTTTAGTTCTTTGAGGAATCTCTGCAGTTTTCCATAGCTGTTTCACTAGTTTACATTCCCACCAGCAGTGTAGAAGTGTTCCCTGTTTACCACATCCATGCCAACATCTAATGTTTTTTGATTATGTGATTATGGCCATTCTTGCAGGAGTAAGGTGGTATTGCATCGCAGTTTTGATTTGCATTTCCCTGATCATTAGTGATGTTGAACATTTTTTCATATGTTTGTTGGCCATTTATATATCTTCTTCTGAGAATTGTCTGTTCATGTCATTAGCCCACTTTTTGATGGGACTGTTTGTTTTTTCTTACTGATTTGTTTGAGTTCGTTGTAGATTCTGGAATTTAGTCCTTTGTCAGATGTGTAGATTGTGAAGATTACAAAACACTGCTGAAAGAAATCATAGACGACATAAACAAATGTAAACATATTCCATGCTCATGGATTAGCAGGATCAAGATTGTGAAAATGACCGTACTGCCAAATGCAATTTTCAAATTCAGTGCACTTCCCATCAAAATACCACCATCATCCTTCACAGAGTTAGGAAAAACAATTCTAAAATTCATGTGGCACCAAAAAAGAGCCCGCATAGCCAAAGCAAGACCAAGCAAAAAGAACAAATCTGGAGACATCACGTTACCTGATTTCAAACTACACTATAAGGCCACAGTCACCAAAACCGCATGGTACTGGTGTAAAAATAGGCACATAGATGAGTGGAACAGAATAGAGAACCCAGAAGCAAAATCAAAAACTTACAGCCAACTGATCTTCAACAAAGCAAACAAAAACATAAAGTAGGGAAAGGACACCCTTTTCAACAAGTGGTGCTGGGATAATTGGCTGGCCCTATGTAGGAGAATGAAACTTGATCCTCTGGCCGGGCGCGGTGGCTCAAGCCTGTAATCCCAGCACTTTGGGAGGCCGAGACGGGCGGATCACGAGGTCAGGAGATCGAGACCATCCTGGCTAATATGGTGAAACCCCGTCTCTAATAGAAAATACAAAAAACTAGCCGGGCGACGAGGCGGGCGCCTGTAGTCCCAGCTACTCGGGAGGCTGAGACAGGAGAATGGCGTGAACCCGGGAGGTGGAGCTTGCAGTGAGCTGAGATCCGGCCACTGCACTCCAGCCTGGGCGGCAGAGCAAGACTCCGTCTCAAAAAAAAAAAAAAAAGAAACTTGATCCTCAACTCTCACCTTATGCAAAAATCAACTCAAGATGGATTAAGGACTTAAACCTAAGACCTGAAACTATAAGAACTGTAGAAGATAACATTGGAAAAACACTTCTAGACATTGGCTTAAACAAGGGTTCGTGATCAAAAACCCAAAAGCAATCGCAATAAAAACAAAGATAAATAGCTAGGACCTAATTAAACTAAGGAGCTTTTGCATGGCAAAAGGAACAGTCAGCAGAGTGTATGTTTTTATAGCACTGTAGTTCCTTAGCTTATAGAGAATACTGTAATATATGTTATGCTTACTTCATGGCATATTGCTAAGACAATGTTTTACATATGATTCATTCTTGAGATTGATGGAGGGAAATGCAGATCCAAAATCACAAAACAATTTGATTGCCACCATCTTATATAATTACAAAAGTGCTTCATCTTAATTTTTTTTCTTTCTCTTGCATACAGGAATGCTTTCAATTCATACTGCCAGCTCTACCTCATGCCATTGACCTTTTACGTGATGCTATTGTAAAAGTAAAGGAGGTGCATGATGAACTTGAAGATTTGCCTTCCCCACCACCCCCTCTTTCCCCTCCTCCTACTACCAGCCCCCATAAACAGACAGAAGACAAAGGGGTTCAATGTGAGGAAGAGGAAGAAGAGAAGAAAGACAGTGGTGTTGCTTCAACAGAAGATAGTTCCTCATCACATATAACTGCAGCAGCCATTGCTGCCAAGGTAAGCCTGATGAGAGATACTCAAGAGGCCTAAAGGACCCACAGGTAAATGTACTGGTTTCATCTGTTTTCTATTACATCCCTCCCTACATTTAATACTTCTTCAGACAACCCTAAAAAAAATAACTGGGATGTCCATGACACTTCACTACTATGTTTCCTTCTTGATAGAGATTCCTTGAAGGCACTGAAGTTTATTCTGAGTTCTGAGGCATTACTGATGAGCTGTTGCCTATTGAAGTAATAGCTACAATGATATACAGTGTGACATTTTAGAACTCTTTGGAGATGTCATTTTTGTGGACATATTAAATATATAATGTTTATATATTCAAAATATCAAAACTTCACAAATTCTTGAAGGAATAGCAAACTGAAGGTAAAAGACCTTAGATGATTCATGAAATGAGTTGGGAAAGATTAATAAAGATTTTTAAAGGAACAAAGCTTTTCAGCAATTGTTGAATTTTTCTTAACTAATAACTTATTCAAATATTGCTTGACACAAATGACCCTAGTGGCAAAGATAGGAAATGGATATATTTGCATGTTTAATTTAATAAAGTAATAAATATTATTAGGACAATACCAAAGTATTACAAATTCTCTTTGGGCAACTCCACGAGTAAATATACTACCTTGAGTTACTTGAGTAAATTTAACTGTCTTAAAGTTATAGAACATGGTTTATTCTTCATACCTACTAAAATCCAGCTAGTATGCCTTAATATCTTCAGAAAGTAACATATCAATTCTGGAGATTATGATTTTTCATTAAGAGCATAAAGATTGAAAATTTAATTGCTATATGAAGTAATTCTCAGAGTTTTATGGATTATCCAGTTATTTTGGCTATGAGCATAGTGAGGTATTTTTTTAACAACATATAGATTAGAATCATTGAGAAATCCTCTTGAAGTATCCATTCAGTGACCCAGTAAGTGCTTACTTAAGGCTAGTAAGTATTTAAGTTTTGTGTGTTTTTTTTAATGAAACTAATTGGTGAAATAGGTGCATTTTTAAATCATTATATATTTTTTTTTCCTTTACTCTGAATTAAAAGAGTAAGAAGTGCCATAAATTTCAATCTTAGGAGAGAAGCTTATGGCATTTAAAATCTAAGCTGATTCTGTCATTCTACATTTGGAAAATGTTAGCATTTCATTTTTCCATTTGTTTTTACCTTTTTTCCTTTTTAGTCATTTTGTTTGTATAGTTTCATGTTTTCCTGTCACTATATTCATAGTTGTTATGTGTTGTGCATTAGAAGCATCCATTCTACACCAGTCCTGCTGTTGTCATGGCACACGGTGAACAGCCCATCCCTGGTCTCATCAATTATTCCCATCATTCAACAGATGAACGGGTAAGACAAGAGGCTTTTGCATTAATGATTTTCCAAATATGTATTCTACTTCCTCTCCTTGGAGATAGGCTGTAACATATGGAAGATGTGTTGTTTTATTCTGATGGATTTTCAGCATTGCTTTCTTGTGAAAGTGTAAGTGCCACTGAGTATATCCATCAAGGAATTTAATAGAGTTTCTCCTGTGACTAAAATATTCTGCTATCATTAAGATTCTGTCATTTGTGACAATGCACTTTTCTCAAATGACTTGCAAGAAATTCATTGCTCAGAAGTTATTTTTGTCTTACCAATTTCATCAGATAGCTTTAAATAAATTGCCTGGCTTAAAATTACCTCTTAAGAGAATCACTTTGAGTCTTAAAATCTAGACAGATTGGTCAAGCAAATAGTTGATTTGTATTAACCTTCCTATTTTTTCTCATGATTTTGCATCTCTTTTTTTTTCTTCATTCATTGGGCTCTCATTACAACCATTTGCAGAGTTGAATTTTGATATAAATTCTGTGATTCCTCATCATAAGTAAACTTTTTAGGTGCATATTTGTTTATTCAGTCACTGGCTCAATGATAACTTGCAAAAAAATGCCAGATTGTAAAAGATTAAACTGATACATAAAAATCATCAAACACTGATAATTTAGACATTGGATGTGAAAAAAAAAAAAAAACTGATCTAAGTCCCTAATATGAATACAAAATGAGAGGGACAGAGAAGAAAAAGAAATAATAAAGGCTTTTAAATACTTAGGAAGCAAAACACCCAAAATTTGGAGAGAAAAAAACCAACAACTTAGCATCCATAGTCTCTTAGAAAATACTACCAAATGAAGACATTTTAAAAATTTTAATTTTGTGGAGTACATAGTAGTGAATATATTTATGGGGCATGTGAGACATTTTGATACAGGCATACAATGGATAATAATCACATCAGGGTAAATGGGTATCCATCACTTCAAGCATTCATCATTTCTTTGTGTTACAAACATTCCAATTGTATTCCCTAATTTATTCTAAAATGTACAACAAATTATTGCTGATTGTAATCACCCTGTTGTGCTATCAGAACTTATCCATTGTATCTAACTATATTTTGAGGTACCCATTAATCATCCCCATTTCCCACTCCCCCTCCCCACCCTCTCCACCCTCTGGTAACCATCATTCTACCATCTTTATCTCTGTGAGTTCAATTGTTTTAATTTTTAGCTCACTCAAATAAGTGAGAACATGCAAAGTTTGTCTTTCTGTGCCTGGCTTATTTCATTTAACAGTGTCCTACAGTTCCATCCATGTTGTTGCAAATGACAGGATCTCATTCTTTTTTATAGCTAATCAGTACTCCATTGTATGTATGTACCACATTTTGTTTATTCATCTGGTGATGGACACTCAGGTTGATAACGCTGCAGTACACATAGAAGTGCAGATATCTCTTCAATATACCGATTTCCTTTCTTTTGGATATATACCTAGTAGAGGCATTGCTGGATCATATGTAGTTCTGTCTTTAGTTTTTTGAAGAATCTCCATACTATTCTGCTTAGTGGCTGTACCAATTTACATTCCCACCAATAGTGTACAAGTGTTCCCCTTTCTCGACATCCTCACCAGCATTCATTATTGCCTGTCTTTTGGATAAAAGCCACATTAACTGGGAAGAGATTATATCTCATTATAGTTTTGATTTGCATTTATCTGATGATCAGTAATGATGAGCACCTTTTCATATACTTGTTTACCATTTGTATGTCTTCCTTTGAGAAACATCTATTCAGATCTTTTACCCATTTTTAAATTGGATTGTTGTATGTTTTCTCCTATAGAGTTGTTTATATAGTCTGGTTACTAATTCCTTCTCAGATGCATAGTTTGCAAATATTTTCTCCCATTCCTTGCATTCTTTTCACTTTCTTGATTGTTTCCTTTGCTATGCAGAAGCTTTTTAACTTGATATGATCCCATTTGTTTATTTTTTCATTGGTTGCCTGTGTTTATGGGGTATTACTGAAGAAACCTTTGCCTAGTCCAATGTCCTGGTGAGTTTCCCAATGTTTTCTTTTAGTAGTTTCATAGTTTCAAGTCGTAGATTTAAGTATGTAAGTCTTTAATCCATTTTGATTTGATTCTTATATATGGCAAGAGATAGGTGTCTAGTTTTAATCATCTGCATAAGGATATCCAGTTTTCCCAGCACTGTTTATTGAAGAGACTGTACTTTCCCCAATGTATGTTCTTGATCCCTTTGTCAAAAGGAGCTCACTGTCCGTATATGTATTTGTTTCTAGGTTCTCTATTCTATTCCATTGGTCTATCTGTCTGTTTTTAGTTCCATGATGTATTAGCTACTATAGCTCTGTAGTATAATTTTAAGTCAGGTAGCATGGTTCCTCTAGTTTTGTTTTTATTTTTGCCCAGGATAGCTTTGGTTATTCTGGGTCTTTTGCGGTTCTGTATAAATGTTATGATTATTTTTTCTGTTTCCATGAAGGTATTTTGATAGGGATTGCATTGAGTTCATAGATTGCTTTGGGAAATATGGACATTTTAACAATATTGATTCTTCCAATCCATGAACAAGGAATGTCTTTCCTTTTTGTGTGTCCACTTCAATTTCTTGCAAAAATGTTTTATACTTCATCATAGAAATCTTTTACTTCTTTGGTTAAATTTATTCCTATGTGTTTTCTTTGTAGCTATTATAAATGGGATTACTTTCTTAATTTCTTTTTCATATTGTTCACTGTTGGCATATAGAAATGGTACTAATTGCCGGGCGCGGTGGCTCAAGCCTGTAATCCCAGCACTTTGGGAGGCTGAGACAGGCGGATCACGAGGTCAGGAGATCGAGACCATCCTGGCTAATATGGTGAAACCCTGTCTCTACTTAAAAATACAAAAAATTAGCCGGGCGACGAGGCGGGCGCCTGTAGTCCCAGCTACTCGGGAGGCTGAGGCAGGAGAATGGCGTGAACCCGGGAGGCGGAGCTTGTAGTGAGCTGAGATGCAGCCACTGCACTCCAGCCTGGGTGGCAGAGCAAGACTCCATCTCAAAAAAAAAAAAACTACAACAAACAAGAAATGCTACTAATTGGCCAGGCGTGGTGCATCACGCAGGTAATCCCAGCACTTTGGGAGGCCTAGGAGGTTGGATCACCTAAGGTCAAGAGTTCGAGACCAGTCCAACCAACAAGATGAAACCCCATCTCTACTACAAATATAAAAATTAGCCTGGTGTGGTGGCAGGCCCCTATAGTCCCATCTACTCAGGAGGCTGAGACAGGACAATTGCTTGAACCTGGGAGGCAGAGTTTGCAGTGAGCTAAGATCTTGCCACTGCACTTGAGCCTGAGTGATGGAGCAAGACTCCATCTAAATAAAAAAAGATATGCTACAAATTTTTGTATGTTGATTTTATATCCTGCCACTTTACTGAATTTGCTTATCAATTCTAATGGTTTTTTGTTGGAGTCTTTAGGTTTTTCCAAATATTGTATCATCTGCAAGGGAGGATAATTTGATCTCTTCCTTTCCATTTTGGGTGCTTTTTATATCTTTCTCTTGTCTGACTGCTCTAGCTAGCACTTCCAATGCTATGTTGAATAACAGTGGTAAAAGTGAGCATCTTTGTCATGTTCCAGATCTTAGAGAAAAGGCTTTCAGTTTTTCCGCATTCAGTATGATACTAGATGTGGGTCTGTTGCATATAGCTTTTATCATGTTGAGGAATGTTCCTTCCATACCCAGTTTTTTTAGGGTTTTTATCATGAAGCAATTGAATTTCATCAAATGCTTTTTCAGCATCAAGTGAAATGATCATATGGCTTTTGTCATTCATTCTGCAGATATGATGTATCACATTGATTGATTTGCATATGTTGAACCATCCTGCCATCCCTGGGATGAATCCCACTTGGTCATGATGCATGATGTTTTTAATATGTTGCTGAATTTGGTGTACTAGCATTTTGTTGAGGATTTTTACATCAATGTTAATCAGATATTGGCCTATAGTTTTCTTTTTTTGATGTGTCTTTGTCTGGTTTTAGTATCAGGGTAATACCGACCTTGTAGAATGAGTAAAGAAGTATTCCTTCCTTCTCTGTTTTTCAGAATAGTTTGAGTAGGATTGGTATCGGTTCTTCTTTAAATATTTTGTAGACTTCAGCAGTGAAACTATTGGTTCTTTTCTTTGCTGGGAGACTTATTATGGCTTCAGTCTCATTACTTATTGCTGTATTCAGGTTTTGGATTTATTCATGGTTCAATCTTGGTAGGTTGTATGCATCTAGGAATTTATCCATTACTTCTAGGTTTTCCAACTTATTGGCATATAGTTGCTTGTAGTAGTCTGTAATGATTCTTTGAATTTTTGTGGTATAATTGTGATGTCTCCTTTTTCATCTCTGATTTCATTTATTTGGGTATTCTCTCTTTGTCTGGCTGAAGGTTTGGCGATTTTGTTTATCTTTCTTAAAAAAAAACTTTTCATTTTGTTGATCTTTCGTAATGTTTTTTGTTTGTTTTAATTTCATTTATTGCTACTCTGATCTTTATTTCTTTTCTTGTACTAATTTTAGGCTTGATTTTCTCTAGCTTTTCTAGTTCTTTATCATGTGTCATTAGGTTGTTTATTTGTAGTTTTTCTACTTTTTTGATGTAGGTGCTTATTAGTATAAACTTTCCGCTTAGTACTGTTTTGCCTACCCCTTGGTTTTGGTGTTTTGTGTTTCCATATTCATTTGCTTCAAGAAATTTTTAATTTGCTTCTTAATGTCTTCAGTGACCCACTGGTCATTCAGGAGCATATTGTTTAATTTCCATATGTTTGTATCATTTCCAAAGTTTTTTTTTATTGATTTCTGGTTTTATTCTGTTGTGGGTTAGATAAGATATATATTATTTCAGTTTTTTGAAATTGTAAAGACTTGTTTTGTGGCCTAACATATCGTCTGTCCTTGAGAATGATTCATGTTCTGAGGAGAAGAATGTGTATTCTGCAGCCTTTGGATGAAATATTCTATAAGTATCTATTAGATTTATTTGATCTGTAATAGAGATTAAGTCCAGTGTTTCTTTTTTTCTTTTTCTTTTTTTTTTTTTTTTTAAGACAGAGTCTTGCTTTGTTGCCCAAGCTAGAGTGCAGTAGGGCATTCTGGGCTCACTGCAACCTCTACCTCCAAGGTTCAAGCGATTCTCCTGCCTCAGCCTCCCGAGTAGCTGGGATTACAGGCACGCACCACCATGCCCAGCTAATTTTTGTATATTTAGTAAAGACGGGGTTTCACCATGTTGGCCAGGCTAGTCTCAAACTTCTGGACCTCAAGCAATCCACCTGTCTCGGCCTCCCAAAGTGCTGGAATTATAGGCCTGAGCCACCACGCCCAGCCTCAATGTTTCTTTATTAATTTTCTGTCTGGAGAGTCTGTTCAATGTTTAAAGTGGGGTGTTGAAATCTCCAGCTATTGGTATATTAGGGTCTGTCTCTCTCTTTAGTTCTAATATTTGTTTTATATGTCTGGATGCTCTAGTGTTGGTTGCATATATGTTTACAATTGTCATATCCTCTTGCTGAATTGATCCCTTTGTCATTATAAAATGACCTTCCTTGTCCCTTTTTATAGTGTTTGTCTTAAAATCTATTTTTTCTGATATACGTATAGCTACTGCTACTCTTTTTGGGTTTCCACTTGCATGGAGTATCTTTTTCCATCCCTTTATTTAGTCTGTGTGTATTTTTATAAGTGAAGTGTATTTCTTGTAAACAACAGATTGTTAGGTCTTGTTTTCCAATCCATTCAGCCATTCTGTGTCTTTTGATTGGAAAGTTAAGTTCATTTACATTCAGTGTTATTATTGGTAAGTAGGGACTTACTACTGCCATTTTATTATTTGTTTTGTTTTGTTTTGTTTTTTCTGGTTCTTTGTGCTCTTCTCTTTCTTCCTTCCTTCCTGTCTTTCTTTTGGTGAAAGTGATTTTCTCTGGTGGTATGTTTTAATTTCTTGCTTTTTATTTTTTATGGAACTATTGTAGATTTTTTGGCTTGAGGTTACCTGAGCCTTGCAAATACTATCTTATAACCCATTATTTTAAACCAATGACAACTTAACTCTGATTGCTAGGAGTTAAGAGCAAAGAGACAACTGATAAAAACTCTACACTTTAAATTCATCCCCCCACTTTTAAACTTTTTATTTTTTCTATCTATATTTTATAATACTGTGTCTCAAAAAGTTGTAGGTTTTTTTGTTGTTGTTGTTGAGACAGGGTCTCACTGTATTGCCCAGGCTGGAGAGTGATGGTATAATCACGGCTAAGTGCAGCCTCGGCCTCTTGGGCTAAATCAATCCTCACATCCCAGTCTCCCAAGTAGCTGGGACTACAGGCACGCAACACCATGACCAACTAATTTTTGTATTTTTTGTAAAGACAGGGTTTCACTATTTTGCCCAGGCTTGTCTCAAACTGCTGGGCTCAAGCAATCCACCCACCTTGCCCTGTCTAGGTGCTAGATCACAGTCATGAGCCACCATGCCTGTAGTTACTATTTTTTAGATCATCTCTTAGTCATCCTACTCAAGATATGAAACGAGTAATTTATACATCACACTTAACAGTGTTATAATATTCTGTATTTGGTCTGTGTATTTACTGTTACCAGAGAGTTTGGGACCTTCAGATGATTTCTTATTTCTCTTTAATATTCTTTTCTTTCAGATTGAAGAACTCCCTTTAGCATTTCATATAAAATAGGTCTGCTGTTGATGAAACCCCTCAGCTTTTGTTTATCTGGGAAAGTCTTTATTTCTCCTTCATGTTTGAAGGATATTTTCACGGGATATAATTTTGTAGGATAAAAGGTTTTTTCCTTCAGCAGTTTAAAATTTACCATGCCACTCTCTCCTAGCCTGTAAGGTCTCCACTGAGAAATCTGCTGCCAGACATATTGGAGCTCCTTTATATGTTATCTGTTATTTTTCTCTTGATGCTTGTAGAATCCTTTCTTTATCCTTGGTCTTTGGGAGCTTGATTATTAAATGTCTTGAGGTGGTCTTCTTTGGGTTAAATCTGCTTAGTGTTCTATAGCCTTCGTGTACTTGAATATTGATGTCTTTCTCTGTGTTTTGAAAGATCTTTGTTAATATCTCTTTGAATAACCTTTTTACCCTGATATCTCTCTCTCTCTCTCTCTCACTCTCTCTCTCTACCTTTTCTTTAAGGCCAATAACTCTTACTGCCCTTTGAGGCTATTTTCTAGATCCTATAGGCGTGCTTCATTATTTTTTATTCTTTTTTCTTTTGACTATTCTGACTGTATTTTCAAATAACCTATCTTCAAGCTTACTAATTTTTTTCTGCTTAATCAGTTATGCTGTTGAAAGACTCTGGTGTATTCTTCACTTTATGAATTCAATTTTCAGCTCCAGAATTTCTGCTTGATTTTTTTAAATTATTTCAGTCTCTTTGTTAAATTTATCTGATATGATTCAGAATTCATTCTCTGTTATCTTTCATTTGGTTGAGCTTCCTCAAAACAGCTATTTCTAATCTCTGTCTAAAAGGTCACATATCTCTGTCACTACAGACTTGGTCACTGGTGCCTTACTTATTTAGGTCATTTAGCTAAGCCATGCTTTTGTGGATGGTTTTCATGCTACTGGCTGTTCATCGATATCTGAATATTTATTCTAATCTTTAAAGTCTGGGCTTATTTGTACCCATTCTTCTTGGGAAGGCTTTCCAAATACTCAAAGGGAATTAAATGCTGTGATCTAAATCTGGTCACTGAGGCCATATGTGCATTAGGGGGCACCCCAAGCCTAGTAATGTTGTGACTCTTGCAGAGGTGCTCTGACTCTTATAGAGGTACTGCCGTGGTAGTCTTAAATAACATCCAGGAGAATTCCCTAGATTACCAGGCAGAGTCTTATTCTTTTCCCTTACTTTCCCCCAAACAAGCCGAGTCTCCCTCTTCGCACTGAACTGCCTGGAGTTGGGAAAGGGTTAATGCAAGCAGTCTTGTGACCACGACCACTGGTACTGTGTTGGGTCACTCCTAAAAGCAGTACAGTACTGGGTCTTGCCCAAGACCTGTGGCAGCTATTTTCTGGCTGTTGCTGCTGTTTACTGAAAGACCAAGGGATCTTTAGTCAGCAGATAAGGAATCCTGCCAAGACCAGGTCTTTTTTTTTTTTTTTTCAGTGTAGCAGGTCCCCTTCTGGCCCAAGGTGGGTTTAGAAATACTGTCCAAGAGCTAGAGCCTGGGATGCGAGGCTTTAGGAGTCTTCTTGGTGTTTATAGTACCAGGTTGCAAGACAAAGTCCTCTTTACTTTTCCTTCTCTTTTCCTCAAGCAGAAGAAGTCTCTCCCTATGGCCATTATCACTCTAGGCTCATGGCAGCTACTGCTTGGCTGCCACTGATGTTTATTCAAGGCCCAAGGGCTTTTTAGTCAGCACTGGTGAGTCCTGCCAGGCCTGGATCTCTCCCTTCAGGACAGTGAATGCCTTTCTGGCACAAGGCAAGTCTAGACATGCCTCCAGGAGCTAAGGTTAATATTAGTACATCAAAAATTATTTGAGTGACCCATTTTTCAGTTCTCCCAAGGATTGTACATAACTAATACCATTCTAGATGCATAGGAGATACATTAATTATTAGGGTTTAATTCTTTGGAGGAACTAGTTGAGAATGACTGTAAAACTGTTCTAACTGGATGTTCTCATATAGAGTCAGTGAAGACTTTCCCATTGATTATTAGCTGGTATTTAAAAGTCTTTTGTAAATAATAATTGGTTTTTTGACAGATGTTCAGTTTTGTAAGTAGACTCACATGTTTATGTTTCCTGTGACAAATGACAATTAGCAATATATCAAAGAGTATAATGTTGTTCTTCAGACTGTGCATGTATCTATGCAGTAGAATGAAAAGGAAGAAACAGGTAACAGAAAGTCATGAAAAGAAAGGCCTTGATGCTTCTAAAGAAGTTATGTTAACTTTGAATACTTCTCTAACACTAACTTTATTAATGAGTCCTGTTTGGACGAACCGAGGCAAGATGGTGTACTTCCGGGTTCTTCATCCCCCCCTCCCAACTTTTCCCGCCCGGAGGCAAGATGGTGCACATCCGGGTTCTTCACCTCCCCCTCCCAACTTTTCCCGCGCGCGCGAAAATGCAGCCGGCCCCCAGGGAGGGGTGCAGACCAACTGGGCATGCGCCAGGTGACGTCAATCTGAAGAGACCAAGATTTACCTGGTCGCACCTGTGGAACGCCCCTGACACGCCCATGCCCCACCTATTGCCCTCCCACTCCTAGAAAAGCCGCTCTCCTCCATTAAGCCACGCGGACTTCCTCAGTTTCTTGTTGCTGTCGGAACTGTCGGAACTCCGTCCGAGAGCGTGGGGGAGGGGAACTCTGCCGGCCTTCTTTGCCGGAGGCCGACAGACTTCTTCTCCACACCTTGGGTTACTAAAATAAACTTGCAGTTTTGCGCCTGACCTTTGTCTACTTGCTGGTTCTTTTGCTCGCTCTGGTGGTCTTAGAAAAACAAGACAAGTCCCACTGGTTCTGAATGACCTGGTGTGTTGTCAGTGTGTCAGAAGACCTCTATGTAAGAACAGTCATTTGGAATATCTATATGTATTATTTGGCTTACTTTTGCAAGTTTTACCTATGTAAAATTAATATCAAAAGGGAGCACCTTATTACCTATTAAAAAGAAAAATTAGTTTCCCTCAGCTGGTCACAATCTGAGGCATGTGAAGCAATGTAGGATAATGTTAAAGTCTTGTAACTTAAAGACAGAAAACCAGGATATAAGCCCTTACCTCACCACTTAATAATTCGGATAAGTTACTTAAAATTTAAGCTTCAGTTCTCAACTATAAAATGGAAATAATAATTATCCTGTATCTCACAACAGAGTATTATTTTTAGTACAGCAGATGACATATATGAGGAAATTTTTATAAACTTTATAAATTACGAATTAAATATTTGCAGAATTCTTCCAAGGTACCAAACACTATGCTCAGTGCTCAGAATACACATACGAACAGGTTGTTCCCCCATAAAAAGTTCACAGTCTAGGGCTTGGGTGCAGTGGCTCATGCCTGTAATACCAGCACTTTGGGAGACTGAGGTGGGCAGATGTCTTGAACCCAGGAGTTTGAGACCAGCCCAGGCAACATGGCAAAACCCCATCTCTACTGAAAAATACAAAAATTAGCCAGATGTTGTGGCACATGCCTGTAGTCCCAGCTACTTGGGAGGCTGAGGTGGAAGAATCACTTAAGCCCAGGAGGTCGAGGTTGCAGTGAGCGGTGATTGTACTACTGCACTTCAGCCTAGGTGACAGAGTGAGACTCTGTCTCAAAAAAAAAAAAAAAAAAAGAGTTCACAGCCTAACTGAAGAGTTGCTTTTTTAAAATTACGTCTTTACCTTCCTAACTCAATTATCTACTTCTAGTAATCAAAAAGTGAAACCTGGTCAAGGTACTGACTGTTCAGTAATTACTAATGAGCTCATTGCTACTTATTGCAAAATTAATCAGCTTGCTATTTCAGGAGATGGAGACTTGAGAAATGCCTCTTGTAATTGACATTTGTTCGTTGTCTCTCCAGCAGTCATTTTCCATTCCCTCTTCCTAGCACTATACCACATTTCCCAGTCATGTAGTTTGAGTGGAATTGACTAAACCTCCAAGGTAGGTTGGCTTAATACTGTATAATCAGCATATCCATTTCACCTAGCCACAGTCATTAGTTCAAGGATCATGTAATTCAAAGCAGTCAGAGCCAGTGGATTTCATCTCTTAGATTTTAATTGAACTACTGGGGGACACAGATTCTCTGTTTCCTGCTGAACATGAATGAAGAAATATACAACCCCAAGAATTATATCTTGGGACCGTGAATGGAATGCCTCCCATGATGGAACTGGCAATAAGAAACAATCCTGAGAACTGGAAGTTTAAAAGAGATACTGGGTCCCAGTAATGTTTTGTGAACCACTTGAACTATACAGACTGCTTCACTTTTTGGTTACATGAGCCAATAAACTAATAGAGATTACTGTTGTCCATAACTAAAAAGCATCTTAACTATTATAATATACCTCAATATGTACTGTATCATCAAAGAAATAAGACATCTTCCTAATAAAGACTAAAATGTATCAAATAGGAATCCCTGAAGTTTCATATTTGGGTAAAAAACCTGATTCAAGAGGATAGAGGGTTGGAAAATGTGACTTAAAGTTGGAAGAGAATGAAAATAAATCCTGCTCTTCTGTATTTATAAAATAAATGAAGATATTTTCAGAGAGACTGTATCCAAATCTGAAGGTGACAACTTATGCTTTGCAGCCTCAAGGCAGCTGATAGGTTCAAAACTCAAAGTAATAATATTAACAATAGGCAAAGAATTTAAGACAAAGAGGGAAGATACCCTTGGAGGTTTGTAATAGGAAATCTCATGTCACTGACAGAAATTAAATCTTCTGGAGAAATCCAAAACAATAATGATGCTCCCTAAGCTGTATTGTATGAAAGAATTTCTTTTTTTTTTTTTTTTTTTTTGAGACAGAGTCTCGCTCTGTCGCCCAGGCTGGAGTGCAGTGGCCGGATCTCAGCTCACTGCAAGCTCCGCCTCCTGGGTTCACGCCATTCTCCTGCCTCAGCCTCCCGAGTAGCTGGGACTACAGGCGTCCGCCAACACGCCCGGCTAATTTTTTGTATTTTAGTAGAGACGGGGTTTCACCGTGTTAGCCAGGATGGTCTCGATCTCCTGACCTTGTGATCCGCCCGTCTCGGCCTCCCAAAGTGCTGGGATTACAGGCTTGAGCCACCGCGCCCGGCCGTATGAAAGAATTTCTACTGATTGCCCTGGGAAGAAGAAGAGTTGGTGATTTCCTCTTGGTAAATCATATGGAAAAAACAATATTTTTATCCATATCACTTATATATATGTGTGTGTGTGTGTGTGAATATATATGTATATATGTACATATATGTATATGTGTGTTTTATATATATAAAACAAACATGCTATATGTTATGTTTATTAAACATATACATATACATGTGTATACCACCGCATGGTGGCAGGCACCTGTAATCCCAGCTACTTGGGAAGCTGAGGCAGGAGAATCGCATAATGTGTATATGTATACATGTGTATACATGTGTTTATGTATACATATACATGTATATTAAAACTGTATATATACAGTTTTATTGTTTCTTTTTATCCATGAGGATTGATATATTAAAATAATTATTAATTGAATAGCAATCATTCTTCTAAGCATTTTATATTTATCAACTCTTCACATAAATCCTTATTTTGCTTGTAAGAAATCTGAAGCTCATAGTAGTTAAGAACGTAGAACTACTTAGTGGCTGAACTGGTATTCAAGTCTAGGCAGTCTGATTCTAAGATGGGAATTCTTGACTACTCTGCTACAGCACCTTTCAGAAAAGAAAAAGTAAAAGAAGACGTTTTGAGAGGTGACAAACAAATTACAAACTCTCCTCAAAAATGAGAATTGGGGTCCCGGTGTGGTGGCTCACGCCTGTAATCCCAGCACTTCGGAAGGCTGAGGGGTTGGATCACCTGAGGTCAGGAGTTTTAGACCAGCCTAGCCAACACAGTGAAATTTCGTCTCTACTAAAAGTACCAAAATTAACCGGGCGTGGTGGTGGGCACCTGTAATCCCAGATACTTGGGAGGCTGAGGCAGGAGAATCACTTAAACCCCGGAGGCAGAGGTTACAGTGAGCAGAGATTGTGCCATTGCACTCCAGCCTGGGTGACGAGAAACTCCATCTCAAAAAAAAGAGGAAGGGAAGGAAGAGAAGGAAGGGAAGGGAGGAAAGGGAGGGAAGGGAGGGAGGGAGGAAGGAAGGGAGGGAGGGAGGGAGGGAGGGAGGGAGGGAGGAAGGATTGTGATTTTCCTACCATGGTTTGAAATACTTAAGTGATAAGGTGCACTGCCCAATCTAAGAATTGTAAACAATAGAATGTGTTTACTCTGGAAGTTTACTGATTCAAGCAAAAGAGCCTTAAGCTATAAGCATCTGTGGAGTAAGAAAGATATATAGATAAATTAATGTAATGAAATACTTTGGAGAATACAGTGTGATACATGTTAAAAGATAGTTTTATAAAGGTTGGGTTATAACATTTAGAAATATAAAATAAATATGTGCCAAAGATTTTATTCAACTTATTAATTAATGAGAGAACTAGTAAGCTGTTATAACAATTCAAACAAGAATGGAAAGGACACAGACATATGTCAACAGTCATGAAGGCTGGAATGAATTTATAAATAGAAAAGTTGTGCAAGATATACAGGTCAGTGATTAGTTGCTCTTGATCAGGACTAAACTTATTTGCATTTCTATGGGCAGGAATCATTACTTACATTATTGTTAGTTTTCTTCAACTTGCAAAGTTGTAAAATCGTGTAAAACAATGAAAAGTGCAGATAACTCAGAAGGCATTCTAGTCAGGGCATTCTAGTAATCTTCGTAATCTCGAAGATAATTTTTTTTTCAAGACAGGATCTTGCTGTCACCCATGTTGGAGTGCAATGGCACAATCACAGCTTACTGCAGCCTCTACCTACCAGGCTCAAGCAATTATTCTGGTTCAGCTGCCCAAGTAGCTGGGAACTACAGGCACACAGCACCATGCCCACCTAAGTTTTGTATTTTTTGTAAAGACAGGGTTTCATCATGTTGCCCAGGCTAGTCTCAAACTCCTGGGTTCAAGCAAGTCCGCCCTCATCCACCTCCCAAAGTGTTAGCATTCCAGGCATGAGCCAGAGTCTGGCCTCAAAGATAATTTTTATTTACCACAAAAAATGTATTTGATCTCATTAGGTTTGGGATGATTCATTACATAACTGGAGCAATTTTTTTTTTTGAGACTGAGTCTCACTCTGTCGCCAGGCTGGAGTGCAGTGGCACGATCTCAGCTCACTGCAACCTCCGCCTCCTGGATTCAAGCGATTCCCCTGCCTCAGCCTCCAAGTAGTGGGATTACAGGTGTGTGCCACCACACCCAGCTAATTTTTGTATTTTCAGTACAGACAGGGTTTCACCATGTTGGCCAGGATGGTCTCTATCTCTTGACCTCGTGATCCGGCTGCTTTGGCCTCCCAAAGTGCTGGATTACAGGCAAGAGCCACCACGCCCGGCCGCAACATTATTAATTAACCAGATATCCTCCTTAAGTTTGTTTTACGAAGACCACAAAATTATTTTTTGTCTGGAAATTTTCTTAGGGAATCTCAGATTCTATTAGGTTGTTTCAAAAGTAATTGCGGGTTTTGCCATTACTTAATACTTTTAAAGGTCTCTATTTTTGCCAACCCAAGATTACTAAACGATGCCCAAGAAACTTCACCATCATCATCATTTTGGTAAGTTCCTCCTTCTCCAGGTCACCACAATTGTATTCCGACATGTAAGTGATCTTACTTACCACATAAAAGGCTGAAACCTTCTGCTCCAGGTACTAGGTTAGTTTTTCTGGGAGGGCTTTGTAAGCGTTGGCTTCAGGAATACAGCCAATATTTTTTTCTTCAAAGTGGTAGTGATATTTTTAGATGAACATCATTTTCAAATATACCTCCAGGTAAGGCCTTGGTTGCACAATCAGTTTGTACGATTATGTCCTGTTTAAAAGGAATACATTCTTATTTGGAATGCAAATAACTATACTGTCAAGAAAATTTAGGAAATTACTAAGAGTTTCTGAATTCTGAGGAAGTCAGAATCAAATATTATTTTGAAATGTTTCATATTAGTTTAAGAAATGAGAGTCTACTAAATTGTGTGGGTTACATATAGCTTAAAAAGAAAGAAAAAGAGCTTGCTCATATATTCAGAAAACAGAACATTTAAAAAAACCAATGTCAATAATATTCCAAACAAATAGGAAAAGAAATTTCCTTCTGTATTCCTTTTTCCATTCTGTGTTGATTCAGTCCTATGATAACTAATTATTGTTCAAATAAGCCTTGACTTAGCAGTCTGCTTTCATGAAACTTTCTGTTTCTGGCCTGAAAGACTTTTAGAAATTCTAACTCAGTCCAATGTTTAGGTCTAAAAGTTGTCTAAGCAGAAGTCTACTCATGAGTCTGTTCTTTCAAGTATTAGTACTTTGAAATATTGGGTACAATTCTTTCCATGAGGCTTTTGAAACTATCTCTGTTGAATACACAAACTCTGGCCTGTAGCTTAATAAGCATCATCTTCAGGTAAGCATCAAAATTTGTTCATAGGTGACAGACTATGTTAATTGTAACCAATAATATCAAAATGCAAGAGGTTAAAATTCTCTCCACTGGGGAATAACTATTTCAAAAGAGTTTTGATCAGTATCCCCTTAAAGTAAAAACATTATAGACAAAATTCTTGCAAATATGGTCACATGATTTTTTACCAGGGTACCAAGGCCATTCAGTGGGGAAGACAGTCTTTTCAAAAAATGGTCCTGGGAAAACTGGATATTCACTTGCAAAAGAATTAACTTGGACTTTTATCTAACACCATATACAAAAATTAATTCAAAATGGATCAGAGACCTAAAGCTAAGACCCACAGTACAACTCTTGGAAGAAAACATGAGTCAAAACTTTATGACATTGGACTTGGCAATGATTTTCTTAGACATGACGCCAAAGGCACTGGCAACAACAGCAAAAAGTACACAAATTAGGCTGCATGGAAATTTAAAATCTTTGCACATCCAAAGATTCTATGAACAGAGAAAAAGGCAGCCCACAGAATGGGAGAAAATATTTGCAAATTTTATACCTGGTAAGGGATTAATATCCAGAATATATAGAGAACTCCTAAAACTCAACAGAAAACCAACCTGATTCAAAAATGAGCAAGGGTATTATTGTAGAAAAAACAAACAGGTTCTTGTCACAAGACCAGAATAATGTAGGCACGTGGACACATTGTAGGGTGAGTAGGGCAGGATTTATTGGGTGAAAAGGAAAAAGGGAAATGGGAACCCCTGGCAAAGCCAGAGAGTGTCCTGCTAGCAGGTTTCCTGCCCCACAAATTTAATTGCAGGCCACCCCACACGCAAGTTGAAGACCCCAGGCTCCTCCCCTCCACAAATGGTGCGAGCTTCCAATCTTCCCGTAGCTCCACCCCATCCTCCCAGTGCGCAGGCCAATCAGAGATTCTCCAGGGATCCCCCACCTTATCTGCCTCCTGCATCTATCATTCGCCCACTGAAGACCTACATTTAACTGCCCTTAAAATAAGGATAGGGATGAAGACCAGTCTGAACTGCTCCCTGCTGGTAAGGGGCAATGTTTTGGTAAACAGCAGTCAGATCTCCCTCAGAAGCATATCTAAGGGTCCCCAGTAAAAGGGACCATCGGCCAAGCCTCCAGTTGCATGACTGTTTGGAGGTTGATGGCCTGAAGGTGACAAGAGACAAACCAGGTTATTGGAAAACTTGTATCAAAATGAAACAAGGAGCAGGTGAGGAGAGCTCAAAAATCTCGTGTCCTTTGACCAGTCTGTACAGGGAGAGAGCGACCAAAAGCTCGACTGGTAAGAAAAACTTTTACCCTTTTGCTACCATGCCAGGCTTCTGGGTTCCTGTCCCCTGAGCTCAATCCTAAGCGAATCAGTTTAAGGTTTGGGAAATTAACTCTTCTCAGTTTGGAAGATGTATCCAGTGGGAGTGTCCCATAGTTTGGGGCCACAGTTACCTATCTGTGAAAAGAGAACAGAGGAGGAAAAAGGGGAAAAAAAAAAAAGAAAAAAAAGGTGGTTTTTTTTTTTTTTTCAGAGGAGTCCCAGTGGTTCAGGATGCAAGTGAAAGGGATACAGACTGAAGATGAATAACTACTCATCTAGAAAGAGGGGAGCAGGTGTCCCTAGTTCCTTTTTCTTCCTAGCATATACCAGGGTGTGTGAGGGAGGGAAAGCGAGGTGTTCCTCTTTCTTTCCACCATCCTTGTATCCTAGTGACTGCAACAGGGTGCCACCCATAGGTTTTAAACTGGCTTTCACCCATGTTAACGGGGGGCCTAAAGGGTGGGAGTATCTGCTGTTAACTACGTACACCCTATCTCCCCTGCTGTCAGTAGCCTTGAATTCCCTAGACCTCATTTATGTGACAGATACTAGCATGACCTTTATCCATGAAACAAGAAGCTTGGCTTAACCGGCAGGAATCAGTCATGCTTACCTGCATTGTGCCTTTTAACTTCCATTACCGTTGACCTCTGGATCCCTCGGATCTAGTGTTCTTTCCAAGGGCTTTGACCCATAGCTTGGAGTTGAGTTTGAGACAAAAATGTGTCTCAGGGTGGGGAGGGGTTGCATGGACTCCTTATCATAAGCTGAAAGCTAAGGTGAAGCTGTGGAATTGAGTCCTCCAACAAGGGAGAGAAAAGGATGTCTCATGACACACCCAAATAACTGGTGGCTATATTTATGCTTGCTAGGATTTGGGTGCATGGTGCTTGGCTTTGGTTAGCTCCCTTGGTCTTACTTTCCCAAAAAGGAAACCTCCAGGTGATGGGCATCCTATTTATTCCCATCACCTGGCAGGATTTGCAGCATAATTGCTCAGAACTAGAATATCGATCCAGATTTCTATATTACCCATCCCTTTGTTCCTTCTGAGCTACAGCTGGAGATTGCTGGAACACGCAGGGTTAGTCTAAAATGTAGGTTAAAACTTAAAAACAACTAGGAGTTTAGAATGCAGTGACAAATGTATAAATTGTGAAACATAATTTCTCTCCAGTTCATATTTTTGTTAAAAAAAAAAAAATCATGATAGGACTGAGTTGTTTGCAAAATAGTCTTATATATGGCCTGATTATTTGCGTAAAGTATAGCAAGAATAACTATTTCTTTTTTTTTTTTTTTTTTTTTTTGAGACGGAGTCTCGCTCTGTGGCCCAGGCTGGAGTGCAGTGGCCGGATCTCAGCTCACTGCAAGCTCCGCCTCCCGGGTTCACGCCATTCTCCTGCCTCAGCCTCCCGAGTAGCTGGGACTACAGGCGCCCGCCACCTCGCCTGGCTAGTTTTTTTGTATTTTTTAGTAGAGACGGGTTTCACCGTGTTAGCCAGGATGGTCTCGATCTCCTGACCTCGTGATCCGCCTGTCTCGGCCTCCCAAAGTGCTGGGATTACAGGCTTGAGCCACCGCGCCCGGCCAAGAATAACTATTTCTTAATAGGCCTTTTAGACTGGCTTTGATGGAACTCTGTTCCACAAGGAATCTCAGATATGGCCTTTTAAAGCAAAGCCCATGGGTTTGTATCCTCAAATACCTGTGAGTTGGGTGATCCTCTCCTCTTAAGGTCCGAGGATAAACTTGGAGATCCTGGGCCTGTTAGAAAGAGACATTCTTTACTGACCACAGGTCAGGAACCCTGTACAGGGACTGGGTAGACAAGGGTATGAGGCCAGTTTTCTCACTTGGCTTTTATCAGCTCTGCAAGTCAAGCTTGATTCCTGAAAGGGAAACACACCCTTCCAGTCAAAGCCTTGGTAAAACAACTAGTTTATCCAATTGCAAAAGAAAATGGACTTTTAGTGCACTGATCCAAACAACTGTATTGCCATAAGTTAGGAATACTCACAGATAGTTTCCAAATTCTAGAGGAACAAGGCAGAGAGAAACAAACATTCTCCAAATTTTGTTCACAGTATTTCTTACTTGATTAAGGACTGTAAATAGTTCAAAGTCAGTTTCCATGAATCTGAAAAATAAAACAAGGATCAGCAATATTCCAAAAAACTCAAAAAGATTGCTTCAGTTTTCTGCATTTAGTCCATTTAGTTAATTCTTTTTGTTGTTGTTTGTTTGTTTTGAGACAGTTTTGCTCTTGTCACCCATGCTGGAGTGCAATGACATGATCTCAACTCACTGCAACCTCCACCTCCCAAGTTCAAGTGATTGTCCTGCCTCAGCCTCCCAAGTACCTGAGATTACAGGCGCCTGCCACCACACCTGGCTAATTTTTGAATTTTTAGTAGAGACAGGGTTTCACCAGGTTGGTCAGGCTGGTCTCAAACTCCTTACCTCAGGTGATCCACGTGCCCCAGCCTCCCAAAGTGCTGGGATTACAGGCATGAGCCACTGCACCTGGCCCCATTTACTTAACTCTTGTGTTGCTTAATATTCATGAATATTTTATTTCTTTATGAGTCCTGTACATTTTTCCTTTGTTCCAATGTCACAGTCTCCAAGGTTATTGAAACCTGCATTTGAGAGCACCTGTTAAAGTCCTATAGGTGATTATAAACCATCTTTTGAAAAGGATCAAAACAAGACAAACATTTTCTGAATAACAAAATGTCCAGGGTAGTTACAGTTAGAATCACCATTGACAAAGGAGTTTGGTTATCCCTGTGGTTTATAATACATAACAACCTTAATTATGATTGATAGCATATACTTTAGACATTAGAATTTTGGAAATTTCATACAATTTTGGGACATATATTAGTATTATTCCCCAAAATATAACCTTAAAGAAGATGAAACACCATTTGGCAATCCCATGTAACTAAATATGCCAAATAATCCTGCTTACTTCTTTTCTGGATGCCCCAGGGGACCTCTGTAGCGTTCAAAAAGCCAGGTATCAGGAAAAACAATTTTGAAACTGAAGTTTGATTTTGGGAAGCCTATTGAATATATCAGAGGATTAAAACAACTGTATGAAATAGAATTACAGATTACCATGAATTATTTATTTTGCCAAAATGATGACTCAGATACTTTAAAAAAGCAAAACCCTATTATGACCCTTTACAAATTTTGCAAAAGAACAGATTAGTGTCTTAAGAGTATCTTGTTGTGCTTTTATTTCAATGATCAATTCACTGAAAAACCATATAATGCCTTTTTGAATTAAGTCAATATGTTTACACATGGAATTTTTTTCAAGATTGATTTTTACAGTCCTTCTACCACTTGTTTGAACTTTGAGCTTTAGTTTATCTAATTCAAAACAACCCTTTAACCCTAGACAAGAATTTACATTTTTATGCCTTTTTATAATCTTTTACTAAAAACACATTTTATTAGTTTTACATACCTCACATGTAAATTTATTTCCAGTAGTTTGAGTTATATGTTATAATGGTAAATTCATTGCAATTTTTTACTTTAATGTAAAACCTGGTAAGTTTTTTTATGTGCTAGGTGCTGCCAAGGTTTAACGCCTTCCAGCATAATTAAAGATGTGGTTACTTCTACATGTCCCCAGCCTTACCAATTATGGAGCAGGCAAGTCAAATAGTTCTTAAAACCCAAAAAGCAGTTATAAACTTAAAACATTTAGCAAACCTAGCACCTGACCTGCATAATTTAGTCTGCCTGTTTATATTTTGATGACATCTGCTTTTTACCAATATTCTTTAAGGATTGTTTTTATTTCTCGGAGATTAAAGTCACATGAACTGAAAGGTACCATACCTTTTATCCTCCCTTTAAAAAAATGTTTGATCCAAGCACTTACCTTCCTTTAGGCCAATTAATTAGAGCTCTTTTTATACGCATCCCACACACAATACATATATAACTACACAGACAGGCAAAACAAAACCCAGTCACCGTAAGATCTTTTGCTTACCAATCTCCTAATTGAATTATTGGATATAGCCCTTTAAGAGATAGGGCTAGGAAAACATGCAGCTTCTAAAGCCTAATAAACAGGCATAGATGGGGCAAAAACAGATTCTGAGAGAGATCTATCCACTTTTAATTCCTAGAGTTCCTTGAAGAAAATAGAAGTCTCTCCCACTCATGCGTACATTAAGTGTGGCAAGACAAATGGAGAAAAATAATTCGGTCAACTGAGAAAAAAACCTTTTTCCAGCAAAACAAGATCCAAGAAAAGAAAATATAAAATAAAGGCCTTTTAAATATACCTATAATTTGAATACCCACTTTTAATTAAGCTGAGCACTGTTTAAGAAGGTACTTTTTAACTCCCTTACTACCTGACTTTAGTCATGCACAGTGGCCAATATTTCTGGCTTTCAAACTTTACTAAAGGCTCAGAGAAAGGAAAATCCAAGGCAGTTCATGGAGGGGAAGAGAATAAATAGCAGAGGTCACAGAGATGTTAAACTGGAAAGGACTCATTGAACCCCAGGCCACTGTTGTAAAATGGTAGATGCTAGAACAAAACATTGCCACATGGTTACAGGCTTTGCTCCCAAGGACATAAAGCAAGATGGAGGCCCGCAACAAAGTTTGCTACTGACCATAGGAAAGTCATGCAAATCACATCAGATTGGTTACAGCTTAAGACCAAACTAACAAATCCTTTTTCACAATTAAAACTCTACAGAGAATATAAACGGTGATCCCCATTATTCCTGGTCCAGCAAAATGTCTTCCAAAAGGAAAAAAAAAAAAAACCCTAACTTAAAAATGAACTCCTGACTCAGTGGAGAAAAGGGAAAGACAGCTTAAACGCAGGGCTGTGTTAAATGCTAATAGGGTGGAGAAAAGAAAAAGATGCCTAGGGAAGAACTTCTTATTCTTATGCAAATAGGTTCTTCCACCAGTGAGAAAAACTAATTGTTTTCCTACAGAGTGGAAACCCTTTCCCTGGGGAGGGGAAGGCTCTATGAATGCAAGGCAGAGAGCATTGGCCAGCCTGCCATTGGACACCCTTGGGCCATGCTTCCCAGCCCTGGCAGGGAGAGGAGTGGAGGAGCTGCCATTCTCTGGTCCATCTTGCACATGCCTGCAGCTGTTGGGATGGGGTGGTGCCCAGATTCCTCTACCCTCTGAAGAGGTCTGAGGAGAAAGACAGAAGCGAAAGGAAAAAAGATTTTTATATCTGCTTGGTACTTATCTTTTCTCAAGCCCCATGTTGGGCACCAAAAATGTTGTAGAAATAAAACACGGGTTCTTGTTACACAACCAGGATAATTTAGTTGCATGGACACATTATAGGATGAGTAGAACAGGGTTTATTGTGTGGAAAAAAAAGCGGGGGAGAAACAGGAACCCTCAGCAAAGTGAGAGAGTCCTGCTAGCAGGTTTCCCGCCTCACGGATTGAATTGCAGGCCACCACACATGCGAGCTGAAGAGCCCAGGCTCCTCCCCCACTGCAATGGTGCGAACTTCCAAGCTTTCCATGGCTCCACCCCATCCTTCCAGTGCGCAGGGGGTTGGAGATTCTCCAGTGATCCTCCACCTTATCTACCTCCTGCATCTATCAGTATGAGGATGCAAAGGCATAAGAATTATACGGTGGACTTTGGGGCCTCGGGGGGAAAGTGTTGGAGGGGGTTGAGTGATAAAAGACTACACACCGTGTACAGTGTACACTGCTCAGGTGATGGGTGCACCAGAATCTCAGAAATCACTACCAAATAACGTATTCATGTAATCAAACACCACCTGTTTCCCCCAAAAATCCTATTGAAATTAAAAATAAATAAAAACAAAAGTGAGCAAAATACTCAAATAGACATTTCTCAAAGATTTGCAAATGGCAAATCTTGAATACCACAATTTTAAAAAGGAAAAAGAAAGCAATGTAAACAGGGAGAGCATTAACAGTTCTCCAGGAACTTTACACAAAGCATACAATTTTTAATATGTTTACATTAATAAAATTTTCCCTATGGAAATATAACCTAGGGAAGACTAGGCTTCTTTTTTGATCCCACCACTCTATCTGTGCTTAAAGAGCAAACTTTTGTGATTTCTAGTGGCTTTCTGGGAAATGTCAAAGATAGTTTTATTTCGTTTTCTTTTTTTCTGGGCCTGTGGACTTTGTAGATAAGTACAAACCAGTTTTACATTCCCTGAAATTTTTTTTTAATTTATTGTATGTTTGGGATCAAATTTTGAGTTATCAGAGGAAACTTAGACATGTGATTTAAATAGAACCATTGATACTTGAGAAATAATTTTTGATTGTCTAATCAAAATGATAATGAAATTTTTTTTTAAAAGCATGAAAGGTAATAGAGTTGTTAAGAAGTGTGGAACTTTTGTTCTTTGGGGTTTTTTCCTTAAATACCAAATACATAATAAAGTTAACATATAGGAGAGAAAATTATTCTGGTAAGACACAGAATCTCTGCTATCTAGGCAGATGATATAGATCATAGGTAAAGGCATTAATCACCAAAGCAGCCAAGAAAGCCATCAAAATTAAGTTAACTTTGTTGATATGTTAACGCATTTGTTTTTTTCTTTTTTTGACACAGAGTCTCACTCTTTTTGCCCAGTCTGTAGTGCGGTACACAATCTCGGCTCAATGCAACCTCCACCTCTGGGGTTCAAGCGATTCTCCTGCCTCAGCCTCCTGAGTAGCTGGGATTACAAGCACGCACTACCACACCTGGCAAATTTTTGTATTATTAGTAGAGACGGGGTTTCATCATGTTGGCCAGGATGGTCTCAAACTTCTGACGTCAAGTGATCTGCTCTCCTCAGCCTCCCAAAGTGCTGGGATTACAGGCATGAGCCACCATGCCCGGCCTCTTAACACATGTTATAACTGGTATGGTTAGGCTTTGTGTCTCCACCCAAATCTCATCTTGAATTGTAATCTCCATAATTCCCATAATCACCACTCATCAAGGGAGACTCCAGGTGGAGATAATTGAACCCACAGGGGCAGTTTCCCCCATGCTGTTTCGTGATAGTGAGTGAACTTTCACGAGATCTGATGATTTTATAAGGGGCTCTTCCCTCTTCGCTTGGCATTCCACCTTCCTACCACCACCTTGTGAAAAAGGTCCCTTACTACCCTTTTGCCTTCTGCCATGATTCTGTGTTTTCTGAGGCCTCCCCAGCCATGCTGAACTGTGAGTCAATCAAACGTCTTTTCTTAGTAAATTACCCAGTCTGGGGTATTTCTTTATAGCCTTGTGAAAATGGACTAATTCAGTAACTTATCTTCAGAGTCTGGTATTGTAAGTCAATAGAAATAAACTTCACTTTCCAAGTTTTATTCCTCACAATGTTCTTTCAAATATTCTGGAACAAACTGACACATAATTTTAGGACTGCAGTTTTTTCTCAAGCAGTCCATGAGATGAAACTATCTTTATGATAATATTATGACGTAATGTATGTTTTACGTTGACTCACCAAATATTTTTTTTCTGACACTAATATGTATATACCATTCTGCTAGATGCTGTGTGTTTTTAAGTGGTTAGATATGACCTAGGCCCTGCCTTTAAGGAAGTCACAATGTAATATAAGAGAAAATATATTCTTTTTTTTTTTTTTTTTTGAGACAGAGTCTTACACTATCGCCCAGGCTAGAGTGCAATGGCGTGACCTTGGCTCACTGCAACCTCTGCCTCCTGGGTTCAAGCGATTCTCCTGCCTCAGCGTCCCAAGTAAGTGGGATTACAGGTACCTGCCACCACACCCAGCAATTTTTTGTATTTTTAGTAGAGACAGGGTTTCACTATGTTGACCAGGCTGGTCTCGAACTCCTGACCTCATGATCTGACCGCCTCAGCCTCCCAGAATGCTGGGATTACAGACGTGAGCTACTGTGCCTGACTGAGAAAACACATTCTCAAATGAACCAGTTTTATAAGTATATTATGACTGTTAGTATTTTCATAGATTAAAAAACTAGTCTGCTACTCTGAATGCCATTTTAGGAAATTCTGTGAGACTTACTGGTGACTCTTCTAGATTCACTTGGCATTATAAATTCCTAAGGACAACTTGGTCTAATCAGCTATCATCTTTCATCTTTCACCTTAATTATCAGTTCTACCCTGGCTCCCTTCAATTCAGTCTTCAACTCACAGCCTGAGTCAACTTTTTAAAATAAAGTAAATCATGTCACTTCTCTACTTGAACCCTTCAATGGATTCTCATCACATTTATCGTTACCAAAACTCCTTGAAATGTTCTGCTAAATTCTGTATAATCCGACTCCTCCCTGCTTTCTAGGTTCTTCTCTTACTATTTCTCTCTTGTGCTTTATTGATTACTAAGCTCCATGTAACTTTTTCTTTCTTCAGGAAATATGCTGTCCCCACTACTTAAAATGTTCTTAAACCCACTTTTTGCCTAGCTAACTCCTGCGTATTCTTTCTGTTCTGGTTTATCTCTTTCTCACAGAAGTAATTCTCTAATCCACACTGCCCACCTAAATTATGCCTGCAACTATTCTCTATCATTGCATCTTGTTATTTTCCTTTATAGCACTTATAGTTACACTTATATACTTGTTCATGTGTTTACTTAATTTATCTGTAGAACTGTAGGTGGGAAGATCCAGGAGGACACAAGTCACATCTCTTTTATTCATATGGTCTATCCAGCACCCAGCACAAGTTGGCACATAGTGTAGACTGTATAAATTTTGGTAAATATATCCCATGAAAAGATATGATGCATCATTCATCTTGATGGAATTGATGTCTATTAACTAAGTTATTAAGACTGAGATTTTAAAAAGAGATATATTTTGCCATGCCTATGATGTATAAGAATCATTCCATGTAAACAGTGGCTTACACCTGTAATCTCAGCCACCTGGGTGGCTGAGGTGGGGGGATTGCTTGAGGCCAAGAGTTCAAGACCAGCCTGGGCAACATAGTGAAACCCCTGTCTCTACAAAAAGTAAATTTAGCTGAGTGTGGTGGTGTGCACCTGTTGTCCTAGCTATTTGGGAGGCTGAGGTGGGAGAATTCTGTGAGCCCAGGAGTTTGAGACTGCAGTGAGCTGTGAGCACACCACTGCACTCCAACCTGGATGACAGAGCAAGGCTCATCTCTCAGAAAGGAAAAAAGAAACTTTCATGAAATAGACAAGTAGTCACCATATTCTGTTCCTATAGTAAGTAAATATATTAAGTGACTATAGTAATGATAATAGAGAATTATTTTTGAATGCTAACCATAAAACAAACATTCTTCTATGCATTCTATAAGCGCCATAAGAAATTAATCCTGGAATGCAGGTTTCAGCAAGATTATACCTTTTTATTTTCCTAAAAGGCAATTATACGGGAAACCAAATAATAATAAGGATGGATTACTACCATTGAGAGCAACAAAAATTCTGAAATTTTTAAAGCAATGAGAGAATAATTTTAGTAAGTGTAAATATTCCTTGTAAAAAAAAGGCTTATATGAATATTTAAATTTTTAAGTTTATGAAAAAGATCTCTTTATAGTCATACTTCATATATTTGCCATCTAAGAGGTTTTTCTTTTTTGTTTTTTTTTTTTGAGACGGAGTCTCGCTCTGTCGCCCGGGCTGGAGTGCAGTGGCCGGATCTCAGCTCACTGCAAGCTCCGCCTCCCGGGTTTACGCCATTCTCCTGCCTCAGCCTCCCGAGTAGCTGGGACTACAGGCGCCAGCCACCTTGCCCGGCTAGCTTTTTGTATTTTTTAGTAGAGACAGGGTTTCACCGTGTTAGCCAGGATGGTCTCGAACTCCTGACCTCGTGATTCGCCCGTCTCGGCCTCCCAAAGTGCTGGGATTACAGGCTTGAGCCACCGCGCCCAGCCTAAGAGGTTTTTCATTGTAAATATGAATCATGAATTTTTGTAGATTTTTGTATTATGAATTTTTATCTAAATTTAGGTATTCACATTTTTTGTTAAATTTCCTTTTGTTGGATTCAGCCCATCAGTCTACTAAGAGGTCTTTTTAAAATTTATATCAGCTATCTAGTATATTACTTGTCTTTTGTAGCTTCTGTCACCAGCAAATATGTTAAGCATGCTTTCATTCAAGTCACTGATAAAACTGTTTTTTAGGCTAGGCCATTTCACATACTACCAGAAACCCTGCTGGTTGTAATTGCTTAACTAACTAACATATTTCTATTTCAGCGCATCAAAACCTACAGACCTTTCTCTATTGACAAGGTATTTATAAGCTATTTTTCAAATACCTACATGAACTCAAGATACATTGGATTGACAAGTTTTGGGAGGTGGTTTGTTTAGATAGGGTCGCACTCTATTGCTCAGGCAGGAGTGCAACGGCACAGTCACTGTATCCTCCACGTCCTGGGCTCAAGCAGTCCTCCCGCCTCAGCCTCCCAAGTAGCTGGGACCACAGGGACAGTTTTTTCTTTGATAAAACTTTGTAACACTTAATTATAACCTCTGAAAGATTAATATTAGAAGCTCTGAGAAGACACATGATGTATATTTTCTGAAATAACCCATTTAGGTATTCACATGTAATCAATCTGTTTTGTTTTTGTTTTTCTTTCTAAGACAGAGTTTTTCTCTGGCTCAGGCTGGAGTGCAGCGGCACAATCTCAGCTCATGCAACCTTCACCTCCTGGGTTCAAGCGATTCTCTTGCCTCAGCCTCCCGAGTAGCTGGGATTACAGTCATGTGCAACCACACCCAGCTAATTTTTGTATTTTTAGTAGAGATAGGATTTCACCATGTTAGCCAGGCTGGTCTCGAACTGGCTGATCTCAAACTCCTGACCTCATGATCCACCTGCCTCGGCCTCCCAAAAGTACTGGGATTACAGGTGTGAGTCACCACGCCCAGCCTGTAATCAATCATTATTGTTAGTTCAGGTGCTATATCACACACCGGGATGTCAAATAGGATTTATAGAAAATGCAGCCTACCTTAATGATCTCTAAAAAGAGAAGTTGGAAGGAAAGGGTACACATTTTGGAGTTGGCCACCAAGCTGCTCAAGGGATCCAAAAACCTCCACCATAGAGACTGACAAATTGTAACTGTTGAAGCTGTACTTCTTTGTACATGGTTGCTTTGGGAAACTCACTCTGATTATTGTAAATTTGCTCACTAGCTACCCAACATTTAATTCAAATAACAGAGAATTTCTATTGTACAGCCTTGCGACTTTAAGTTTAAACTTTTCTTTAAAACTTTAAGTGGCAAAAATAATTATTAGAAGAGAAAATGTGTGCTCATTTGTGAATTTTCTTGGCATCAAATATAAATTTGTATGTTTACTTTATTGGCATTCATACTGCCATTTCAAAGGACTACAACGTTCAAAAGGGGAAAAGATATTTTGACTGTGTATTCTGATTTTTATAATATAACTCTCCATTTCTTCTTTTAAAAGTGTCTGCCCAACCAGTGAAATTAGCTTTAAGACAGAAAAAAACAAAACAAAACAAAACAAAAAAAATATGGATAAAGAATCAGCACAGTTCCTAGGAAAATTATTTGTTCCCATTACAGTTTTCCTTAATGAGGAAAATTCTATTGTTTAATAATTCACAGTCAAAATTACATTGCATATCTAAAGAAAGTTTGAGATCATCTGGGACAAATTGTTTCCTCCATGCTATGAGTTGCATAAGATAGTAGAAATACAGATTACTTCTCTAAAAGTAGGAATGTTATTTCTTTTGTGAGTGATTTGGCATTTTTCCTTCTCATTTGTTCTGATTTAACTCACTACAAATTCTACTTACTCTAGGTAGATCCTCACTACTCTATGGCAAACCTTTGGTTCATCTCTCTTATTGACAACCTTATATACATTGCCAAATTGCAATTTTCAGACCTTTGCCCTTGACTCAGTTTCCCCTATATTCTCCTTGTTATACTAAAATAAAGGCCATCAGGGCTAAATTATTTGTTCTTTCTATTTAAAACAATTTTCCTGAATTAATACTTTGCTCTATTCCTTCTATCTCAAAAAACTGCTTGTAATTCTCAGTTAGTGGCTGCTTCTACTTACTTATTATTAGATATCATCTATGTACGAGACCCTATTCATTCCTTATTTCTCCCTAGTTGTTGAGTATGTTGGCCACTTATTTTCTGAAACAGTCCCCCACCATGGTTTTCATTACTGAAATGTTTTAATCAGGCAAGTAATACATGAGCACACACTCAGTAAAAAAAGAAAATGAAACATAGATAAGATTAATACCCTTTTTGAACCACCCTCTTATTCATTTTTATTTACCCTCACACTCCCCCCCAAAGTAAACATTTTTATCATTTTGAAGGGTATCCTTCAAAAGTTTTCTGTACTTTTCTGTACAAACATAGGAAATAAAATCCGAAGGTTTTTGTTTGTTTGTTTTTTGTTTGTTTGTTTGTTTGTTTTGAGATGGAGTTTTACTCTTGTTGCCCAGGCTAGAGTGCAGTGGCACAGTCTCGGCTAACTGAAACCTCCCCCTCCCGGGATCACAGGTGTCCGCCACCACGCCCAGCTAATTTTTTGTATTTTTAGTAGAAACGGGATTTCATCATGTTGGTCAGGCTGGTCTCGAATTCCTGACCTCAGGTGATCCACCCACCTTGGCCTCCCAAAGTACAGTTTTTTTTTTTTTTTTTTTTTTTTTTTTTTTGAGACGGGGGTCTCGCTCTGTCGCCCAGGCTGGAGTGCAGTGGCGGGATCTCAGCTCACTGCAAGCTCCGCCTCCCGGGTTTACGCCATTCTCCTGCCTCAGCCTCCCGAGTAGCTGGGACTACAGGCCACCTCGCCCGGCTAGTTTTTTTTTTTTTGTATTTTTTAGTAGAGACGGGGTTTCACCGTGTTGGCCAGGATGGTCTTGATCTCCTGACCTCGTGATCCGCCCATCTCGGCCTCCCAAAGTGCTGGGATTACAGGCTTGAGCCACCGCGCCCGGCCAGTTTTTAACTGGTGTACATGTGTTTAATTAAGAAAGGGACAAAGGGCCAGGCACAGTGGCTCACGCCTGTAAACCCAGCACTTTGGGGGCAAAGGCAGGTGGATTACAAGGTCAGGACATCCAGACCATCCTGGCCAACATGGAGAAACCCTGTCTCTACTAAAATAGAAAAATTAGCCGGGCATGATGGCTCATGCCTATAGTCCCAGCTACTCAGGCTGAAGCAGGGGAATCGCTTGAACCTGGGAGGCCTAAGTTGCAGTAAGCGAAGATCACGCCACTGCACTCGAGCCTGGTAACAGAGCAAAACTCCGTCTCAAAAAAAAAAGGAAGGGGTAAAGAAACTTGCAAGCTACTTCTAAAATTTATATAGATAGAATTGCACAGGGCAAAAAAAAAAAACCGACAAAGACAGTATTGAACAAGAATAAGAGCAAAGTGGAAAGACCTGCTCTACCAAATATCAAGATTTAGTATAATGATATGATTAAAGTAACTTCTTAATGGTGCCAGAATTAATATTTAGACCAATGGAACAGAATTTAAAGCCCAAAACACATCAACACACATATGGTCACTTAGTGTATGATAATTTATAGTGCAGAATTATAGAGAAGTTATTTTTTCAATAAATGATGCTGGGACAACAGGCTATTTATATGAAAATAAATGAAATTGGTCCCCCTATCTCACAGTATACAAAAATCAACTCCAGGTGTATTAGAGACCCAAACAGGGAAGAGGAAACTATAAAGCTTTTATAGATTTTTATAGAACAATGTTTTTATTATGCTTGAATAAGAAATAATTTCTTTTTTAATTGAATTGAAGTAAAATTCACATAACATAAATTCACCATTCTAATTTTAAAGTGTGTGATTCAGTGACTTTTACTATATTCACAGTGTTACACAACTATTACTTTTATCCAATTCCAGAACATTTTATCACTACCCCCCAAAAAAAACCACCTTGCTCATTAAGCAGTCTATTCTCCATTCCCTCTGCCCCCAGCCACTGACAACCATTAATTGGCTGTCTCTGTAGGTTTACTTATTTTGGACATAACATATAAATGTAATCATACAATATGTAACTCTTTATGTCTAGTTTCTATCACTGAATAAACAATGTTTTCAAGGTTATCCAGGTGGTAGCATGTATCAGTACTCCTTTTTGTGGCTGTACAATATTCCATTGTAAGGTATACCACATTTAGTTTATCCATTTATTAGCTGATGGTCATTTGGGTTGTGTGTACTTTTTGATTATTAAAATAACAGTGTTAGGCACATTCATGTATGTTTTTATTTGAACACCTGTTTTCAATTCTCTTGAATATACACCTAGGAGTGGAATTCATTGTCATGATAATTCTATGTTAACTTTTAAGGAGGTGCCAAACTATTATCCATAGAGCTGCATCATTTTATATACCCAACAGCAATGTATGAGGGTTACAGTTTCTGTATATCCCTGCCAGCATTTGCTTTTTTTCTTTCTTTTTTTTTTTTTTGAGATGGAATCTCTCACTGTCACCCTGGCTGGTGTGCAGTGGCCCAATCTTGGCTCACTGCAACCTCAGTTTTCCCAGGTTCAAGTAATTCTCCTGCCTCAGCCTCTCAAGTAGCTAGGATTACAGGTGCCCGGCACCATGCCTGACTAATTTTGTATTTTTAGTAGAGAAGGGGTTTCACTATGTTGACCAGGCTAGTCTCGAACTCCTGTGACCTTGTAATCTTCCAGCCTCGGCTCCCCAAAGTGCTGGGATTACAGGTGTGAGCCACTGTACCGGACCTTCTTTTTTTCTTAATTCTTATCATCTGAATGGGTGTGAAATGGCATCTCATTGTGGTTTTGATTTGCATTTCCCTAATGACTAAGGATGCTGAACATCTTTTCATATACTTGTTGATGATTTGTGTAGCTTCTTTGGAAAAATGTTTATTCACGCCTTTTGCCCATTTTCAAGCAGGTTGTTGGTCTTTTTATTATTGAGTTGTAAGAGTTCTTTATATATGTGCTGGATACTGGACTCTATCAGAGATAGGATTTGCAAGTATTTCCTTCCTTTCTGTATTTTGTCTTTTCACTGTCTTGATAATGTTCTTTGCACAAAAGTTTTTAAGTTTGATGAAGTCCAGTTAATTTTTCTGTTGTTGCTTGTACTTTTGGTGTCATATCTAAAAATCCATCACCAGAGTCATGAAGATTTACCTTTATGTTTTCTTCTTAGAATTTTATAGTTGAGCTCTTATAATACAATTAGGTATTTAATCCATTTTGACTTAATTTTTGTGTATGGTGTAAGGCAAGGCTTTAACTTCGTTCTTTTGCATATGGATATGCAGTTGTTCTAGCATAATTTATTGAAAGACTGTTCTCCCCAATTACTTGTCTTGGCACTCTTGTCTCAAATCAATTAAGTATGAAGTTAAGAGTGCTTATTTCTGGACCCTCAATTCTATTCCATTAACCTATGTTTGCCTTATCCCAGTACCATGCTGTTTTGATTACATAGCTTTTAAGTAAGTTTAAAAAGCAGGAATTAGCCTGGCACGGTGGCACACACCTGTAATCCCAGCATTTTGGGAGGCCGAGGTAGGCAGATCACTTGAGGTCAGGCGTTTGAGACCACTCTGGCCAAAATGGTGAAACCCCGTATCTACTAAAAATACAAAAAAACATTAGCTGGGAATGGTGGCGGGTGCCTGTAATCTCAGCTACTTGGGAGGCTGAGACAGGAGAATTGCTTGAACCCAGGAGGCGGAGGTTGCAGTGAGCCAAGACGGTGCCATTGCACACAAGCCTGGGCAACAAGAGCAAAACTTCGTCTCAAAAATAAAAAAAGAAAAGAAAGAAAGCAGGAATTATGAATCCTCCAACTTTCTTTGTCTTTTTCAAGATTGTTTTAGCTATTAGGTTCCCTTGAGATTCCATATGAATTTCAGGATAGGTTTTTCTATTTCTACAAAACACACCAGTGGGATTTAACAGTGATTGCATTGACTCTGTAGACAGCTTTGGGCAGTATTGCCATCTTAACAATATTAAGTATTGCATTCCATTAACACATGTGTCTTTCCATTTATTTGCCTTTAATTTCTTTCAGCAATGTTTTGTAATTTTTGATATACAGGTTTTATAATTTTTTGGTTAAATTTACTCTGCATATTTTATTCTCTTTGATGCTATTGTAAATGGAATTGTTTTCCTAATTTTATTTTTGAATGTTTCAGTATTGGTATATAAAAATACAACTGATTTTTGTGTGTTCTTCATGTATTCTACAACTTCGCTAAATTTGATTATTAGCTCTACTTGTTCTTTTTATGGATGTTTTAGGAAAATATGTGTGTGTGTGTATATATATGTATGTGTGTGTGTGTGTATATATAAATATATATAAAACCATGTCATCTGTGAATATAGTTCTACTTCCTTTCCAATTTGAAGGCTTTTATTTCTATTTCTTGCCTCATTTCCCTGGCTAGAACTTTGAGTACAATGTTAAGTAGAATTGGCCTGAGCAGACATCCTTTTTCCTGAACTTAGGGGAAGTTTTCAGTCTCATTATTAAGGAAGATGTTGGCTGTGGGTTTTGTATAGATGTCTCTATCAAATTCAGGAAGTTGCCTCATATTCCTAGTTTTCTGAGTGTTTTATCCTGAAAGGGTGTTGCATCAAATGCTTGTTCTACATTAACAGAGATGATCATTTGTGAAGTTTTTTTCCCCTTCATTCTGTTAACATGATGTATTCCATTGACTTATTATCTTATGTTGAGCCATTCTTACATTTTTATAATAAATCTCACTTGGTCTTGATGTATAATCATTTTAGTATACTATTTGTTTTTGTTTCCTAGTATTTTGTTAAGGATACTTGCATCTGTATTCATAAAGGATATTAGCCTGTAGTTTTTTTGTTCTTATGATGTCATTGTCTTTAGTGTCAGGGTAATACTGGCCACTTAAAATGAGCTAGGAAATGTTCCCTCCTCATATTTTGTAGAAGAGTTGGTAAATCAGTTTTGTTAATTCTTCTTTAAACATTTAATAGAATTCGTTAATGAGGCCATCTGGTCCTGGGCTTTTCCTTGTTGAAAGTATTTTTATGTACTGATTCAACCTTTTTAGTATTTCTATTCAGATTTTCTATTTCTTCTTGAGTTGGTTTTGGTAGTGTCTGTGTTTCTAAATATTTGTCTGTTTTATCTTGGTCATGCAATTTGTTGGCATACAGTTGTTCCTAGTATTTAATGATTATGAAATAATCATCTGGTAGTCATTTCACTTCGGTAAGTTCAATTGCAATGTTCCTACTTTCATTCTTGATTTTAGTAATTTGAATCTTTTCCTCTTTTTGTCAGCCTACTTAAAGATTTGTTAATTTTGCTGATACTTTTAAAGGACTAACTGTGGTTTTGTTGATTCTTTCAATGTTTTTGTGTTCTCTATTTCATTTCTCTCCACTATAATTCTTATTATTTTCTCTTGTTTGCTTTGGGTTTCGTTTACACTTTATTTTATAGTTTCTTAGGGTGGAAGATTAGTGTATTGATATGAAATCTTTCTTCTTTTTAAAAGTAGATGTGTACAGCTACAAGTTTCCCTCTGAACACTGTTTCTCTGCATCCCTTGAATTTTCATATGTTATGTTTTCATTTTTGTTTGTCTCAAATTATTCTCTTATTTCCCTTGTGATTTCCTCTTTGACTCACTGGTTATTTAAAAATGTGTTTAATTTCTACATACTTGTAAATTTTTAGATGGAGTCTCGCTCTGTCTCCTAGGCTGGAGTGCAGTGGCGCAATCTCGGCTCACTGAAACCTCCACCTCCTAGGTTCAAGCGATTCTCCTACCTCAGCCTCACAGGTAGCTGGGATTACAGGCATGTGTCACCACACCCAGCTAATTTTTGTATTTTTAGTAGAGATGGGGTTTTGCCATGTTGGCCAGGCTAGTTTCGAACTGCTGACCTCAGGTGATCCACCCACCTAGGCCTCCCAAATTGTTGGGATTACAGGCATGAGCCACCGCACCTGGTCCCAAATTTCTTTCTGTTATTGATTTTTAATTTCCTTCCATTATGGTCAGAAAAATACACTGTAAGGTTTCAATCTTTTTAAATTTTGTGAGACCTATTTTGTGGCCTAATATATATGGTATATCCTCATGTGAACTTGAAAAAATGTGTATTCTGCAGACACAGTGTTCCTATATGGCTGTTAGGTGTAGTTGGTTTATAGTGTTGTTCAGGTTTTCTATTGAAGGAGTCCCCAAGCCACGGGCCAAGGACCGATACCAGTCCATGACCTGTTAGGAACCGGTCTGCACAGTGGGAGGTGAGCACAGTGGGCAAGCAAGCATTACTGCTGAGCTCTACCTCCTCTCAGATCAGCGACAGCATTAGATTCTCATAGGAGTGTGAATGCAAGGGATCTAGGAACTAATCCCTGATGATCTGAGGTGAAACAGTTTTATCCAAACCATCCCCACCGACCCCGTCTGTGGAAAAATTGTCTTTCATGAAAACAGTACTTGGTGCCCAAAACATTGAGGACTGCTGTTCTCTTGTACTTGTTGATCTAACTAGTTATTCTAACTGTTATTAAAAGTGGAATATTGCAGTATCCAACTCTTATTTTTGAAGTTTTCCTCTCTTCATTATTATCAGTTTTTGCTTTATGTATTTTTTAAATAATTGTTATGTCTTCTTGATGAACTGACCTTTTTATCATTATGTAACGTCTTTTTTGTCTCTTATAACAGTTTTGGTTTTAAAGTTGATTTTGTCTGGTATTACTGTAGCTTCTCTAGCTCTCTTTTGGCTACAGCTCCCATAGAATATCTTTTTCCATTCCTTCACCTTCAACTTATTTGTGTCTTTGGATCTAATCTGAATCTCTTGTAGATAGCATAGGCAATCATACTCCACTTAACAAGAGAGATATGTTCTGAGAAATGTATTGTTCAGTGATTTTGTTTTTATGCGAATAGTGAGTATAATTACATAAACCTAGATGGTATAACCTACTATATACCTAGGCCAAATGGTATAACCTGTTGTTCCTAGTCCTAGGCTGCAAAACTGTACAGCATATTACTGTAATGAATACCATAAACGATGTAGCATAATGGTAAGTATTTGTGTTTCGAAACATATGTAAACATAGAAAAGATACAGGAAAAATATAGTATTATAATATTATAGGACCACTGTTGTATATGTCATCTGTTGTCTATCAAATTGTCATTATGCAATGCATGATTCTAGTTGGATTATAGTATTTTTTAATTCATTCTGCCAATTTCCATCTTTGATTTGGATAGTTTATGTATATTTAATGCAATTACTATAAAGAAGGATTTCTTCCATTTTGCTATTTTGATATATATTATATCATTTTTGTTTTTTATCTTCTTTATTACTTCCTTTTTTTCTGTATAGATATTTTCTGGTGTACCATTTTGACTCTCCTTGAGACATTTACTATTATTTAGTTATTGTGCTAGTGTTTTCCCGGGGAATTACAATTATCATCTTAGCTCATAACAATCTAGTTTGAATTAATACCAACTTAGTTTCAATATTATACAACAGCTTCATACCTTGTCCCCTACTTATGTTATTGTCATAAATTATCAATTAATATATTGTATGCCCATCAACATAGATCTGTAGTTATTGCTTAATGTAGTTTTTTAAAATTATATGGGGCAAAAAAGAGGATTCACAAACAAAAATATACATAAGATACTGACCTTTGTGTTTACCTATGTAGAGTTCTGTACTACTTCATGTCAATTACAATTACTGTCTAGTTTCTTTTTATTTCAGCCTGAAGGCCTCCCTTTAGAAATTTTTTGTAGGGCAGATTTATGAGCAATTAACTCACTCAGTTTTTGTGCATCTGGGAATATTATAATTTTTCTTTGTTTTTGAAATTTAGTTTTATCAGATATAGAATTCTTGGTTGACAGATTTTTTCATCTTTCAACATTTTGATCATATCATTCCACTGGTTTCTGACTGTCATGGTTTCTCTTGAGAAATCAGCTGTAAATCTTACTGAGGATCAGAATTCTCTCTTCGTCTTTGTCACTTTCAACAGTTTGATTATAATGTATCTTGGTGTCAGTCTTTTTTAGTTTATCCAGATTGGGATTGTTGAATTTCTTGTGTGCATTTTTGTCTTCCATCAAATTTGGAAAGTTTTAGGCATTGTTTCCTCAAATAATCTCTTTGCTTCTTTCTCCTTCTCCTTCTCCTTCTGGGACCATCATTAATCATATCTCAGTATGCTTGATGGTATTCCACAGGTTGCTTAAGCCATGTTGTTATTTTTCTTTATTTAATCCATGTTGTTATTTTCCTTTATTTTTTTTTCTTTCTGATCCTCAGACTAGATCATGTTAATCACCTTATTTTCAGCTCAAATCTGCTGTTGAGTCCCACTAGTGAATTTTTCATTTCTGTTGTAATTTTCAGTGTTAGAATTTGTATTTGGTTTCTTTTTATGATATTCATCTTTTTATTGAGATTCCCTGTTGGTGAGGCATCATTCTTGTGCTTGCCTTTAGTTCTTTGTTTATAGTTTCCTTTAGCTCTTTGAGCTAAACTTTATTAAAATAATTAATTTAAAATCTTTGTCTAGTCAGCTCAGTGTCTGAACTTTCTCAGAGACAGTTTCTGTTTATTTCTTTTTTCTTTTCATTTTTTCTCCTTTGTACAGGTTACACTTTCTTATCTCTTTGCATACTTCATAATTTTTTGTTGAAAACTTGACATTTAAATATTATAAATAGCAACTCTGGAAATTAGATTCTCCCCTCTCTCTGGGGCTTTTTGTTGCTGCTTGTTCAGCAGTAGTAGTTATTTGTTTGTTTAGTTCGTTTTTTGAAATACTTTTTTCTAGCTTTTGTTTCTTTGTTGCGCATAACCTCTGAAGTTTCTATTGTTTGCTTAGTGGTCAGCTAGCTGTTTGACAGGTATTTCCTTAAATGCCTGGAACCAAAATATGAATAATAATAATAAAAACAAAACAAAAAAATCAGAGAAAATCTCCCAGTTTTTGCAGATGAGCTCTTTGTATATATTAGGTCACACTTCAACACTCAGCCACGCAATTTACAACTTTTCATTAGCTTTCACTTCCTGCTCATATGGAGCCTCAAGTTTATCCACAAGTGAGAGAATAGAACCTTCTCAGGTCTTTTCTGAGGATGTGTCCAGCCCTGGACATAAACCTGACCTTTTAGAGTCCAAAGGATACGTGGGAGCTTTTCAGAGTCCTTATGCCTTAAAGTACCTCATTCCATAGCCCTCACTCCCAGGTTTTTCACTTTATCTATTTTTTGTCCTGTTTCTCCGTGCCCAGATGACAGTGGCTAATACATTTGCCTTTAAATATTTGAACAAACACTCCCCAAGGAATAGCTGCCTCAACCCTGGGAGTATTCTGAGTTAAGTGAAATAAAGACAAGCCCTTTGAGTGTGTCCTTCTATAAGCCATAAGATATTTCAAAACAAAAAAACCACAGTTCTTTCAGAATAAGGTTTGTTTTCCCTCTGGTACTACAGACCTGTATTGGAAATGTGGACTATTGTCTTCAGGGCCACCTTTTTTGTCTATTTTTCTTGATTAACCTTTCACCTGGTTGTAAACATTTTATTCGTTTTCAGAGTTCTGCTAAAGTTTATTCTGGCTGTTTTTGCCAATTTATTTTCTGCTTTAGTAGAGTGATGGAATTTTGGATTTCTCTATTCTGCTATTTTCACTGATGTCACTCAGGAAGGATTCCTTTTAACACATGAAAACCACTAAACATAAAGGAAAATATTGATATATTTAGCAACATTAAAATTAAAAGATTTCGTTCATCAATAGACATGATAAAGTAAGGTAAAAGACAAGCTACAGAGTGGGAATAGATATTCACACTATATACAACTGATAAAAGACTAGTTATCCAGAATAAATACTAAAATCTAACAATTTAGTAAGAAAGGAACAACCAAATAAGGGGAAAAAATGGGCAAAGATTTGAATGGGGACTTCACAAGAGAGAAAACCTAAATGACTGATAAATGTATGAAAAGGTGCTCACTCTCACTAAGAATCAGAGAAAGGGAAAATAAAACCATAATGCAATATTGTTACACTCCCACCAAATTTTTTAAAATGAATAATACCAACAATGCTGGGTAGAAGAACTGAGTTGTAGAATAAGAGAAACTGTTCTTTGTGGACAGATGTATGGATTGGCTTAACCAACTTAGAAATTTCTTAAAACAGGTATTCATACCCTATAACCAACCATTCTATCCCCGAATGTGCATGTGTATATATATATCTCCCAGAAATTTACTCACATGGGTATCATAACGCCCATGGGTTCATAGTGGCATTTTTCGTAATGTCCTCAAAATGAAAACAATATAATTGTCTATCAACAGAGTAATCTATATTCACTGACTCCTCCTTACCTCCAGTTTTTTTCTTGACCCCTTGTAATCAGGTTCTATCCTCATCAAATAATGAAATTTTCTCTCAGATAAGTAATTACTACCATCGTGTTCTTCATTGTCTAATTCTTGCCTGTTTTTCTAGTATCTGTCTTGACATATTCTTCTTATATGTTCTTCATCTTTAGGATCTCATTTATTTCTGTAACTTCAACAACTATATATCTGCAATAAATTCTAAGTCAGTATCTCCAGCAAAGGCAGTTTTTTTTTTTAACATTGGGGCGAAGATTTGTTCCAGACTATGTAATGAAATTGTAAATTTATGTTTACTGATATTAACTGGATCCACAATGGTAATTGAAAATTTTGCTTTGTCCTTCATTTTCATTCATCAGTGCATTTTTTGAGAATTTTACTGCTCTCCTAAAGTTATCCTTACCACTTTTACTTCCCCTTATTCTCATCAATAAGGCCTCTCCTGCACGTAGCAAAAAAAAAAAAAAAAAAAATAGTAGTAATAAATGTCTGTCTCTTTTACCCACAATTTACTTTGCTTTATCATGCCTACTCAGTTCCTCAATTTGTATCTATTATTTTTAACTTTACTGGTAATTTCTTTAATAACTGGATGTAATGGCTTCTTTTCAGCTCTCTCTCTCTATTCCTATTTTCTCCCATATTTGTTTTTTTTTTTTAATCTTGCAACTTTCTTCTTTTTTTCATTCCCTTGATACTCACCCATCTTGACTTGCCTCTTTTTTCTCTAATAGTTTCTTATGATAGGAACACCAAATAATTTATCTTCCGAACTAGAATGCTTTTGAAAATGAATGCTGTTTCATAATTAAGCCAGCATAATAGGTATAAACCCAGATTGTTCAAGGAAAAATCAGATGTATGGTTACCCTATACATCCTTATCTTAGAGATCTTACCTTCCTTCAGTTTGTTTTCTTAACTCTTAATATGAATGTTACCTCAAATTTTCAACCATTGTCTTTTGTTCTTTCACATATTCTTTGCAGGTGATCTGACACATTTGAATGACTCATATTACTACCTCCATTGATAATTCCCAAATTACATGTCCTAACTTTTTCCTGAGTTCCAGACCCATATACCTCATCAAATAGCTCCAGACTAGTAGCCCAAAAGTACCTATCTACAAAATCTAAACTTATCTTCTCCCTCAAATATCCTGATTTTAAATTTACATTGAGGCATATATACACACAGAGATATGTAGTGTATATATGCAGTTATGTGTATAAGTCTGGAGATATATATCACACACAGAGAGACATTATTTTTGCAGTTGCTTCATTAGATAGTAGACATACAATAGTAGCAAAACACAGTTCCATCATGACAGTGCTTTGTAATTTGGGAGACAGACATTGATCAAAGTATGACACACATAAATATTGTGATACTTTCTATAAGTATGGTCATTGCTGTGAAGGAGAGGGATGTGATGTCATGTAAGGTATAATATGGGTATTTTACCTTCTTTTAAATACATGGCCTTTTTAATTAGATAAGTGGCAACAAATAGCTCTTCAAAATTAGACTTTCTTTATTTTTTGGAAATATTTGTCACAATTCAGTACTCAAATACGTTAGCAAATGGAGTCGTCTTGGTTCTCAAAATTCCTACTACTTATGGCTATATTGTTTATAAACCACATAAAATTTCAAACACTGAAATGGTAGCAATATCTTTGGAATTAAGGATGTTGGTATAGAAACTAAATAAAGGAGATTCTATAGAAATAGCATTAGTTTTGTGAGACAGAAATGATGCATAATATTAGGAATACCTTTTAGTCATGAAGTCTGGCTGTTTCTCTCTTCTTTTCACATAGTAAGTGATATTTGTCGATTAAATGTTAATTGCTTGTTTTTTATCATATGTTTCAAGTCTTGTGCACAAAATCTGAAAGTCCTCACGTTCCCATTCTTAGAACACTTATGCCCATTACTGGTAGCCCAGAACATGAACTAAATTATGCAAATCCTAAAGTAATAAATTTATAATCAACATATATTAATAATGTTAAAAATAATCTACAGTATTAGTCTTTATGTTTGTATATTTTTAGAATAGTGACAATTACATCAGTCTTTACTATGATGATAGGTATAATAATGACAGTAATAATAACCAACACTTATTAAATATTTACCACTTGAAAGTGCTAAATAATTTACACACATTATTTTACTTAACCCCTGCAGGATTCCAGTGAGGCAGATTCTATTTTTATCCTCAATTTTCAGATAAAGGAAGTGGCAATTCAAAAGGTATATCCATCAGGCTCCTAGCAGAAGTCAGATAGCATGCTTAAATAGGTAATTGAGGAGAGTTCAATAAGAACCTATAGAATGTACAAAGGTTTGAATAGAATTTAGGGAAAAGCGTAAGACATCATGGAATGCCTGGGACTAGTAACAGTGGGAACCATTAATGCTCCTACCTAATGGGGCAAAGGGAAGGAGTGCTATTAGAATCTAGAAAAAGAGCTGTAAGCAAGAAGGGCAGTCTGACACAAGCTGTGATCTTGAGTTGAGTGACACAGCCAACCTATGATGACCTGGTGGAGAGGGAGCTAGGAGAATAAATGCCAGACCTTACCCTATCCCAACTCACAGTCTTCTGCCAGTACCTTCCACTGACTGAACCCAACTGGAAGCCAGGGCAGAAAATAATTTGTTGATGGTGTCCATACACGTCAGCTTAGAGCAGAGAGGGTGAAAATGGTTGGAGACTGATCTGAAAAGGAAATGGAAAATATCTAGGAATTATATAGCTTGCTCAAGATTTCAAACTATTAAATGGCATAGCAAGTATATGAATGACAAATCCTTTATTCCTAACCACAATACTATACTGCCTCTCATATTAAAATGTTTTAGGAAATGGTACTTGCCAGGGAAAATACTTTAAATCTGAAAGTTTCTATTCTATCTCAAGTTGTTGGATGCATTTATACCTAACAGTAAGTGACACCAAATATGTCAAAGCTGAGCAGCAAAGAATGCAAAAAAAAAAAAAAAAAAAAAAAAGTGGGGGGGATCTTGATTCTACATGCTATTGGCATTTTCAGAATATTAAACCATAGTTGTTCCCCTTGTTCAGATTCCAGACTCCATCATTTCTCGTGGTGTTCAGGTGCTCCCACGAGACACAGCCTCCCTCAGCACTACTCCTTCAGAATCGCCTCGTGCTCAGGCTACATCTCGCCTCTCTACAGCTTCCTGCCCAACACCAAAAGTAAGTACAGTTGCTTCACACCTTACACCTACTCCTCTATAGTAATCTGGGAAAACTAACCAGTATTTCCTTCTGCTTGTCAAGGTTGGATTGCATGCAAGTTTACACTATGAAAAATGAAAAAGTGTGAGATAGTTCCCACCCATTGTGTCACAAATTGTCATATTAGGCCAATAGTAGGACAATACAGATTTCATTCAAAATGTCTTACTCCTACATCATAGCTAAGGGTATTGCTTTCTGTAGCTCCTGTTTCTTTGTTGTAGATTTGTTATTTTTTAGTATACTTATCATTATAGATGTAAATTTATTTGTTTATGCTGAGGATGAATGTACTTTTGGCCAGTAAACAGCAAGATTAACAAAATTGTGTCACCAAAGGGATTTCTTTAAACTTGTCCAGGCTGGGATAGCTCCCTGCTCTAGTATCATTCCAAATTTTTTCAAACATATTCATCTTGGAATGTTGCTGCCTAATATTTGCAAACAAATCGAAATTTATTAGAAAGAAAGTTTTAATGCCAACCTTTGGGAGAGGGAAGAAGTTTCTTAGCCTTTTTTTTTATATAATCTGTCACTGAGTTGTATAGGGTGGGGAAAGGATGAGACACTTCTATGCTGCTCACATCTTTGTGTATATGATAAATTAACTAGCAGACATTATTACTGCTGTGACTACTTTCTCCTGGAATGCTCCTTTCCTGATTAAGTTAGTCATTTGTGCTTTCAAGTTCTCTGTGATGGATGCAATATTGGTACCAAAGATTAACAGTAACATTCCTTATTATTTAATAAGACATGATGTTAGACACTAAATTTGTTCTAGGATTCTGACAGTTAATTTTTCAAATTATAGTTTTTTTCTCTGTCATCAAATTTAAGGACCGTATAGCTGTCTTCCTCAATTCTATCTTTTCTATCAGTTTTGTGAATGTTATAATTTAATTTGACTAGAAGGGATCTCAGTTTCTGATGTGAATAGTGCAATTTGTTTTACATTACATGTTACAATCTTCTCAGCAATGTTTCCAGTGTTACCATTGTATATCATTATTTTTAGATATATGTCAAAAATAACTGATACTAATTTTATCATTTAAAAAACTGAGGTCCTAAATCTTCAATAAAGATTAAACTGTAAGAACATTGTAGACATTAAATGTATGCCAATGCCATTTGGGTGCCAGTAAGCTACATTTTCAAATGAATTAAAGGAAGGAATTCTTAAAACCTGAATTAGATGGAAAAAATCTCATCTATGTCTTTTATATTATTAAAACAAAGTAACTTACAGCTTGATTGCATTAATATCCAGTTGCACCAGCTAAACTCACTTGTAAAGTCTGGAAAATATTTAAAACTAAAAGTTAAGTTCACTTTAAGATGTTTTGTTCACTGAATACTAAGACCTAAAAGCTGGGAATACAGAAGTATTCAAGGTTTACTCTCTTTTTTCCTTAATAATATGCTGAAATCGTAAATATTTTTTGAAAATATTTTATGCTAAATTTAATTATACATAGTTCTTGAGTATTTTTAAAACTTTGCAATTATATTTTAGTTAAAAAGAGGATAGTAAATAAAATTTGAAAAATCACTTGGTACTTCCAAATTCACCAAAGTAAAATTCTGAAAAATAATAATATTAATATTCATTAAATTAATTTGCTTATTGCAGAACTTTAGGAGAGCAAGTGGCTTGTCTTGGTATTTTTTCCTTAGTTAACACTTAGATGTTCAAATTGACAGTGAATTCAAGAAAGCATTATATCTTTGTCTAAGAATAAGATTATATTTCTTTTGGATAATTTTTTTTTTTTTTTTGAGACAGAGTCTCATTCTGTCGCCCAGGCTGGAGTCCAGTGGCATGATCTCAGCTCACTGCAAGCTCCGCCTCCTGGGTTCACGCCATTCTCTTGCCTCAGCCTCCTGAGTAGCTGGGACTACAGGCACCCGCCACCACACAGGGCTAATTTTTTTGTATTTTTAATAGAGACAGGGTTTCACCGTGTTAGCCAGGATGGTGTCAATCTCCTGACCTCGTGATCCGCCCGCCTCGGCCTCTCTTAAGTACTGGGATTACAGGCGTAAGCCACCACGCCCGGCCTTCTTTTGGATAATTTTTATCAGCACTAGAATGTATACCTCAAAGATAAAATTATCACTTTGGTATAATTTTTAATATAAACTTTAAATGCTGAATTAGAATATTAATATAATAAAAGAAACATTTGAATATTGATATTTTAAAAGGAGTTAATCTGTTCCAATTAGGCATCTGGAAATAATGTTTAAAAAATAAATTAAAGGACAGAAGGAAGTGAAATTTATCTTTCTAATAAGAAAAGTCTCATAAGTCATGAGACTGCTTAAGAGAATCTAAACTAGGTGCTCTTATAAGTACTTTTTTTTTTTTTTTTTTTTTTTTTTTGAGACGGAGTCTTGCTCTGTCGCCTGAGCTGGAGTGCAGTGGCCAGATCTCAGCTCACTGCAAGCTCCGCCTCCCGGGTTTACGCCATTCTCCTGCCTCAGCCTCCGGAGTAGCTGGGACTACAGGCGCCCGCCACCTCGCCCGGCTAGTTTTTTGTATTTTTAGTAGAGACAGGGTTTCACCATGTTAGCCAGGATGGTCTCGATCTCCTGACCTCGTGATCCGCCCGTCTCGGCATAAGTACTTTAATATCAGTGACAGATATACTACTTGTCTTCATGGAGTTTACAATTTAGTCGTATATTGCAGGTTGAGTATCCCTAATCCAAATGCTTGGGACCAGATTTCAGATTTTTTCAGATTTTGGAATATTTGCAGATACTTAAACCGGTTGAACATCCCTAATCAGAAATCCAGAATACTCCAATGAGCGTTTCCTTTGTGCTCAAAAAATCTCAGATTTCATATTTTCAGACAGGGATGCCCAACATGTAAAATAAACAGGTAGATAATCACTTTAATAATTACAATTTCACATTAATTTAATAATTATAATTGAAATACAATAGATGCTAAGAAGAAATGTTATGGTGGTAGAAAATAATAGGGGAACTTCATTTAGATAGGGTGAGTAGAGAAGACCTAACATTTCACCAGGGGCATGAAGAATGATTGAAAACCAAATATGAGCTTTTGTGCTGTATGAAGGTTTTAGGAATTATATTGATCAATAATGACCACTTTAAAGGCAGGTGTCACCAATCAAGAACTCTTACACTAAAACTTTATTAGTATGTGAATAGTCTAATTCAGTGATGTCAACAGCCAATTTCAAATATCTATTCTTTTTTATTTAAATTAATGAATCTTTTTGCCTTTTCCCACTGAGTCAGAGTCAAATATCAAGACCATAGATTTTAGCACTGAGCTCTGTTCTAGGTGAATTCTTTATTTTAATTTTTTAGCGTAAAAATTTGAGGCCGAGAAGTCCAAAAGCAGTTTTTGGGTTTCAAATCTGAGGTACCAGGTAGACAATACTGTTATTAACTATACTAAGGAATAAAAGATAAGTACCAAATCTTGAAGGTAAAAGAAAAGAATGTAATGCATCTTGATTGGGAATGTGTTTAATCTGAGGCATATGTGAAACAACCAAAGAGTGATATCCAGCACAAAATTGGAAATACAATTTGAGTTTGAAATTCTTATTTTTACTGCATCTTGGTTATGATATTTATAGCTTAGTACATATTAGTGTTAGCCAAATCCGTAGAAATCCTTTCTACATTTCAGATTAGGCATGCACAGATTTTCATGCACAGAAATGTATGTGCAAACGTATTTTGTCTACATCAGAAATACAATATAGTTTTGAATGATCAGTACTAGAAAGAGCACTTGACTTGATAATAAAAGATCTGGATGGAAATGCTTTCTTCTCTACTCATAACCACACTAAATTAAGCAAGTTACTTAACTTTACTGAGTTTTGTGTCTGTTATTTGACTCACCATCCTTATCTCTACAACAGTGTTTATTAACTCATTAAATAAGTTTTTGCCTGGTAGTGGAATAGCAACAGTGAGCAAGTAGACATTGTTCCAACTTCTACAAATAGATAGATCAGACAACTAAAAATTAAAGTATAATAAATGCTAGGATTGATTATCAAGAGTACATAATATTATGGAAATAGCTATCAGAAGCACTTAACCAAGTCTTTGTGAAAATGCAAAGGGTTAAATAACCAAGTTATGATTCAAAACTAACAGTTCCAACGTCTCCCTCTGTAGCTGTTTATCATTGGGCCATTTGTAAGCTGAAACACTTCCTGTCCATCCGCATGTGTTAATCTATTTATTTAGGTCAACAACTATAATAGTATAATATTATAATAAATATTTCAGTATAGTTATATTGCAATATAACATCCTAAATTATGTGTTGATCATTTCAGATTCTCTAGCTATAGTGAGAACAAAATCTATAAAAATATACCAGGTCTTGATTTCTTTTTGTTTTTTTGGTACCCTCATTACAACCTAATGAAGATAACTGTGTATTATCTTTTCTAAACAATACTTCATAGATTACATTTTCTCCAGCAAATTTGTTTGCTGCAATGATATTGTATATAGGGAAAAGTCATTTCTCTTTTATATCATATATTTTCTTTTAATGAAATGTGACTGAAATGAGGAATGATTTTCACTCCTCTTGCTTTATGACAGTGAAGTATCTTTCAAGAACAAAGTTGGGATATTTGACTTTCATTGTCCTAAGTAAAATAGTGCCTAAATCAAATAGTACGTAAATTCTATTTAAAGAAGTATAGACAATATCTAGACTCAAGTTCTAAAATAAGGATAGTCTTCTAAAAACGATTCACTGAAAGAATAATTCTGTAATTGATAAATTCTCTTTTAAAATAAGCATGATTCATAGCTTAGATAAGTGCCAATTTTAAATTATGAAGGACAGCAGCATCTCTATTTAGAAATAAAATCAAGACCGGGTACAGAGGCTTACACCTGTAATCCCAGCACTTTGGGAGGCTAAGGCCATTGGATTGCTTGAGGACAGGAGTTCGAGACCTGCCTGGCCATCATGGCAAAACCCCATCTCTATTAAAAATACAAAAAATTAGCCAGGCCTGGTGACTCATGCCTGTAATCCCACCTTCTAGGGAGGCTGAGATGCAAGAATTGCTTGAACCTGGGAGGCAGAGGTTTCAGTGAACTGAGATCAAGCCACTGTAGTCCAGCCTGGGCAACAGAACAAAAAACTCTGTCTCTAGGGAAAAAAAAGAAAGAAAGAAAGAAAAGAAAGAAATCAAGAAGCTTAAGGTAGAAAATAATGATTAGAGCAAAAAATAAAAATGTTTCAAACTTTCAATTTACCATTCCTTTTAGATTTTATTAAAATAGAGAATATTTTTAAAGACTAATTTTATTATCCTTTTATTCCCTAAACATCTGAGGTTTGATTTTGAGTAAGTAAATAGAGTTTATAGTCACATATTTTCCTGTACCTTAAAAATTAGCGAAGAATTTTGTTCTTAGACTAACCAGCAAGTTATGTTTTTTTTTTTTTTTTTTTTTTTTTTTGCTCTTAGGAAGAAAACATAAATAGTATCAATATCTAATTGAACTAAAGATTATACAACAATTAAAATGTATATTTATTGAAATATCTTTATATGAGGGGTATATACCTTTAATCCACTAATGTCTAATACTATATTCAAACAAAATATGTAATAATTACTTCTTTGTAGGTTTCTCTTACTGTCCTTTGAGCAAAAGAATTTAGATTGCTCTGGTTAAGCTATATTCTTAACTCAAGGTTTTAATGTGTGAGTCTGAAAGGCAGTGTGAGTTCCTTTACCTATAAAAATGACACTGTTGATTCTATATCAGCATATATTTTCTCTGGGATGTTTTCCTAGTAATGTTAGTTTTTACAAACTATTACATATTGTGACTATTTTCCTTTGTGAACACCAGGGTGATTATGTGATGTGGCTAGGTCATTGACTAAACCTGGGTTCCCAAGTCTCTGGAGAAGCTCATAAAATGGCCGTACTTCCAGCCTAAATCATGTCACTAACTGGTGACAGCAAATTGTTTTTCTCCTATTTTAAAGAGCCTAACCAAAATCAGTAAGACTATACTAGACATCAAGTTTCTTTGCTTTTGCTGAAATTGTATCAACATTGGTACAACAATATGTTCAGTTGTTAATGACATTATAGAAATAGATTATACACATACCATCAACACACAACAAAAAGGTTGGAAACCAGTGAATTAGTGAGATCAAAAATACATTCTCTGAACAAAATATATGTTTTCTTTTGTGAACGTTTACCTCATCTGGGGGGTGTTGAGCAATGATATTCTCTGCATTATTGGTTAAATCCAGCAGTTCTCAAACATACTGGTCTCTGGACCCCTTCATCCTTTTAACAATTATTAAGGACCCCAAATTACGTCTGTTTATGTGGGTTATATCTAACAATGTTTGTTGTACTAGGAATTAAAACTGAAGGCTGGGCGTGGTGGCTGTAATCCCAGCACTTTGGGAGGCTGAGGTGGGTGGATCACCTGAGGTAGGGAGTTCAAGACCAGCCTGACCAACGTGGAAAAACCCTGTCTCTACTAAAAATACAGAATTAACCGGGCGTGGTGGCACATGCCTGTAATCCCAGCTACTCGGGAGGCTGAGGCAGGAGAATCGCTTGAACCCGGGAGGCAGAGGTTGCGGTGAGCCGAGATCGCGCCATTAAGCTCCAGCCTGGGCAACGAGAGCGAAACTCCGTCTCAAAAAAAAAAGACTGAGAAGTTTTTAAATATGTACTTATTTGTTTAAAATAAAAATAGTAAAGCCTTTACATGTTAACATAAACAACATATTATTTATGAAAAAAATAAGTATATTTTCCAAACCAAAAAAAAATCTTAAAATAACAGCATTGTTTTACATTTTTTCAAATATATGTTAATATCTCGCTTAAAAGAAAATAACTGGATTCTCACATTTGTTTCTGTATTAAGTCTGTTGTAATACGTTGTTTTGGTTGAAGAATATGAATAAACAAATTGAACCTCATACAGATACAGTTAGAAAAGGAAGGACTTGCAGTGAGCCGAGATCGTGCCACTGGACTCCAGCCTGGGCGACAGAGCGAGACTCCATCTCAAAAAAAAAAGAAAAGAAAGGACTATATTGTTCACATTTTTTTATAGTTGCAGATATTCTTTGATAACATACCAAAAATTTACAATTGTTAGTTAAGTAAAGGTTAGTTGAAATGTTGAATCTAAAACCCTGGCTAGGACCATTCCATACTCATACCTTAAAATCCATTGGTCTGTCTTGCACTTTGAATGGATCTTTTACCCAGGCATGATTTTGGAACACATATATTGGTCATTTGGAAAGTATAAATTCTTCCAAAAGTTGACATATTTTGTTATATTATATCAAAAAATCACCTTCATTAATATAATGACCAAGCTCATCTAAAAAGTCTGGGATGTATTGGAAGTTCTTAAGCTCATAGTGGCACATAGACATTTTCTAAGTTCTAATTTACGCTTTGAAGCTAGAAATTTGGTCGGGCATGGTGGCTCACACCTATAATTGTAGCACTTTGGGAGGCTGAGGCAGGCGGGTTATTTGAGGTCAGAAGTTTGAAACCAGCCTGGCCAACATGGTGAAACCCCATCTATACTAAAAACACAAAAATTAGCTGGGTGTGGTGGTACATGCCTGTAGTCCCAGCTACTTGGGAGGCTGAGGCAGGAGAATCACTTGAACCCGAGAGGTGGAGGCTGCAGTGAGCCGGGATTGCACCATTGCACTCCAGCCTGGGCAACAGAGCAAGTCTGTCTCAAAAAAAAAAAAAAGCTAGTATCACTGGCAAAAAAAGCAACAAATAGTTTTTTCTTGAATTGACAGACTATTTTTGAGAAAATGTATACCAAACATCTAAGTCTGAATAATAATAATTTATTAGTTATTTCATTCTTTCAAGTAAAAATGGTTTTCTTTGTTTAAAACTAGCTATTCAGCTTGCAACTCAAACAACTGCATAAATAAGTGATTTTCCTTGAGACAAGCACCATCCTTTGGTATGCAGAAGTATTTTAGTCATACTTCCCATTTTGTCACGTTCAAGGCCCAAGTTTTAATTAATTTAATTTTCCCATTTTGTCACATTCAAGGCCCAAGTTTTAATTAATTTTAATTAATTAAATTTAATTAATATTAAATAGTAAATTTAGTATGTATTAATATTGTCATATAATACTGTAATCATGTAAATGTAAATATTACATTGAGGATATAGTAAATATTAAATTTACTATGTCATTGAGGACAGTATATGAAACTAGTTTTTTAAAAAAGAAAAACAGAAGATGGCAATGAATAGAACAGTGATTGTTCCTACTGCTTGGATCTACTCCTTGATTTATACTAGGATGTCAATCCACCATTGATTTTGTACCCCATCAGTGCAAATGTCAATGCAGCAAAAAAGGCAAATAATGCCTTCGTGCTATTACTAAAATAATTCTGACTTTGTCAAGCCCTGAAAGGGTCTCCAGGACTCTCATTGGTTTGTGGATCAACTTAAAGAACCATTGATAAAATCAAATGAGCAAACTGGCCTATGTTTCTTGAAAATATTCTGGTCAAAATGATGGCTATTGCATCCTTTTTATATATATATTTTCCATAAAAGCAGTATTACAGTGGTATACGCAGTCCAAGAGATCTGATCCTTTATGTAAATGACTACCGGTACCATGGTTAAGCATTATAAATAGTTCACCCGTCCCCTGTCATCCAGGTTAATCCTAGGGCAGGAAACACCTATACCTCTCTGATTCCAAATAAGAGACTTCATGAAATCTTTTGAAGGTTTGAGACCAGAAGTTAAAATCCCAGCTAACTCCATTCATTTTCAGTGTGGTATTACTTCTGCACTTGGATAACAACTAATTTTCCCCAGGATATTCTGTCTACTAATAGATAACATACAAAGCCCTCTTTTAAGAAATAGTCCGGGTGCAGTGGCTCACACCTGTAATTCCAGCACTTTGGAAGGCCAAGGTGGGCGAATCAGCTGAGGTGAGGATTTCAAGACCAGCCTGGTCAACATGGTGAAACCCTGTCTCTACTAAAAATACAAAAAGTTAGCTGGGCGTGGTGGCGGGCGCCTGTAATCCCAGCTACTCAGGAGGCTGAGGCAGGAGAATCGCTTGAACCTGAGAGGTAGAGGTTGCAGTGAGCAGAGATCACGCCACTGCACTCTAGCCTGGCGACAGAGCAAGACTCTGTCTCAAAAAAAAAAAAGAAAGAAAGAAGAAAAGAAATAACCTAGTTGTTGGCAGATAATTCTGTTGAGTATACAATTGGGGATAGCTCATTTTCAAAATCAGTTTAGAACATTTTAAAAAGTCAGATTGACATTGCTGGCCCACCACTGATATAATACACTGTATCAATACTCAGCTAATATTCTTTAGACTATTTTACTCACTTACATTAAATGCCTGACTCCTATGGACATTTGAATAACTGATTTCTGCCCTAATTCACTGTTACCTAATTTCTCCTCCTTTATAACATGTTTGGGGATTTATTCTCATTTGTTAGCAAAGCAGAATTTTGAGACTTAAAATAAAAGATGATTCCCTTTAACCCTCTTCTAATGAGAAAGGCACCACCCAGTATGGGAAAAAATTTAATATTTTGATGAAACTAAAATTACATAATAAAGCATTTTAACTATTTTTAGTCTATAACTTATTTTCAGTAGTTTTCTTATGATGTTCTGCTGGGTATATAGAATTTTACATCGATTTTTCTTTTTTCATTCATGCAAGTGTTCCCTTTGTTTTTCATTATCATTATCATTATAATGATAATTGAAAATTAAATTTCCCCATCTCTTTCTAATTATTTAATGGTCACAGAACTATGTTTATTACTGAAGTTAAATGTAACAACTATGAAATGTATAATTGCCACTCTGAAGTCTAAAGTTGCAAATGAAATTTGGTATCTGAGAAGATACAGCAAACCAAAAGTTGCTAGCTGTAGAATTAACATTTTATAGCTAAGATAGACTGCAAGTGGTATAGTTTCTTTATTGTTTAAAAAAATGTACATACTCATTTGGAAAAACATTTTAAAACTCACATAAAAAAGTTCTTATAAAATACCCTTCATAAATAACCACTGTTAAAATCTTGCTATATATCATTCTCTTATGTTTTTCTATGCATTTAAATATCTTATAGCAAGAAGGCAGTGATTAAGGGCTCAGTTTCTGGAGTCTGACAGGCCTGTGATGAATCACTTACTAGATGTGTTGCTTTCAAAAAGTTACTTCACCTCTGTAACTTTAATTATCTCATCTGCAAGATGAAAAATCATGATACTATTTGTTTCATAGGGTTGTCTTAAGAATTTAAGTTAAAAAATGTATATAAATCGCTTAGCACAATGATTGACATATAAGTACTCATTAAACATTAGCTATTATTATTAAATTGTCTATAGCTTTTAACCTATCTTGTTTACTTAGTAATATAAGCATCTTTCTATGTCATGAACATCTTTTATGTTGTAAATTATCTTCTACAACATTATTTGGATTGTTTGATATTCTGACTGATAGATGTGACGTAGTTTGTTCACCAACCCATATTTTGGATATTTTTGTTGTTTCTTATTTTCTAGTTTTAAAAACAACGCTGTAGATAATCTTTCAGAAGTTAAAAGTTTTAGAGTCATCTCTTAATCAAACTCAGTAACTTCTGTTATTTCTACTATTATTGAAAGTATATGCAGAACTTTTAGGTCTATGTTTTCTGTATTTTACTTAGATAGCAGGAATAGATCATTTTGTGTCTTCATGAATTTAATGATATATTGGAAGAAGCAGTTTTTAGCATTTGCACTTGATTTACTGGTAGACATTTAAAAACTATAAACCCAAAGTCATTTGAAAAGCTAACAAGCTTGAGTGTGTAAAAGTATTACACTGCGAGGCACAACGTATTGAGTACCAGCCCTAGTCTGCCATATTACAACTTTATGAGGGCCAGGCACAGTGGCTCATGCCTATAATCCCAGCACTTTGGGAGACCAAGGAGGGAGGATCACTTAAGCCCAGAAGTTCAGGACTAGCCTGGGCAACATAGTGAGACCCTGTCTCTACAAAAAAAAAAAAAAAAAAAAATTAATTAGCTGAGCATGGTGGTATGTGCCTATAGTGCCAGCTACTCAGGAGAATCACTTGAACCCAGGCAGTTAAGACTGCAGTGAGCTGTGATGATGCCGCTTCACTCCCAGCCTGGGTGACAAAGCAAGGCTCTGTCTCAAAAAATAATAAATAAATAAAACTATGAGGACTAGTTGACCTCAGTTTCTGTTATTTGTAACATCAAGATACTAAACAAACTCAAGTCCCTTGTAGGCTTATAATTCTGTTCTTTTGAAATAGTTCCAATATCAACTAGAAAATATTCTTAAAGCCCTTCTCTCTCTGATATTTTATTAATCTCCAGTTAATACAGAATAATTTACATTTACTTATTTTATATTTTGCATTCTGTTCTAGTACATAAAGTGAGATTATTAACTGAAAATGTTCTAACTTCACTTAAGATCTTTTACATTTAGGTAAAGCTTGTCTCTGTTAAATGGAATACTGATTTCTCTTGAGATCCACTCTAGTTTTGTTCAAGTTATAGGAAGATAGGGAAGTGAACTGTTGAAATACAAGACACTGTGAAATTAAGAATACTAGCTTTCAGTATAAATAGCTTTGATTCATTTAAACTGTTTTTAATTGTTTGGGACATATTTTGTGTAAAACAGCCCAACAAATATAAGCGGTCCCATCATTATTTCAGCAACAGAATTTATTAGATACAGGCATGATTTAGATCTATTTAATATCCCATTTTGACTTTAATATAGAGTACCTCCCATATTAAACTATCCTCTGGATCTTCATATCTTAAACTGATACGTATTCTAAAATTAGGTATTTTCTGACCCAAAATTTCAGGAGTATCTCCCTACTCATTCTACTTTTGTTAAAGAGAAAACACAGAGTAATTCAGAAATTCATTGAATATGTCAGTGAATATTTTTAATGCATATTATATGTCAAATACTGTATTAGCTATGTGGGGATACAGCAATTAATAGACTTTTTAACCCTGTTCTTAAGGAACTTACAGTGGATTATGTGAAAATAAAATATTTATAAGAAATCTACCAGATACAGGGTTGACAACCTCAAAGAGCTCTTCTAATCCAATAGGAAAGAAAAAAAAGGATGAGTAAAAGGTAAGCGTAGTTATTTAATAAAATAAATACATGCAGCACAGATATATGTGGGGGGGAGTACACTCTCATTAGAAATCTACTAAAAATTTAAAACAACACAAATTTTGCAATCAAATTGATACTTATTTTAAAACTATAATCATCAGTACTATAATGAGCAATGACGTGTATTTCTATTCACACTAATAGGAATATAACCTTTCAAGCAATAAATTTGTATAACCTTTCATACACATGTGTTGTATACATGTGTTGTTTGCTTAAAAAGTATATACAGAAATGTATGTACTGTATAGCATACATATATAGAGAGAGAGGCAGGATCTTTTTTTTTGTTTGTTTTGTTTTTGTTTTTGTTTGAGACAGGGTCTGGCTGTGTCGCCCAGGCTGGAGTGCAGTGGCCGGATCTCAGCTCACTGCAAGCTCTGCCTCCTGGGCTTATGCCATTCTCCTGCCTCAGCCTCCTGAGTAGCTGGGACTACAGGCGCCCGCCACGTCGTCCGGCTAGTTTTTTTGTATTTTTTTAGTAGAGACGGGGTTTCAACGTGTTAGCCAGGATGGTCTCAATCTCCTGACCTCGTGATCCACCCATCTCGGCCTCCCAAAGTGCTGGGATTACAGGCTTGAGCCACCGTGCCCGGCCCCTAGAGGCAGGATCTTAAAATGTTATGTGTTGGCCGGGCATGGTGGCTCATTCCTATAATCCCAGCACTTTGGGAGGCCGAGGCAGGTGGCTCACCTGAGGTCAGGAGTCTGAGACCAGCCCAACCAACCTGGTAAAACCCTGTCTCTACTAAAAATACAAAAATTAGCTGGACGTGGTGGCAGGTGCCTGTAATCCCAGCTACTTGGGAGACTGAGGCAGGAGAATCACTTGAACCTGGGAGGCGAAGGCTGCAGTGAGCCAAGATCATGCCATTGCACTCCAGCCTGGGTGACAGAGCAAGACTCTGTCTCAAAAATAAATAAATAAATAAAAGTTATGTTTTAATCAATCATTTTGTCTCAAGAAATGTATCCAAAGTACATTATTAAAGAGGCCATCTCAAACTATGTATAGGAATTTTTATCACAGCATTATGGAAAATAACTTGTATTAATAGTACATACATATAGAAGTTATACTATAACCTTAAAAATCGTCTCATTAAGAATATTTAATGACATGAGAAAATGCTAAAACTACAATGTATAGTTTAAAAAATTAGTAAACAAAACTGTGTAGGAATAGAATTGCAAGTTATTTCACAATATACATTATTTTTAAAACCAGGAAAATATACATATCTGTTTGGATTTTGTTTGTGTATTTTTTTAGATAGGATCTGGTAATTACACAGATGTCCTTTGGCCTATTTTTCAGATTCGTAGCCAAACTTAATAAAGCCAACTGGAGTTATTTATACCTATATTTACAGGCATACCTTGGAGATATTGTAGGTTCAGATCCAGACCACTGCAATAAAGGAAAAATTGCAATAAAGTGAGTCACCACACAAATTTTTCGGTATCCCAGTACGTGTAAAAATTATGTTTATACTCTCTTGTAGTCTATTCAGCGTGAAAAGGATTATGTCTAAAAAAAAAAAAAAAACACTGTACAAACCTTAATTTAAAAATACATTAGTCCTAAACAGTTATTACAATCATCTGAGCCGTCAGCAGGTCGTAATCTTTTTGCTGGTAGAGGGTCTTGCCTCAATGCTGATGGCTGCTGACTGATCAGGGTAGTGGCTGCTGAAGGCTGGTGTGGCTGTAGCAATTTCTTAAAATCAGACAAGTTTGCCACATTGATTGACCCTTCCTTTCACAAAAGATTTTGCTGTAGAATGCAATGTTGTTTGAACGCATTTTTTTCTACAGTGGAACTTCCTTCAACATTGGAGTCAATCCTCTCAAACCCTGCTGCTGCTTAATCAAGTTTATTTATGCCGTATTCTAAATCATTTGTTGTAATTCCAACAATGTTCATAGCATCTTTACCAGGAGTAGATTTCATCTCAAGGAACTCCTTTCTTTGCTCATTCATAAGAAGCAACTTACCATCTGTGGAAGTTTTATCATGAATATCACAGTAATTCAGTCGCAACTTCAGGTTCCCCTTCTAATTCTAGTTCTTTTGCTATTTCTACCGCATCTGCAGTTCTTTCTCCTCCACCAAAGTCTTCAACTCCTAAACATCCATATGGTTGGAATCAACTTCTTCCAACTCCTATTATTATTGATATTCTGGGCTCCTATGAATCAAAAATGTTCTGAATGGCATCTAGAATGATGAATTATTTCTGGGCGGTTTTCAATTTACTTTGCCCAGATCAATTATAGGAATTACTGTATGGCAACTGTATAGCCTCATGATATCTATTTTTTAAATAATAACTATAATAACAAATAATTAAATTTCAATTTGAATGTTGAAATTACTCCTTGATCTATAGGCTCAGAGTGGATGTTGCATTAGCAAGCATGAAAACATTATGCCCTTGTATATCCCAATCAGAGCTCTTGGATGACTAGGTACAATAGCAGTGAATACTTACGTTTTGAAAGGAATCTTTTTGTCTAAGCACTGGATTTAACATATTTAGTAAACCATGCTGCAAAAAGATGTGCTGTCATCTAGGCTTTCTTGTTCCATTTGTAGAGCACAGGCAGGGTAGATTTTACATAATTCTTAAAGGCCATAGGACTTCCAGAATGGTCAATAACCATCAGCTTCCACTTAAAGTCAGTAGCTACATTATTCCCTACCAAGATAGTTAGCCAGTCCTTTGAAGCTTTAAAGCCAGGGGTTAACTTCACCTCTCTAGCAATGAAAGTCCTAGATGGCATCTGCTTCCATTATGTAAGGCTGTTTTATCTAAATTGAAAATCTGTTGTTTACTGTAGCTGCCTTCATCAAGGATTTTAGCTAGATTCTCTGGGTAACTCGCTGCAGCTTCTACATCAGCACTTGCTGCTTCACGTTGCTCTTATGTTATAGAGATATCCCCTTTCCTTAGACCTCATGAGCCAACCTCAGCTAGCTTTCAGCTTTTCTTCTGCAGTTTCCTGACCTCACTCAGCCTTCATAGAATTGAAGAAAGTTACAGCCTTGGTCTGGATTTGGCTTTGGCTTTAAGGACTGTTGTGGCTGGCTTATTCTTCTATCCAGACCACTCAGGCTTTCTCCATACTAGCAATAAGGCCGTTTCACTTTCTCCTCATTCATATGTTCACTGGCATACCACTTTAAATTTCCTTCCAGAACTTTTCCTTTGCATTTACAACTCAGCTGTTTGACACAAGTAGCCTAGCTTTCTGGCTGTGTCAGCATTCAGCATGCCTTCCTCACTATGCTTAGTCATTTCTAGCTTTTGATTTAAAGTGGGAGACGTGCAACTATTCCTTCTACTTGAACACTTAGAGGCCACTGTAGGTTTATTAATTGGCCTAATATCAATATTGTTCTGTCTCAGGGAATAGAGAGGCCAGCCACAGAAAGAAAGAAAGACAAGGAATGGTCAGTCTGTGTAGCAGTCAGGACACACACAGCATCTATCAGTTCAGTTCACTATCTTACATGGGCACCATTTGTGGTACCTCAAAACAATTGCAAAAGTAGCATCAAAGATGACTGATCACAGACAACTATAACAGATATAATCATAGTAAAAAGTTTGAAATATTGTAAGAATTATCAAAATGTGACACAGACAGGAAGTGAGCACTTGCTGTTGGAAAATTGGTGACGATCAACTCGCTTGACACAGGGTAGCCACAAACAAACCTTGAACTTGTAAAAAAAAAGCAATTATCCATGAAGCACAGTAAAACGAGGTATGCCTATATACCACAGCAGTTTTACATCCAGGCTAAGCCAGTCTCTTCTTAATCCTGCTGGATAGAAAATTATATCATATTTCAATGGAAGTTCAAAGATAAACTTTTTTTTTGGTCTCATTTACAAATAATAAAAAAAAATAAGAACATACAATATGCTGCTTAAATGTTATTTATTTTAACGCACATAATAACTCTTTTATTAAAGATGGGTTTATAATTTCTTTTTAGACAGATAAGAAATTTGGAAAAAATAATTTCAGTTGAATTATTCTTTAGTGAACAGGAAATAATTTATATAAAGGTCAATTTTATATAGATTAGACTTATGTAAAGGTCTAATTTAGTATAGATTATACTGTCTTGGAATCAAAGCTATATAGAACTCTAAGATCAAAATTATGAGTGTATAATAAAATATAAATAAATAAATGCAAATGTTAATATATCATTAGAAATCAGAACCTTTAAAAAAGATGATTTCCTGGCCGGGTACGGTGACTCACACCGGTGATCTCAGCACTTGGGGAGGCCGAGGCAGGGTTATCATCTAAGGTCGGGAGTTCGAGATCAGCTTGACCAACATGGAGAAACCTCGTCTCTACTAAAATCACAAAATTAGCTGGGCGTGTGGCGCATGCCTGTGATCCCAGCTACTCAGGAGGCTGAGGCAGGAGAATCACTTGAACCCAGGAGGCAGAGGTTGCGATGAGCCGAGATCACGCCATTACATTCCAGCCTGGGCAACAAGAGTGAAACTCCATCTCAAAGAAAAAAGATGATTTCCTAAGGATAAAAATATGGCAGAGGGATTTAGAGGATCTGTTACTTGCCACCATGATTCTAATTTTTGACTTCTCACTTCTTACTCTTTGCAAATTTCCTTGACCTTTTTTATCCTTTTATTAGTTTAGTTTTATAATTGTATTTCCTTTCCTCCAGAAACACATTAGTAATTATTTTTCCTTGACACATTTGTATATTAATCCACTCTTTTTCATTGCTTTATTCCTTCCTTTATACTTATCTTAATAAATCACAAATTAAACAAAATGTTCTATGATGAGGCACCAGCTTTATTGAAAGGGTTGAATAACATAATATTATAGCAAGGTGAAATATTAACTTAATTACAAAACTACTTTGTTATTTATAGGAATTTGTTTAAATGTTGAGCCTTTAAGCAAAACTTTTTTAAAAAATCTCTCCAAATCATAGCTACCAAAAACAATCTATAGCTGCACCAATATATGCTGAGTGATACTGGTTAGAAAATAATTTCTGGCCGGGCTCGGTGGCTCAAGCCTGTAATCCCAGCACTTTGGGAGGCCGAGACGGGCGGATCACGAGGTCAGGAGATCGAGACCATCCTGGCTAACACGGTGAAACCCCGTCTCTACTAAAAAATACAAAAAACTAGCCGGGCGAGGTGGCGGGCGCCTGTAGTCCCAGCTACTCGGGAGGCTGAGGCAGGAGAATGGCATAAACCTGGGAGGCGGAGCTTGCAGTGAGCTGAGATCCGGCCACTGCACTGCAGCCCGGACGACAGAGCAAGACTCCGTCTCAAAAAAAGAAAAAAAAAAAAAAAAAGAAAATAATTTCTAAGAAAAAAGTTTTATTTCTTTTCTTTGATAATCATAATTTTTTTAAAAAGCCATGATATGGTATAATAAGGTTAAAAATATTAGTCTCAGAATAGTTCTTAAGGTAAACTAGATCTAAAAATAAAATGACCAACTCCTTAGCACAAACAGAAATGTTGGTTTAATCTATGTAATTTTATTCTAAACTGATACAAAATATATTATGGAGAGAAGGGGAGAATGTCTGCATTCTTTATTCCATAGGTAAGAGACTAAATTTAATTAAACAACCTGAGAGTCAGAACATAATATCAGTTGTACTTTTCATATTATTTATTGATGCATTCAGAAGGCCACTGAACTTCTCCAGACCTTGGTTCCCTTATCAGTAAAGGAAACACACAAAATATGTAACATTTTCTAAAACATTTTCACCAAACATTTTGTAACTAAAGAGAAATATGAATATATACACCCAGTGATATGTGAGTCTACCTTAATGCAGTTATCATAAGCCTGAAATTTCTGTACTTTATTTTAAAAATTAATACCAAGTTGATTTTTAAACTATGAAATATATGTTTGGTTTAATTAAAATACTACATTTACAATTATTTATTTTAGGCAAGAGAAGTAAGGGTGGGGCTAGATAGTTTTCTACCTTGTTAATGGTAGAAATCGTTTTACAGTGAGCTCAGTTTTGGAAAACTGAGCTAAATCAAAGGGAATCAACATGTGCACATCTTAGTTTAGGATCCAGGCAATTTCTTCTGTTGCATAATGTTACTAGAATCCAAATTCTTGGAAAAAAAAGTAAATACAAATGTCAAAGTCATTTTACTACAGGCCAAATCCTGGTAATTAATCCCTGAGGATAGTTTCCCCAGTAACTAATCCCTGAGGAAAGATTCCCAGAATGTTGCAAAAGAGGTAATAACAGTGCAACATTTTCAGACTATTTCTAAGGAATACTTTGTTAAATATATTCTAGTTGAGAGACTGAATAGAAGATTGAAGTGTTTTGGATCCCATGGATAATATCTTTTAAAATCTTGATAAAATACTTGTCAAAAGATTTATTCAAGATTAATGATGAAATTTTTCTTTTGCTACTAAATTTTAATTATCAACATATGTAAGTAAACTAATAATCTCAATTTACTCCATAATCCTCACAATTATTTACATTCAATTCTCAGACTTTGTTTATAATGCCATGATAGTACAATGTAAACATTTACAGTGTGACCTCTCTTAGCTACTGATAGTGTTTCGACTTTAGAAAAGCATAAATAAAAATAGCTAATGATGTGAGGCTCTTATTGTCAAGAAGAGTAAAGTCATTAATCTTATCTGAATGCTAATCTTTTGTGATTTATTTTAAATTCTTATCTAAAATATAATAAGCATTTGGCCGGGTGCGGTGGCTCACGCCTGTAATCCTGGCACTTTGGGAGGCCGAGGCAGGCAGATCACCTAAGGTCAGGAGTTCGAGACCAGCCTGGCCAACATGGTGAAACCCCATCTCTACTAAAAATATAAAAATTAGCCAGGCACAGTGGTGTGTGCCTGTAATCTCAGCTACTCAGGAGGCTGAGGCAGGAGAATTGCTTGAACCTGGAAGGCAGAGGTTGCTGTGAGCCGAGATCGTGCCACTGCACTCCAGCCTGGATGACAGAGCCAGACTCAGTCTCAAAAAAATAATAATAATAATCAAGCATTTGGATTAGCTGTGAATTTCTTTCATGTATGCTGCCCCACTATAACTGATGATTAATGGAGGACTAAAATAAATAAGGACATTACATTTTAAATCTACTGATTTCACTTTTCTGTATTTCTCAAATTCTAGTTTATATAGACATCCTTTTCAAATTCTTTCTGAAGTTTTTCAGTATTAGGTATTATTGTTACCTGTTTCAGAAGCTGCAAAAAAATCACGTGAAACTGGAATTGTAGCCATTTCTGCCTTTGAAAAACACCTTGGCTTTCTAAGGTTTTCCTCTTATGATGGTTTCAAAGACAGGCTTGTTTATAGAAATTTGAAATCAAGCATTGATGAGCTGTTTGCTCCCAAAGTCTCTATTTAAATCAGTCTTTTAATCTGTTTTTCAGTTTAGTGGTAACTGTCTTTTTTTCTTCTTATAATTCATTCTTTAAGTTTCTATAATTGCATTTGGAACTGAAATGGTACAGGAAAAATGTCTTCCATATATATAGTAATGTAAAATTTCTTCCACAGATGGAGACAGACAGACATAGTTACATATACATATACGTTCTCTTATAAGCATCAATTTTTTTCCATCCCGTATATTTTCAGGCCTGCTGAGGGAATGCTACTTTAAACTAGAAATTAGGGACTGTTGATTTTGTTCCTAGATTTGTCATCAACTTCCAGTGTAACCTTGAAAAAGATACCTAATGTTGCTGGGCTTAATGTAATTTTAAGCCTTCTAGAAATAAAAGACAACGTAGAAAATGGTGTTCTCTTGTTACTGTGTAAGTTCAGAACATCTTCACATTTTCTGAAAATTTTCAGAAAGCATCATGAGGCATCAGATTTCTATATTTTTATAGGAATCTACCAACTCTACCTTTATAATCTAGATATTGTGAATCTGCATTTAAGTTGGAAAACAGCTTTTGATATAAAGACCTCAGAAATCAAAGAAAACAGCACAAGAGGATGAGCAGATATTATGAACTCACTCTGAATTCATTGCATAGGGAGCCCCTCTCTTACAGGTGCTGATGTTCTAATTAGTATCCATTGTTTCTAAATTTGACAATTCTCTTCCACTAAGAAGAGTTAGAATTGGTGATTATCTTTTGGCCATAACATTTAGTTAATGCTGAAGAATTAGTAAAACCTGTTTATATCAAGTAGAGCCAAAAGTTGATGCAACTCTTATATACCAATATGCTTTTATTCAAAATGAAAATTCAATTTTGATTATTCAATGAAATTCAATATGATTATTCCTCAGCAATTTCCATATACTATCAGAAATCTTCTAAAAGGGTAAGACAATATATATCCTGCTTCCAGGAAATAAAGTTTTATAGGATGTTCAGGTTTCTATTATTTCTTGAAGACTTTAACTGGGAACTTTTGGCATCACACTGATATTTCTACTATCTACTAATAAAAGCAGGAACATCACACCAAACTTGACCTATGCTGGTCTGAATTGAGACCTCATTCTGGAATCCATAGTGTAAAACCACTTAGTCTGAAGCTACCTGTCCCCTTTGCTCTTCACCCTGCCCTTTTTTTTTATTGCCTCCCTCTTTATCCAAAATATTAGTTCTCATTAAAGGTCTATTTAAAAAGTACCTCCTCTAATAAAACACTTTGTGTTGAGAAACTTCCCTTGCTCATTTATGCAGTAATGTGAAATGAGTTATTTTAAAAAACAGTTTTACTTTTCATTTCCCCTGTCTTACCCAAGATAGCAAATTTTCCAAGTGGAAAATTCAAATAAAATAGCAGAAAGCTTTGAGGTAGTAAATATATCTAACATTGGTCTGGCATTAAAATTTTCTGGTTGGGCAGCACAATTGTTAAATTGGGAATCTCAGTGACAGCTGAACACCCTCAATGCTTGGGTCAGCAAGCAGAGGAGCTTCACTCTGTCACCTATCAAGAATGATGCTTGTCAGGACTGATCTTTCCACCTACAGAACATTAATGTTTCTAGTCATACCATTTATGTTTTCTAATATTACAATGGAATAGACACTAAAACACTAAGAGAGAAAAGTACATAGGTGTATTTGTAATTCTTTGTTTTTTGTAAGCCAAATGCAAATGTAACACTACTCCAGATACTGCTTCATCAGAAGTCCCCAAGATAACCAAAAGTAAGTGCCAATTTCCTCATCTCAGGGATAGTGCCATCACAAAGACTGAATTCTAGGGACCAGCCTATTTGCAGAGCATGTCATACAGCCTCTGGGTTAGTTAACTCCTTGGCCTCCTAAGAGCTACCACAGAGAGTCAATTGATGTTTTTGCATGTATTACTTACTAATGTATAGAAAAATTTTTAAGTTCACTTTTTCTTTATTCTGTCTTTTTTACCCATCTTCCCTCATTGTAGCAAATTAGACGGCCGGATGAAAGCAAAGGAGTTGCTAGTAGAGTTGGATCCCTCAAAGTAAATATGTTTCTAACATTTTTTGGCAAGATTTCGTCTATAGCCTACACTTCTTCCTTTTTGGAGGGTGGTGGGAGGAAGGGGGCTTTTTCCATTTTTCACCATCCCATTTTTTTTATTTTAATATTTTTATTGGCTGTTGGGTCATATTATTTTTTTTTTGTTTCAGCTACACATAGAGCAACCAGCTGAAGGCAAGCTGCCAAATAACTAGCTTTGAATGGCACCACAAACAACAGAAAGGGCAACTGCCTCATTACAGGTGCCTATAATTTGGGGTTCTAGAATAAACCGTTCCTCTGATTGATGTCACTGTGTGTTAAGTTCCTGTTACACAGAGAACTAACATTTATTTTCAGAATATTATCTCCCCTTTTACCTTTTTTTAATAAAAAATAATTTAAATGTTACTGTGGTATCACCATTTATAGTTCATTTCAGAGAAAAGTTATTATGAGTTAACAATATGTATTCAATACACATAATCTTAAGAATTAGAAAGATATTTTATGTCATGTAGTATAATGGGCCCACATATAGCTGATAGTATTTACGCCCTCTTAATCCCCTCTGTTTTATTTTTTTAAAGTCCAAAAAACCAATACAACAATCAACAGAACCAGATACATACCTAAATGTTCGTCCATTTGTATATATAATCTGTTAATATACAATTGAAAGATTTCTAATTTGATCATCTTGTCTGCTAGTTGCTAAATATTTATTTGCTCAATATGCCTTGGGCACTCAGTACTTAAACATTTAATCATAATGAAAGGTAAATAAGTTATCACTCTTAAGAAACACAGACTGATCACTTTTAATGCTGCCACCTTAAATGCAAGTTACAAAAATTGCTGAATTCTAAAAATATGCAGAAGAATTACCTCACAAAATTAATTATTTTCTTATATCTCAATCCCATTTGCCCTTACAGCAATAGTAACTGTTAATCAAGATTCTAGAAAATTCAGTGCACTGGGATGTCCTAAAATTTAATGACTATCTTGAGGCCTAATATTGAATCATTTCAAAATTTTGCACACCTCCAATTTATTTCCATTTAACAATTTATGAAATACTAATTTCTGCACTCTTTCCTCTCCTTGCCTCTTCTGCCTTCTTAGCTTTACTTTTTTGTTATTGTTTATTTATTTGTGTGTGTGCATGCACATGAGTGCACATGGATGAAGGTGTATTTGTACGTTTGTGTCCTTTATTCCAGAAAAGCCATCCTCTCTGTTCTCTAACACTGCTTTATAGTGGATAGCTATTTTATTAAAATGTTATTTCACCAAGAATAAGCAGAGGGGATGGGAAGTGTTAACAGTATGCCTATTTCAAAAACTAGGCAATTTAAGATTATTCAATCAGAAAAATGAGTTTATGTATCCTGATGATATATCAGTAGCATTCCTCACTGTCTATCTGTGAGGTATCATATTTTACCTTTATCTTTAAAGGAAAATAAATCCATTACTGGTTTAAACTATGGATTATGACTCATTCAGGTGAGAACGTACAGAACGACATGACTTTTTGAAAATTACTGAAGGTGAAATAAAGACAAAAATGGCATCCATAACTGCAGCACCATGTTCTGTAAACTGGATTGTATGTGCGAGTGCGTGTGCGTGCAGTTATCTCCAAGTTCAGCTTCTGGATGTATAAAACTTCAAGTTATATATGTATGTTTATTGTTTTTAAGTGTATATACAATATGAGTATGTATATACGCATATATATGTTCAAGAACAAAAGATACATTTTATAATTAAATCAGTTTATATTAATATGGATGCAGTCTTAAATCAAAAAGTGTGTTTGGGAAAGAAAGTCAAATTTCATAATATTTAAATGTCTTTATGTTTCTACAAGATAGAAAATGTCAAAGTGAATCTCTAGGGGATTTATAAAGATGGTTATAATATTTATTTTCTCCAATGCTTTGGGGAGAAAAGATGCTGTAATTAATCAAAATAAAATGTTGACTTCCTAGTCACGGGTTTGTTGAGCATGTAGTCTTACGTTGTAGAAAGACCTTTAATGTTTTTGAAATGTTTGCCAAAGGCAGTGAGAAATGTATAATGCTATGATCTTATTTTTAAAAGGAAAACTGAAAAGAGAACAAGTTGCTTTTTCAATTCATTTTCTGATGTTTACATGTAGCTCCATCGAAAGCTGGAGGAGCTCAGAGATCACCTAGAAGGCAATGTGAAAGGATACTCTCTCAGAGTAAATGTACGATTTCACTTGGTGATTTTTTTTTTCCCTAAACTTCTGCTGACTGGTAACTCCAAATTTGATTGGTTTGTCCTCTCATCTCCATCTTTTTCCTTTCTGTCTCTTTTCCCCCTCTTTCTTTTCTAGCCGCGGCTTCATGCTCACATTTATGAAATAAAGATTAAATTAGCAGGGAAGAAGACCCTAAAGCCACACTGACTAACATTGCTGTTGACCGAATAATATTTTGGCCCCAGTGCAAAATAAAATCTTTCTTTTCAAAAATCACTATTTCTTATACAATTGTATAATTTTTTGAGGATCTTGCCATGAGACTTCATTTGGAGATTTTTCTATTGGTCATGTCTTCTACCCCTTGTTAGTTATGTCAGCAGAATAATAAATCATGAGCTGGATGTGAGGGGTATATCCTTGATGGTACAATTTCAATTTTCAAGGAAAATAATCAGTGTTAGAGTATCATAGATAATCTGGCAAGTAGACACATTTGTTCTGAGTTAATAGACTTAACTCAGACTCTTTTAGGAAAAATGTATGTCATTTTGTTTAAAAATAAGAAAATTAGCAGTAAGTACCTTCACCAGGAACATCTTCACATAGCATCTTACAAATACTGGAGCTAAAGACTAATATACCCAAGACAACTATTGAAGGAGGACAGTACCTTGTATCCACTCAATCCTGTACGTACGTCATATAGTCAGAATTCATGGTAATATTTTTTGTGACAGATCGTTCAGACTGTCAAGATTTTCAAGAAAAATCTCTAAATTGATGTATAGTATAAATGTAGCAGAAGAAAAACTAAATAACTACTGTAATTTATGGCTGTATCCTTTCATTCCTGGGGTTTCTAAAAAACTTCCTGTGAATCCTGGCGTCTGATTTACTTCTCCCAAGGTTATTACCATTTATTTAATTCATACAGCTATAATAATTTTGTTGTATAAACTAGAATAAAAGTTAGGGATATGATAATTATCTTATTTCTCAGCTTGTTTTTAATTGTATACTACATATAGTCATGTATATCTCTACATTAAATTTCTGATTATTGAAATATAAAGTGATTTGTATTAATAAGTTATTAAATTCTAATAATTAAACAGAGAAGGAATTAATACACGTATGTCATATCTCTACTTCTCCCTTTGAGCTATTCTTTGTTTTCTGCACATATTCTTACGGAATTTTTAAAACTATTCATAATCACTCCCCAAAATCTATTTTATTGTTTTTAAAAAAAGATTAGTATGGATTTTATGATTAAATCAGTCTGAACATACCTAATTATTCTAGAAACCCATAAAAATATTTTAATATATGTATTTTAGACTTGTGCTCTTTCCTAACCAATCATGAGAAGTAATTTTTTTTTTCAATGAAACTGAGACCAAAAAGTTGAGACTTGCTGATGTCTATATGGTAATGAGTTAGTAAGAGACCAACATCAAATTAAAAATTTGATGCCTTAAAAATTAGGTTATCTCATGCCATTCTTTCTTTTTTCAACACCCATGCTACTATGTAATGATTAATCTCAACATCTTCATCTTTTGTTTTATTTCACTAAGAAACACTTTGTTCTGATTACCTTGTTTCTAAAAATATTAAATATAAGGTGTATTAGTCTAAGGATCCTGTTAACTGTCTGATATAGAAAAAAAAACTATCAAAAGGCAAGTAGTATCCTCTCTAGAGAGTTCAGCTAAGGAAACATGCAAATCAATTGCTTAGCTGAATTTTCAGTTTCTCTCCTTACCCTTTAATTCCTGCTACCCAAGTATACCTTAAAATGCCTTGAGTATTAAAAAGTGATGCTAAAAAGAAAGTTATTCTCAGAACCATAGACTATATTAGACAGGTTTTGTTTATAAAATGAAGTAAATTGGCATTTGGTAATGATTTTGTTTCATGAAAATTTATTGTAGGTGTACACACACAAGAATAAGTGTATTAGTCTATTTCTACATTGCCATAAAATGCTACCTGAGACTGGGTAATTTATAAAGATAAAAGGTCCAAACCACAGTTCCACATGGTTTGAGAGGCCTCAGGAAACTTACAATCATGGCGGAAGGGGGAGGGGAAAGCAAGGTATGTTGTATATGGCGGCAGGAGGGGAGAGAGCACAGGGAAAACTGCCACTTTTAAAACCATCACATATATTGAGAACTCCCTTGCTATTTACAAGAACAGCATGGAGAAAACCACCCCCATGATCCTATTACCTTCCACCAGGTTCCTCCCTTGACATGTGGAGATTACAATTCGAGATGAGATTTGGGTGGAGACAGAGTCAAACCATATCAACAAGTATATGAAGTGTCTTTTACTTTATTGAAATGCTGATGAAGATTTCAATTAGATGATAGGGTCAGAACCATGTGCCTTATACAATTGTATAATTTTCTGAGGATCTTCTCATGAGACTTCATTTGGAGATTTTTTTATTGATCATGTCTTCTACCATTTGTTAGTTATATCAGCATGATTACAAATTATGAGCTAGATGTGAGGGTTATAGCCTTGATTATTCAATTTCAATTTTCAAGGAAAATAATTACTATTAGAGTATTGTCATAGGTAATCTGGCAACTTGTTCTGAGTTAACAGACTTAACTCAGACTCTTATATACATAACCTACAGTTACTTTTACATAACAGGAGAGTTGAATAGATGAAACACAGATTATGTGGCCCATAAAGTCTATTATTTTATTTAATAGTTAAATAAAAATTAAATTTTAAAAAATTCAATTAAATATTTTATTTAATGGAGAATGTAAGATATCATTCAGAAGTGCAGGATGAAGATTTAGTTTGCTAATAGTTTAATTTGCTAATAAATAAAAATTAAAATATTTTAAAATTAAATATTTAATATAGAAGGTATGACATTATTCAGAAGTGTGAGATAAGGATTTAATTAAATCATTAATGCTTGAATTGGATGATGTAGACAATATGTTATTTTTTAGAAAAGGAAGAGCCTGGTACCATTATTCATTAAGGATAATGTAATCAACAATATAAAATAGAATATTCTAAGATACAATATTTTGAATAATATTATTTATTTCTCATATTAAAATGCATTATTTATTCAACATTGACTCATAGTATAAAACAGGATGTATTAGATTATTGATTTCTAACTTTAAAATACATCATCTTTTTCTCTATGTCATTCAAAGCAGAAGTATTCTGAACTTTAAGTGGGTTTTTAGTAATTTTAGTAATAATAAAATCATCATCTTGTACCTAAGCAGAATTTTTCTACCTTAATGACTACAAAAATTACTACAAATCCTTAGATTGGTGATGTGCTGATAATAATGACTGAAGAATAAAACCACATAGAGGAAAAATTAATTTTCCATTTAATCAAATGGATGAATCTAGTAAGAAGAATATTAAAAGTAATGCACAGGATTAAAGGCCAGTGAAGACACTGTTGAGAATTGAAAAACACAGGATAAGGCAGGACATGGTGGCTCATGCCTGTAATCCCAGCACTTTGGGAAGCCTCACTGAGAAACACTTTGTTCTGATTACATTGTTTCTAAAAATATTAAATATGAAGTATATCAGTCTAAGGATCCTATTAACTGTCCAGTATAGCAAAAAAAATTTAAAAGGCAAGTAGTATCCTCCCTACTTGCAGGCTGATCACTTGAGTCCAAGGGAAAAAACCTCCTCTGTACTAAAAATACAAAAAATTAGTCAGGCATGGTGGCATATGCCTATAATCCCAGCTGCTTAGGAGGCTGAGACACAAGAATGATTTGAACCCAGGAAGTGGAGGTTGCAATGAGCCAAGATCGCTCTACTGCACTCCAGCCTGGGCAACAGAGTGAGAGAGACCCTGTCACAAAAAAAAAAAGAGAGAGAAAATAAAAACATAGAATAAGATAATCCAAATGAATACTTTCTTTACAGAATATAAATCAAGGTAAATCTACAAAGAATTTGTTTAGTTGAGGAGCAGTGGGGCCAAGGAGAACGTAAATATTAAGATATTCAGGAAAAAAGTAGATAAATGTTCATGAAATAAAGATAGGTCGAAGAAAAGAAAGGAAAGGAATGAAAATGCTCATATGCTACAATGGTGTATTTTCATCTAAATACTCAGTTTATGTATTATGATATTAAATTTCTATTCAGCTACAAATATGTGTAGATAGGTTTTGGCTGACCAAGTGTGTTTTTTTAAGGGCTTTGATAAACAAAAAGAAATATGCTTCATGAAGACAGATTATTGGTATATAAGTGAAACTAAGATAGAAAGGAATGAAATGGAAGGAATATGACAATTATCTGTAAGTATGTAACTATACTAACACAAATTAAAGGATGGTATTTAAAGTGAAAAAAGTGACTCAAGGGAGGAGTTATCACCCAAAATAAGACTACATTTTTATTAAGTGTTAAGAAAAATACCTGAATCAAGTCAGAAAGTAATGGTGTTTAGAATCATGATTTTTAAATGTTTAACAATTAATTTCCTGAATGCCAAAATGGCGTAGTACGAAATAGGGCTAATATAAATTATTTTTGATAAATAGATCTACCCCATTGTCTTTAAGGGGGTTTTGCACTCTTATTTTTATCAAGTTAATGTGATAACTCAGAGATCAGCAAATCCTGTTTTTTTTATAGGCCCACAAGCTAAGAATGAGTTCTGCATTTATAAATTGTGGGAAAACATCAAAAGAAGAACATTTTATGGCATGTGAAAATTATACGAGATTCAAATTTCAGTGTTTAAAAATAATGGTTTATTGAATTATAGCCATGCTCATTTGCACATAACCTACAGTTACTTACACAACAGCAGAGTTGAATAGTTGAAACACAGATTATATGTCTCATGCAGTCTAAAATATTTACACTTTATTTAAACAGAAATGTTGGTTGAATCCTGCTGTAACTGGTTAGTGTGTCAAAATAACGTCGACATAGGAAGCGTTATAATGGAGTTTGTGAAATTATCTTCATTTTAGAGCTTAAGAAAAGAAGCCTGCTCATTTTTCTGAGGATAGTTTCAGATTATTTTACAAGGCAGCATATGTTTGGAAGGACTGATCTCCTCAAATTGTCTACCTTTACATTTTTATTCTCTTCTTTTCTATTGTCTTCTCTAGCTACTCTCTCTCTTCACATAGATTTCCCCCTCTGCACACACGCATACACAAAGTCTTCAAATATGGAACTCTAATGTGGATAGAATATAGATTATAAATTTCTCTTTTATTGGAGGCTCCTTTCTGAGTTTTCAGAGTACAAAGATAAATCTCATTATTGCTGTCCTAAACGTTATATAAAATATATTTTTAGAGTACTTTCATTTCACACATTGCAATTTTCTATTTATTACTTCATTACATCTTAAAGATATTTCCCCTGAAGACCATGATGAACTTTTGATTTTTGCTAAATGCTCTGTTTGGCCTCACCTAAAATCATATACCTTCTATGGGAAATTTTATACAACTGGAAAAGATACACTGATGTGATCAAGTCTCATACCTTAAAAATCTAAATGGCATTCGCATTGAATCAGCTGACTTTGAGTGGGGAAGAAAAGCTGGAACTTTAGTCCCTAGTGAAGTAAGTATTTAATAGTACTTAGGTGAGCAAACACTTTGTAAACTCTACTTACTTTAAGCAAATTTGAGTGTCTTTTGGTTCTTTTATGTAGAACATTATTTGAGCCTTCCTTGTTTGGCATTTTGGCATTTATTTATATTAATAATATTCATTTATTTACTATTTCATTTATAATAATTATGTAACATCCTGAGTGTCTTGGTAGATGATGTCTTATAAATATGACCAGACTACAATAATGATGAAGATAACAGTAATTCAATTGTAGGATTATGTCTTTGGACTAATTTTGAGTAATTTTGCTACTTTTCACTTTATTATTATTCTCTTAATGTAGTTAATTCAATTCTAAGGTTTCAATTATAAAAATAAGAAAAAACGGGCAGGCACAGTGGCTCACGCCTGTAATTCCAGCACTTTGGGAGGCCAAGGCGGGTGGATCACCTGAGGTCAGGAGTTCAAGACCAGCCTGGCCAAGATGGTGAAACCCCGTCTCTACTAAAAATACAAAAATTAGCCGGGCATGATGGCAGGTGCCGGTATTCCCACTTACCCGGGAGGCTGAGGCAGGAGAATCGCTTGAACTTGGGAGGCAGAAGTTGCAGTGAGCAGAGATCACGCCATTGCACTCTAGCCTGGGCAACTGAGTGAAACACTGTCTCAAAAAAAAGAAAAAGAAAAACCTGTCTTATCCTGTGCTTTGAACAACAACAAAAAAAATCTCATGATGTTAATAAAATCGCCTGCAGTGGCCTAAGACATGATTTAGCATGAAAGTGACACGTTTCTGAGATGTTTAATGTGCACCATAGAATTGCCCTCCTCGGAACTGACTTTAGTTCAAAGATAAAGTACTAATAAACTATCTTAAGTAAGTTTTCCCAGCAGTAGAAAATAGAGAACTGAGTAAATTTTAACAATGACAAGACTCTCAAACTGTTTTGAAATATGAAGTATTTCAGTTTTATGGGCACAGATATAGACACAGAACACATACACAGCAAGATTTCCTTAGAACTAGCATTTTGCTAAAGAAATTCTGATATGTATATGGTTGAAAATGTGTAATTTCTGAATATGTATAGAATTTACCATATTTTCAAAAGTACCTCAAAGCGATAAGTGGCTATGATACTTTTTAGCACAAGTCTTTGTAATAGTAAGCTTTAAAAATTCTGAGCATTATTTCACCAGATCAGTTTTTTAAGATAGAAGAAAAAGGGTCTGTATATTCATTTATTAAATAAACATATATTGAGCACCTACTACATTCTGCTGTGCTTGATGCTGGATATACAGTTAAAGAACAAATCTTAGATAATAAGTGCATTTCTGATTCTTCTACTGTCACCTTCTCCAGTACCTTCATTTCCCCATCCTACCTTTGTATTTTGATACTTCCTGCAGTATTTGTAAATAGAGAATACATACTTAACAACTTCATCTTACACGGCATTGTGAGACAACCTAACAAGGAAAGAGTACACGGAATTGAACATGGCAGTGTGACAACGTAGAAAATAAGAACAGGGAAGAACATTATCAATTTAACATCATAAAGGTTAAACATGATTGTGAGTACAAAATAGCTGTTTTTCAAAAAATTCTGTGAATCATTCTGATAAAGGTTAAATCTGTTGAAGAGTTGTGTGTTTAAGGTTTTATATTTTTATAGCGTTGCTATTGCCATTATATTTTAGAAAGTGCCTCAAAGCAGTAAGTGGCAATGATACTTTTTTGCACAACTCTTTGTGATTGTAAGCTTTAAAATTCCTGAATGTTATTTCATAAGTTCAGTTTTCTAAGAATAGAAGAAAAGGGATTTGTATTTTCATTCATTAAATAAGCATTTATTGAGCACCTACTACATTCTGCTGTGCTTGACACTAGAAATACAATTAAAGAACAAATCTGATAGTAAGCACATTTCTGATTCTTCTATTGTCATCTTTCTTCAGCGGAGAAAGAGAGATTCAGTAATATCAAAAGTGGAATAGTCGAAACAGGAAATCAGAATCAGAATACTGGCTTTGGTGCCCTCTTTAATGAATACTGTGAACATGTATGGTAGAGTTATTCTATAAACAACCTCCCGTGTAGTTCACTAGTGTTAAGCCAGTGAAGATCAGTGCAGTACCATAAGAAAAATTGTCCAGCGTTCTGCTTTCTCTTTTAAATGAGGATCTTCTCAACAAGATCATACCAGATTCTGAGCAGAGGGCGTCATCTCTATCATGGATTTTTTTTAGCAAGGTATTTTTTTGTCACAAAGTTTTCTTTCAAATAACTTGAGTCTTGACATGTTTTCAAACTCAAGTGTCTGCTTATATAGCTGTTTTATTATCTGGCCAAGTGTGTTGGTGATGGAGCCATCTAAACCCTCTGTGACCCTTACTATGCTATCCTTTCCTCTTTAACAGTGTTTTCTTTTCCCCACTGCAAAACCAGGCTCGGCTTCCCTCGTGCTCATCTACCTATAGTGTATCTGAGGTATATTTTGCACGTGTTTTCTTACATGGTCAATAACATGCTCGCCCTCACCATTTTTCTCATTTTATTTTCCTTTTGCCTTAATTTATTTTGCCTTGCACTTTGCACTTGCCTGAAAGGGACGAGGATACCAAAGGGGGAAAATTCACCTGTTTTAGGGGGAAATTTCTGTATTTTTATGAATGATGCACTGTTGTCTGAATAACTTTTTTTTGGCAGTCACTACATCATATTGAAATAGCTAAAGCCCAGATAGCCAACTTGATTGCTCTGACCACCTTAATTCCATAATGACTCTTTTGAATTAGGTAACTTATTATTAAACTCATATTGGCTAAAGGCGAGATTCCAGTTTGTATATCTATATATGTCTGTGTCTGATAGCTGAAGATTTGTATTCAATTACTGATTATTGTGTCTCATTAACCACAGACATAGGAAAACATCCAAAATTGATTATTAAATAGAAAATAAATATGCATCTGTTTTATATAAAATAAAAGATTTATTCCTTTTTTTAAATCTCATCAGGTTACTTTAATAATTTTTTGCTACTTATATTTTCCTAAGATTCTTGTAATCTGGAAGAGATTAACAGTAAAGAGATTCATGTTCTTTTAGTAAAATATTCTACTTGAAATTTGTCCTATGTTCCTTGTCTTTTAGGAGGTTTAATTTTGTATTCGTATTGTGTTAAACTATAGAATAAACGGGTTTTCTTGTTTCCAAAAAGCAGATTTATTGAAATATCATTAACAGACTTTGAATATCCATTAAGTCTCCTTTCAAAGCAGGGGCACTGTTTGAGTAGCTAAGAAGAAAGAGTATATGTACCTCAAAATATGACAGGTAAATAAAAGAACTTCAGGCCAGGTGCAGTGGCTCACACCTGTAATACCAGCACTTTGTGAGGCCGAGATGGGTGGATAGCTTGAGGTCAGGAGTTTGAGACCAGCCTGGCCAATGTGGTGAAACCCTACCTCTACTAAAAATACAAAAAAATTAGCCAGGCGTGGTGGCACACACCTGTAATCCCAGCTACTCAGGAGGCTAAGGCAGGAGAATCACTTGAACCCGGGAGGTGGAGGTTGCAGTGAGCGAAGATCATGCAATTGCATTGCAGCCTGGGTGACAGAGTGAGACTTCATCTGGGAAAAAAAAAAAAAAAAGGACTTTATGAATTTTAAGATCTTCGTTCTTTTCTTTACAACATAATTTCTACATGTATTTACTTTGTACAGGCACTATAGCTACCATATTAAGACCAGTATTATCAGCTTAATTCTGATTACAAAAATATTATCTCAGAATGTCATCCCAAAGAAAACTCTTGAAAGATAGGACTATTTAAAATACCAGGTAGTATATGCAGAACCAGAGGCAGAATACCATCTGCAGATCTCAAATTTTAAGAAAAAACTTGGAAAGAAATGGCATGACAAACCCATAGCCTCACAAAGTTGAATTTAGAATTCAACAATAGAATTGCAGCTATCTTCTTCAATTAACTTTGCAAGTTATAACTGTGAGATTTTTTTCTCTTAAAACTGATTTCCTGGGGAGTTAACTTCTTGAAACATATCACTAAGGAGAAGCAAAGAAAAGAAAGCCAAATGAGCTATTTGTAGTATCAACAAAGACATTTGACAGAGAAGGTTGGTATCATCTCATCACCACATTTTCTATAGGTCTTTTCTTAATTCCCAAAGATTATGAGTGCTAGTGTAAAAAATATATAACCCATTTCTTTTTGCCACTTCATCCAGGCAATTCTCCATTTCCCATGAGAGTGTGTAAGAAGTCTACCATTGGCATCATCTCCAATCACAGCCTACAGCATCCATCAGGGTATTACTTTCTCTATGACAGCATGTGTGCAGGAGGGCTCTCACGTTGGAATGTGGAACTGGCTTCTTGGGGGGATTATGTATGCTGTGGCATTCGCACCATGGCACTCAGCTCTTAACTCTGGCTTCATCTAGGTTTGTTTTTTTCATTGTGACACATGGGCTTTCTTTATTTGTCATGAAGTATGTTTCTCTTTCTGTCATTTGTGGTAGGGTTTCTCTCTTTCACTCAATGCCACATCTCTGTAGTCTCCATAGGTGCTGTTTATGGTTAATTTATGATGCTATAAAGGCCAATAAAATGAAGAACTCCTTAAGGAATCTAATATTTATGATAATCTTCTTTCTAGAAATAATTATTTCTTTTTAGTCTTAAATTGGTAAATATTTCACAGAATTTTAGACTGTAAACCCTAATAATTAAAATTTCAAGGAATAGTCTTCTTAGTTTTCGATTTTTCATTTGGAAACCTCTTGACAAGATCATTGGTACAAAGTACAGTATTTATTTTATAGCATCACTATGGAGGTAGCCAAACCTTCCATGGCTCGATCTCTTCTTTCCCTTAACATTTACATCATCATCTTCATTTACCTTCACTATTGAAGAAATAAAGTCTTCAATCCCTAATGTAGCACGTTGGTTTACCAATTGCATATCACTGTTTTCTGTGTCATTCATTAAATGAAAAAAATAAGCCTTGCTCAAAAATGAACCTATCCATGAGTTGTATAGGAACAAGATTTATAACCTCAGCTGGCTGATACTATTTAGCAAATGTTTCTCCATGTAGTTATGGTCCCTTTGTAAAAAAAAAAAAAAAAAAAAAAAAAAAAATGTGTGTGTGTATATATATACATATATATATTATTTTACTTGTGATAAGCTTTGTTTTTGATATCTCATTTTCAATTAATCTTTGTAACAGCCTTATTTTGGGTAGATATTAATGTCATCCTCATTTTAAAGATGAGGAAATTGAGACACAAAGAGGCCGATCATAAAGCTAGCAAGTGAGTGGTAGAAAATTGTCTTTTCTTAAATACCATGCTTTCTCCTGTTAAGAAGTTGTTAAAAGTCATTAGCTCTGTGACTAGCATGTAGTAGTCTTGTATTTTCACTTCATCCATTTACTTTGTTCAGGTTGTTTATATAGTTTGGGGTATATACTATGAGAAGATGCACCTATAAGACACAAAACTTTAATTCAAGGAAATGTTAGAAAGACATCTAACATTTATGGTAATATAATTTATTGTTATGTAATTTATTGCTCTTAGTCATTTGATAAATATTGAGCTACCTACTATGCCTTATTTAAATATAATCATAATCTGCCAGCTCTTTCTTGGCCTTTGGAATTGGCTTTACATTTAGAATACATAAAATATTATTAATGTAGTGAGATAGTGTCTCATATTGTACAGTCTTTCATCCCTTCAAGCAAAGTGGAAAAAAAAGAACTCATCTTTCACGTTTCTAACTGATTTTCAACTTTGTTCCAGCAGTGTTCTAGCAGAGCTCCTTTTTCAAATCCTTTGAAAAGACTGCTTCAGAATTCCCTTAGTATAAACCAAAGCCAGAATTAATACTTTCTTCTGATAGAAATTGAATTCCTTCTGACTTATTTGAGAAGCTGAAATATATACTAGATATGAATTTATTATAATTTGTAACAGTATCTAAACCAAAGAAAATTAATAAACATCAAGCTGTCATGCTTTTACTGGTCCAAATTGAACCCTTTAGAGCCTTATCTTTAATGTCTTAGATTTCCTAGTAGCAAGGTTGATTTAGATAATTTGACATTTAGAAGCTAAATACTTTATTTCCTGTTGAGTAGACAGGGACTGAAAATTGTGTTTTTATTTAATGCTTAAGAGCTTCCAGCTACCTAAAGGAAAGATGGTTTTAAAGTTGTAACATGCAAAATAGTTGTCCTTTGAACTCTTAGACACTCTTAGGATACCAATTCTGATCTAAACAAACTTGGACTGCCTAACAGTTTTGGAGCTTTTGCAAACAGAAGTTTCAGTTGAATTGCAGTGAGTAGGTTTACATATTCAAGAAAGGAAGGCAGAGAGGAAAAAAGGAAGGGAAGAAAGGTAAATGGACTTTAAACACCATACCATTTTCTACTTCGAAAGAAAAAATAGGAACATTTTTTAAACACCCCAGAACCACATACTGTTTACAAAGGAAGAAACAGTAGCCAAAAAGTAAAGATTCTATACTATGAGATAACCACCTAAGATGTTCTACTATATAAAATCTCATTTAGAAAATCTTTAATAATGGTTTATTACTTATTTCAATATGTTTATCTACGATGTTCCACCCTTTTATTCACATGTATTATTTTTATTCCATTTGTATACTATAGTTAGAAAACTGGAGATAGTGTGAAGAAATCTGAGAATTGTGTCTTTTGAAAACACTACAACTGCTGCTATTAAAATGTATTGATTCCTACCTCACTTTCAAATTTGTAGAAATGAACTAGAGTATATAAATTGTGTTGTTAAAAATAAAATTAGTATATATCTGTCTCTCTGACATACAAATTAGTAGCCAAGCCATAGAGATAATGGGAAAACACATGACTTTCTCTTTAACAGGGATATTTGATAAATCCATCTAATTAAAGCATTCTTTAAAAAGAATTGAGAAGAATTCTGTCTACTTGGGCATATGTTTTTAAATTTCCATAATAAAAATATTTTCAAAACACACTATTGTAGTTGGCACTAGCGAATTTCTGCTTATCCTTGTATATTGCCTCATATAATTATCATTTACAATATAAAAGAGGCCATCAGTGAAAACAGGGCAAGAAAAATTTAAAGTTTAAGATGAGGGAATATTAATGGATGTGTAACAAGTTTAGAAAGTTCTTGAGCTGCCTTAAAACTAATATATAAACTATATGTATCTTTGAGAGAGAAAGGAAATATGTATATCCTCTCCTTCATGAAAGTAGGAATGAAGAGAGTCCATAAAGTACTTAAGTGAAGTCCAGCTTTGTATATATACAGATTAGCTTATCATCATGATGTTCTAAATTTTCTTTCCTACGTTCTAGAGAATTTACAACTGAAATAGATTAATTAGAGATATAGCTAGTTAGAGCCCAAATAAATGATGGCACATTATATGTTATATTGTCATATTATAATGTGATAGCATGAAAATGACATAGCTCACCCGCATTTATACTTACAGTTCCAGCTGCTGTTTGAATGTTTTTTTGTGATCTCAAACTCAATATGTCCAGCTCTGCTTTCTTAATACTCTGTCAGTGGTAATGTTCTTAAAGTGTCCCTGCGTAGAAATCTTCTAGTTATCTTTTACTCTTTCTTGTTTTTCATCTTTGACATTTAGTGTGTCATTAAATGTTGTCATTTTTGTTATTTCAGCTTTTGAATTGTCTCCTAATCCTTACTTCTGATACATAAATGAGCTTTGTAGCCACATCTACTTTAAAATCCTGGATTTGGCCAAAAAAAAAAAAAAAAAAAAAAAAATGAAAGTGGCAGCTTTCCATACATTACAGAGGTTTAAGAAATGTGAAGCAGCTCATGGTCATATATTGCTGTGGTTCATCTCCATGGATTTACACAGATTTGGTTTACCACCAATCCTAGTGTAATTTTTAAAGACTCAGATAAGTATCTTTTAGACCAGCAACAAGGTAAATTTTCTTTTGCTCCTTTGGGTTTTACTCCCAAACATGCATTTGGGTGAAATGTATAGCCTTGACTTCAGCAAGTAGAATTATCAATTTTCCCCGGTCACCATTTTTCTCTTTCAAAGCATTTCCTTCTCAACCAGTGTTCTTCAGCTAAGCTATAGAACACATGAAGTAATATGTGTAGCTATTTTCTTAAGATCCTGTAAAGAGTTTGCCATTCTATATTCAAAAAACAGAAGTTTATTCATTACACACAATGAATATAAATGCATTAAGGCTTAATTCTCTCCCAGAATTGAGAAATATATAGTAATCCTGTCTTTTAAGTAGCTCAGTACTTTCTGAAGTCATTTGTTATTTAAAGACCCACTTGAAATTTAATATTTGGAAATTCTTCATGTTGCCTTTTCTTTTGTTTCTTTTCTCTTTTTTTTTTTTTTTTTTTTTTTTTTGGATACCTAGAGTCTCTAAATAGCCTGTGCTTACCATATGGTTTTAGGGCTTGAGATCATGAGACATACTTTTTTTTAAATAACCTCTTTATTTTTCTGAAAGAATCAGGTTTAATCAGCTTCTCACCATATTCTAAAAATGTTCATGCTTGGCAGTTATTAATATTTTGTTGGCTTTCTTGTACTGTTGAAATAGACTTACTGAAGATCAATTTAACATACTGTTTAAAGTCTGGGGCTAGATTTGAATCCTAACCATGGATTTGAAACCCAACCCTGTCCCTTATTAACTTTGTGACCTTAAGCAAGTTAACTTCTCTACACCTCATATTCCTGTAAAATAGGAATGATACCACCTTTTGGGGTATCTTAAGGATTTAACAGCTTAATAGTACTTGGTGCAGTGCCTGATATGTGTAAGTACTCAATAAATATTGACTATATTATTATCAATATTTGTTGTTATATTAAAGGTAAAGTTATTTTTTGTTTTAACTAACTCTTTCAGATATATTATCTGCTATGTTTGTCACAGAGTAAAATACGTTTTACATCTAGTGATTAGCCACAGCCTGATTGAAACAAGTATTAGCTCCACTATCAACTTAACCTGACATCGGCACTTGTACCATTCCTGCCTTACTTCTTTTTCCTAGTCATTGTAAAGCATATAGAATATGAAATACGTGAACATTTAATGTCTTTCTTTTCGTTCTGCCAGGTGACTATCTTCTCCAGTTTTTCAATTGTCTTTTTCTCCAAAATAACTCCCATTTAGTGTCTGGATTAGTTATGCACATAAACACACCCCGAAGATGACTAGTAGGAATAGTGTTTTTTTATTATCAGTATTATATTGTCCTTGTATTCTATTGTATGTCATATGCTACAAGCAATCACCAGTTTGTAAGTGGTCAAAGCACTTCCTCACAAAAAGTAGCTTTATAAGTAGTGACTAGATTTCTAGACTAGTGTTCATATAACTCTTAATTAGCTGGTATACTATTAGTAACTGAATTGAGATTTAAATTGACATATATGGATTAATGTAGGAATCTATCTACTAATTATAACATTATTTCTTAGGAAAATGAACTCTAACTTCTAACAGAATCCAGCCTACTTCAAGGCATTTTCCCTGACCAATTCTGAGTGGCAATGGGATCTACATCCTGTTTTCTTCCTTTGACAGCTCAATCTTCCTTACAGTACTCATTATAGTGGAAGGTAAAGGGAGGAGGAAACTATAGAAATTGGGACAAGGACTTCCCCACAGCATCATCAGTCAATGTTTGTTGAAGGAGTATATGAATTGAATGTTTATATTAAAGATTTATGCCAGTATCATTAAATTTCAGTAAATTTTCTATAGTGTGATATTATTAGTCCTAGATTACTTCTTGCTGCCTCTTCCTAGTAAGTGATGATTTTTCTGAATGATTCTTTAATCATTTATTAAGTACTACTTATTAAATACCCTCTGTATCCTTCATATCTTATAAACAAGATATAGATCTTTGAGTCAGCAGAGCAAAGTTAAACAGATATATGACTGACTGTGAGTTAAAAGAAGTAATGATTTCTACTGCCAGGTCTGTGTCTGATTTAATCAGACGTGGTGAGCTATAGTTGCATTTCTCTTTGCCACAGTTTACCCATCTCTAAAATTTGAATAAACTATACCTCTGTGTTCCTCGGAAGGGATATTCTGATGAAATTTCAGAAACTGGAAGGGAGTCATGACAAAGCTAATTCATAATGAATGTAAAAACAGAATTTTTCAGGTACAATATGAAAGGGATTATATCTTGTTACCCTGTGTGCATTTTATTTTTTACATGAAAATTCAGTCAGAGAGCCAAATACGTATAGAAAACATACTCTGAGCTTAAAAGACCATAATGGTTTGAATGTGCTGTGTGAATGTAAAACTTGTAATTGATCTTGTTTTGTTATTTTTCCTTGGTTATTTATACTTTCAGTTTTGCTGAAACTACCAGTAGGTCATAATAAGTCAGCAAGCATTTATTTAACATCTATACATGCTACAGAGTAGATATTGCCATATTATGCATATAGAGAATGTTGCAGAAATTAAATATGGGACCTTAATGATTTTACAAATTGAAATATTGTCCATTTTTTAAAAATCATAATCTATGAATTCAGGCTATGTTGTTCTAAAATATGACTAGAGGAAATGTCTTTGGCTTTGAAAACTAAACGTCTTTACTAATTGGTTCAAAAAAGTCTGTAGGAAAATCAACATTCTTGAGTCCTGTGTTCACAGAATAGTCATGAGGGAGTTATTTTAAATTTCACCAAATTATTGTTAAGTCACAGAGAAAGAATTTGGTAAAAGCAGATTTTCCTAGAATAGACTTGGAGTTTTTGGAGTCTTATTACATAACTTTAAAATGCCATAGTACCTATTTCTTTAGGCCACATTTTTATCTATCAGAGATGGTGTCAGGTTGGTAGTAAGGCTTATTTAATTAATTTGCCAAGTTCAGACATCTTGGAAAGGAGAGATAAAGGCAAGGCATGACATTACTCTTTATAAACATGACTTACTGGAAGAGAATGCAAATTTTCATCCTTTAAATCCTTTAATCAGCTTTATTGAGTTATCTAATATATTTGGGTGATATAGGAGACCCTGAAAGAAAGAGTAGCTCAGGATGCATTATAGGACAGAATGATTAGCATATGCACAGCAAAAGTAGTTTGTGAAAGAGAATTTGGTCTTTTTTTTTTTTTTTTTTTCATTCACTAAGTTGAATTTAAGAGCATATTTTGAGTCTTATGGAATCCATTTTAAACATCGTGATAGCATTTCCCTTGCATTTTTAGCCACTTAATTATATGAATAAGTGCTTGCTACCCTTTACAGTTGCAGCTGTCATTCTCCAAAGTAGATTCATCCACAATATTTACAGTCTTAACTCCTAAATCTATTATATTTATTTAAGATTTTTTAATAGTATTCTTTCACCTTCAGGCAGCATCTCCCTGTGAAAGGATTTACATTTTCATTCTCATTTTTAACAAGAATTATGCAGCTAAGATTTATAGAGAACTTGAGGGCTTTTTCTTCAATGTATTCCATCATCAGAAATAGGCTAAATTAGAAATAGAAATGGAGAATATATGGTGATATCCTTTCCATTAGCTTTGAAAAATTCAACTTGTCTAGTCACATGTGTATGATGTCAGAGTGTTTTATAAGTATGCCTGATTTATCATACTGACTTGCTTCTTTTTAACTTAAATATCTTGGGAACACAGACTCGTGTTTCATTTTTCGATGACTTATTTTATGTCCATGAATAAGTGTCAATGCATTGGTTGATAAGTTGAAGTCACCTATACCCTTTGAATATATGTACTTGCATCACTTTCAAATCTACCTTTTAAAGTGAATTTGACTTAATTTCCATGTGACTTTTATTACTAGAGAAAGCAAATAATTACGAAACACAGTAAGGGTTATTATATAAAATAATTTTATTTTACAGTAAAACAGTTGGATATGGATTTTACCTAGAAAGACTAATATTATATATAGAATATGTGTATTATATTTCTCCCTTGGAATTGACAAGGGAGAAAAAGTAGGTATATTGGTACTCAAGTGTTTTGTATTTTAAGAGGAAAAGAAGAGTAAAAAAGGGGCAGTGGAAAAAAGAGAAGGGAAGGAAGGAGAAAATAAAAAAGGAAGAAAGAAAACTACCGTAGTTTTTCATTTCCTTTTTGACATCAGTATTTAAACAATAGGTCACTTGTTCTAACTTTACCATTTTACATAGTTGCAGAGCATAAGCAGCAACTTACAGAACAAAGGTGAATTCAGAAAGACTTTAAACATATTTTTGGATTAATGTTTCATGAAACCCTGAATGGAATTCAGATTCTTGTGGTCTTTTTATAGCCATAGTTTTCAATTATATTAGCAATTTTCCTTGTCCTATTTCTGTCTGCCTCAGGATACAAAAAAAAGGGTCTGTTTTCGAAATTTTGTTCATACTATTCTGCACCCAATATTGCCTGGAGTCATGAAAACCCAGCTTGCTGCTATTTTTTCTCTTTGGCAACTTGCTGCTATACCAGCACACAGCAATTAAATCTAATTCTGTTTGGGCTACCATGCTTACATGTTCTTGTTGAGAAGCGTGGCATGAACTAATGCATGACTCTGAAAAGGCTGCTGTGTGCGTCTGCACTGAAGAAAAAATTCCATAGCAATCTAGCCCCTTTGGATTTAATATTGAAGCTTTAGATTAATGGTGAACTTCTGTGTAATGCTTGACAAAGAAGGGAAATCCCTAGAAATGAAAGGGTGAACTGAGGTAAAAATGGTCTTCAGTCAGATGCTGCTAAATTAATCACTAGTAATCATCAATTGTGGAGGTTAGGAGTCCCTTCAACCAAGAATGCACTTGGGTGGAAGAGTAGGAAAGAGAAAAAAGGTTGCCATTGAGACCTGAAAGAGATTATATGAGGAAATGTTGAGTCAGTCTTCATGTGTGTGCTGTCTCAAACATTTGGCTCAGAGTCTGAAATATTTTGGGTCAAATTAAGACTGATTTTAATTGTCTTACTATACAGTTTCACAGCCTAATCATCCAGCATAAAATATATCAAAAATGACTTAACTCCCTCATATCCATGACAATTCCAAACTGTTTTTAATAAACTTTATAATTGCCTCCAATATTTTAAGTTTATTAGGAACACTGGTTTGATGTTTAAATAATCAGCATCCTTCATTAATTCCATTAAGCATTCATCTTACTTTAATGTATACAATTTTTACTTGGTAGAAAATAAACCAGATGTTATTTTTCCAAGTGGAAATTAATCTTTTTTTCCTTTTACATTACAGTTTCACCTTGAAAATATAGGAAGTAAATAAATGGTCCCAAAATTTGGCATTTATTTTTCTAAATCATGTTTCTGGGCTATGAGTTACTAAGTTTTGCTTAATTTATTAACGTAAATACACTAATTGAACCAGACAACTGTCAGTTCCTCCAACCTTTGATATGTGGGCTGATGAAATATAAATAAACAAAAAATGTTGTGTGACCAGCAGCTCTGGATCATCTAAATGACATCCTTTAGTTCATTTCCCTTTCCACATACCAAGTTTATCTATAACTTCACCAATGTATTAGTTTTAGAGCCATGCAGCACAGTTCAACAGTTCAAAGGGAAAATCAAAATGTTATTCATTCAACTTCAACTGCTACCATATGGCAAAGGTCTCTGTCATCAGCCATTCTTACTATTACAGATCAGTGACAGTAGCACTTCTAAAGTGCTCTTGTGCATGTTAAGTACCACTCTTTCAGTCAACCTAGGTCATGCACTGCTTTCACTTGCAATTACCTAACTTTCAGACATAACTGATCTCTATTTCTGATCTGAAATGTTCCCCAGCTAGAGTTATCTACCTGGCCTTTGCTTTATAGAGTCATATGTCCTGATAGCTGCAAATTAATGATGAATGAAAATGAGGGAGGGGTGATGGAAGAGAGAGAAGGGAGGGATGGAGAAAATAAAAAGGGGAGGAGGGAAACTAGACATCATTTTTCATTCCTTTTTTACTTCAGCATTTAAAGGATAGGTCACTTGTTCTAACTTTCCCATTTTAAGTAGTTGCAGAGCATAAGCAGCAGTTTATAGAACAAAGGTGAGGTAGTAAAGGCAGTCATACTATGTATGTGCTAGAGGGAATCATACTATTTCATTTGCTTTAAAAGCTGTGTCTGAAATCACTTTGGCTTCCTTTTAAACATCCCACCTGCAAGGAGGAAATATTTGCAACTGCTCTTAAGATTAGTCTACCAGGCATGGTGGCTCATGCCTGTAATACCAGCACTTTGGGAGGCCGAGGTGCGTGGATCACGAGGTCAGGAGTTGAAGACCAGCCTGACCAACATGGTGAAACCCCACCTCTACTAAAAATATACACAAAAAAAGTAGCTGGGTGTGGTGGTACGTGCCTGTAATCCCAGCTACTCAGGAGGCTGAGGCAAGAGAATTGCTTGAACGCAGGAGGCGGAGGTTGCAGTGAGCCAGGATCACTCCACTGCACTCCAGCCTGGGAAACAGAGTGAGACACCGTCTTAAAAAAAAAAAAAAAAAAAAAAAAAGATTAGTCATGATGTGGGTCAAAATACCTGTATTTTCTCTTACACATCTTTATTTATTTATTTATTTATTTATTTATTTATTTAAGACAGGGTTTCTTTCTGTCACCCAGCCTGGAGTACAGTGGCGCAGTCTTGGCTCACTGCAACCTCCGCCTTCTGGGTTCAAGCGATCCTCCCACCTCAGCTTCCCAGGTAGCTGGGACTACAAGTGCATGCCCCTGTGCCCAGCTAATTTTTGTGTTTTTAGTAGAGACAGGGTTTTTGGGCTTAAGCAATCCTCTCATCTCAGCCTCCCAAAGTGCTGGGATTACAGGTGTTAGCTACTGCACCCGGCCCTTTTTAAATTTTATAAGCTATGCCTTTTGATTACTGCCTATTAACTTAAAAGACAATTCCAGATCAGGGGTTATGTTTGTGCTTTTACAGTCTGCTTTACGTTTTGAAGGTTGAAGTAAAAAATGTGAAGAGAAAAAAATGCGAAGAGAAGAATAATTTAAGAATCCCTGTCCCATTACTTATTACCTCATTTACATTAATGCACTTTCTCACTGCAGTTTCCTACACTTTATTTTTTTCTTGTGCTTCTTTTCTCTTTCCTTGTGTGTTTGTCTTTTTTGTTAGAAATCACCTGTCTCTTCATTTCTAGCTATTTCTTTTCCTTTCCTTTTTCAATGAATAATAACCCATTTTAGCCACTGAGAAAGAGTATGAACCTTAATAATTGTTATTAATTACTGTGTTTCAGTGTGCTTCAAAGGAACAAAATGGGCGTGGCATAGCTGCTTTTATGTTCTGGTACACTGAACCTAAATTCTAGGCAAGTAGCTCACAGGAATATAGGAGAGGTAACCTGGGTGAAACTAACATAAGTAAATTAGATACAATATTTCTAACTGTAAAAATTCTATGCATCATATAATGACCCTGTCAAAAGACTATAAACAGAATATGCCTTTTTCAGCTTGAGTTAAAACATAACGTTAATGGGTCTAGGGTTACAGACTTGTGAATCTAGTTAGCTTCACAGCTGTTCTATGATAGACCATAAACTAATCCCAGATGTCTTATTGTAGATGTGTATGCAGGGGAAAGACTGAGGAACAGTGCGTTGATGGCTCAAAATAAATCTATAAACAATTGAATAAAACTGGTTTGAACAAATAGTAAAATGGTCTGTCTATATTATACTAAAAGGTTTGAATTCTACAATTTTTTAATCAAATGGCATTTTCAATTAGAGTTTCTGGGGGTTTTTGTTTGTTTCATTTTTGTTTTTGTTTTTTCAGACGCCCAGGTTGGAGTGCAGTGGTGTGATCTCAGCTCACTGCAACCTCCACCTCCCAGGTTCAAGCAGTTCTCCTGCCTCAGCCTCCCAAGTAGCTGAGATTATAGGCGCACACAACTGCGCCTCACTGATTTTTGTATTTTTGGTAGAGATGGGGTTTCACCATGTTGGCCAGCCTGGTCTCGAACTCCTGACCTCAGGTGACTTGCCTGCCTCGGCCTCCCAAAGTGCTGGGATTACAGTCATGAGCCACCACACCCAGCCGTGTTTTTCTTTTAGATAACTTTTGTATTGTTTTTCATACATTCAGTAAAGAATATAGATAAGCAAAGATAAAATTAAAATTACCCTTGAGCTCCTCCCATGTTAACTACTATTAACTTTTATCAGAAAGAAATAATAGGGATGGTGAATTGAAGAAGAGAGAAGAGAAGAGAAAGTAGGGAGTTCTACAGATAATATAGAGTAAGTTAAGAATAGGCCGGGCGCGCTGGCTCACTACTGTAATCCCAGCACTTTGGGAGGCCGAGGCGGGCAGATCAGGAGGTCAGGAGATAGAGACCATCCTGGCTAAGACGGTGAAACCCCATCTCTACTAAAAAAAAAAATACAAAAAATTAGCCGGGCGTGGTGGCTGGCTCCTGTAGTCCCAGCTACCCGGGAGGCTGAGGCAGAAGAATGGCCTGAACCCGGGAGGCGGGGCTTGCAGCGAGCCGAGAACGCGCCACCGCACTCCAGCCTGGGCAACAGAGCAAGACTCGGTCTCAAAAAAGAGAAAGCAAGAAAGAGGCCGGGCGTGGTGGCTCAAGCCTGTAATCCCAGCACTTTGGGAGGCCAAGACGGGCGGATCACGAGGTCAGGAGATCCAGACCATTCTGGCTAACCCGGTGAAACCCTGTCCCTACAAAAAAATACAAAAAACTAGCCGGGCGAGGTGGCGGGCGCCTGTGGTCCCAGCTGCTCGGGAGGCTGAGGCAGGAGAATGGCGGGAACCCGGGAGGCGGAGCTTGCAGTGAGCTGAGATCCAGCCACTGCACTCCAGCCTGGGCGACAGAATGAGACTCTGTCTCAACAAAAAAAAAAAAAAAAAAAGAGAGAAAGAGAGAATAAAGAAACATATGTAAAACAAAGAAATACCATATAAAAATTTCCTACATGGAAAAGTTTTTTAAATTTTTCCAAGTAGGAATTTTTTAAAACATGTGGAATGTAAAAGTTGGAAAGCTCTGATGGATGAGTTTCTGCAGAGTTTGATACAATTATATTGCCCATGTGATAACTGAGCAATGCAAGGCACAACAAAGCCACCTGAAGCAACCCCAGGAAGGAAGGAAATTCGTCAATGGTGAAACTGTCTAGGACAGTGGTTAGAATTTAATAGCATTCTCAGTTCAATAAATACTTATGAAGGAAAAAAAATAATGAAAAATACATATGGGTTGAAAACATTGGCATTGTTTGTTCTTAGGATAAAGAGTGAAAACGGGTATTTAGATGATGTCAAATTCTAAATTTGAGAAATCCAAGCTAAAGCGTTTTGGGGTATTGAAAGCCTAATGTAAATGTCCTTTGGAAAATTAGTTGTTTTTTTTTTTTATAGTTCCCATTATTTAATGAAATGTTTCAAATATTGTATATAGTAAACAACAGATGATATAACAAACACCCATCTGGTAACCATTTAGATTTAGCAAATTTTAATGTTTTACTATGATTTATTCAGATCTTTTGATATATTTTTAGGAAACTGAACAACTGTGACAAAGTTCAAATTTCCTTTGCATAGAATTCTCATATAAGAACAAAATAGATAGAATATTAAGGGCCTGGCACAGTGGCTTATGCCTGTAATCACAACACTTTGGTGAGCCAAGGCAGGAGGATCACTTGAGCCCAAGAGTTTGAGACCAGCCTGGACAACATAGTGAGACCCCTCCTCTACAAAAAAAAATTATCTGGGGGTGATGTCACACGCCTATGGTACCAAGCTACTTGGGAGGCTGAGGTGGGAGGATCACTTGAGTCCAGGCGGTTGAGGCTGCAGTGAGCTATGATGGCACCACTGCACTGTAGCCTGGACAATAGAATGAAACCCTGTCTCAAAAAAAAAAAAAAAAAAAAGGGAAAATTAGGATTGCATTCTTTCCACATATGTGGCATATGTTGGCCTGGCATTTAAATAATGCTGTATTTCCCAGGATCCTTTGTACTCCTATTTCTGTCTTTCTGCTTATATTTATTTTTAAGTAACCTACTGGTTTGTAGTATAACTTTAATGATTTTCAGTACATGCTGCAAAGATAGAATACATGGACCCATGGACCCACTAAATAAGTGTGTATGTGTGTGTAGTGTATATAAATACACAGATTATATAATATATATTTGATCATTTCTGTTTGTTGTGCTCAGATTACAAGAAAATAAACTGGTCAGAAACAGGCAAGATGTCTCAGAACTACTCTGGCTAATCCTAACTAAACCGCTGTGTACATCTATACTAGAAATATATAGGAAATCAAAAGGAACCAAACTGGAATGCAAATGAAACAAAAATCACTAACACTGAACCAAAGCACCTTCTGGCATTATTAATAACATTGTTCTCAAATGAAACTTCATGTACTTTGGACATGGAGGTTAATGATTGCTAAAAAAAAAAAAAAATCTTTATAATTAAGTTTTCTCTAGTTTGATGGTTATTATATTCCATGTGATGCATCTTTCCATAAATTTTGAGAATGCCTCAACACTTATAGATACAAATCTAACTGTCAAGAGAATACTAACAAGTGTAGTAGCTGTCATGGATCAATAACATTATGATATCATAGCTTTAATGCATAAGTTTATTTATGGTAAAACGTCAATAAACAACAAAAATTGTATTCTGTCTTTTAAGAGATGCCTTCATTGACTTTTATGAAATAGATTTTTTTCCCAAAAGATACTTTTGTATCCCACTTTGCTGGAACCCTAAGTCTGAACACCTGTGTGTCTTTTTATTACTGATTTTTGGCCCTTCTGACCAATTACAACAGTCTTCTTTGATATGGAAGAGGTTACAAATAGTTCCAGGCTAGGAGGGATTGAGGAGAGTAATTTCAGTCTGTATCATAGTCATTATAGCCATTATTATTGTCACTTTCATTATTATCAGAATAACATATATTTGTCCTTTATACAATGTTGGGTATAGTAACAAATGCTCTACATGCATTAGCTTATTTTAGTCTCACAATAATCCTATGAGGTGGAAACTCAACAAAACATTTGAGCTTTTGCACACCTCTAGCTGTTTCCTCAGCCTGGAAAGTTCTTCCCCATGATCTTCATCTGGCTGTCTCAAATCTTAACTAAAATGATACTTACTTGGAGAAGTCTTCCTTGCTTACTCTGTCTAAAATAGCTATACCTTATCACTACTTATTTTTTTATTCCATTACTGTATTTTATTTTCTTTATAGCACTAACTGCTTTCTGAAACTATCTTATTTATGTATTTATTAGTTTAGGTGCTTATCATCTGTCTACTACTATTAGAATGTAAATTCCAAGATAGCAAGGTCTTTGTCAATTTTGTTCATGTTTTACCTCCAGCACCTAGATAAGAGTCTGGCATTGGCTCTGGGCAACTGGGCTTAGCTCAACACATATTCTTTATTACTATTTTTGTTGTTGTTCATTTCTTTTTTCCACATATTTGTTCAATAAATGAATAGTATTATCTTGATTTTTGTAGATGTGTAAACTAAGACTTGAAATAATTTAGTCAAGGTTATTTAGCTAGCGTAACTTCCTATGTTTTGTCTGTGGAAAAGAGGATTCGCTACATACACAAGTCTCCAGCTTTAGCCAATCTAATTAGTGCATGTCTCTGAACCTGCAGGTGTAGGGCTTATGTTAAGAAAAAACTTTACATACATCTGAAATAATCCTACCTATATTGCTCATCCTGAAAATGAGTTATATATTATTAAACTGTACTATTACTTGGTTAGATCATTAGAAGCTTGATTAGCAATATAATGCATGCCATACATAGCTGTAATACTAGGCATCAGAATGCCTAGTTCTTACCTATTTCTTGAAGAAACTTTTCTACACACTTTCTAAGCTGTTGCCACTTTACTAATGCAGTATAGACATATATTTGTACATCTTTCATGTGCCTTATGCATGCTAGTTAAGCATTTAGAAAAATAAAGTCACAACTTTTTCAATCAATACTAAAATATGATTTAGAAAGGAAAACAATACAGCCACACTGAAATGAGTAAAACATTAGGGTTTTTTTTAATGAACAAATAGGTGATAGGACACGGCATTTAAGAATGAAAACTAAGAATATTAAATCTAATTAAAAATTCAGCATTTCAAACTACATGCTTAACGAAAACAAATGTGACTTTCTTCCAGAAGTGCCAGAAAGTGCATAATAATTACAAATGCTCAATAATTCAAGTTTTTATATTATTGACTATATCTATTCCTTGGCCTCTATTTTTTATAATTAATATTTTCTGAAAACTTCCTGTTCACATACTCACCTAAATTAATCTTACTTGATCTTACTTTTGAGAACTGTCAAAATCACACAAGTGCAAAACAAAAAAAAAAAATCAACATTTCTTATTACAGGTCTAGTATATCATCCAAACAAAAGGATGATAGTAGGAACAACAATATAGTAATAGCTAACAATATATACTGTTAACTCTGAGCTAAACACTCTCTATGCAAGCACTTTACATATATCTCTAAGCAAGGACTTTTACATGTATTCTTATTTTCTTTACAAATATTCTATGAGATAGATGTTATTATTATCTTCATTTTATATGTGAGGTTATGACTTATACAGTGTTATACAGCTAATAATGATAGAGCCAAAATTCAAATCTAGACAGTTTGTTTCCAGAATGTTACTCCCCAAAGTTTCTTTTGTTATACCATTCTCCGTCACTCCTACATTCAAATCCCTATTCTCAGTGGTTCTCATCACTAAGAGAAATAGTCAAGAGCAAAGAGGCAATGAAAATGCAAGGTGTGATTAGGAATGCAATGATTGTGATTGTTAGCTTAGAAAGGTAGAGTGACTGATAGTGTACAAATATTTAAGTTTGGACGTCAAGAGAACCAAGTTCTATTACTACTTTGCTGTATGACCTAAAACCTGCAATAATTCCAGCTTCTAACCTTTAGAATGAAGAGTAATTACTCTGTAAAATATTCAGTTATTCATCTTAAGATTGGGAAATAATGAATAATCTGAAATTCCTCTTAGCCAAAAATACTTCATTTAGCTTTGTAATACATTATATAATTTGAGTAGTAATTTTTCTTCATATTTATGATCAACATTAAAATTTTCAGAACAAGCACCAAACCAAAATTATTGTTGGTACCAAGAGGAGACCAGCCTGGGATTTGCAAAGTTTCCAGAGGTCACTGAGCATGGTTCAACTTGGAATTTAAGCTTTATATAGGATATACATTAAGAACATTTAACATTGATGATTAAATTCATATTTTCTTGAGTCATGGTGATAACCAGTTCTAAAGAATAGAAAGTGTGTTCTACATATTTTAATATTTTCTTTAAGAACAAATAAGGAACTCACCAAATTACCTATAAAGAAGCATAAACAAGCTTTGATTTTCAGTGGTAATTATAATTAACATCACCAGCTATATAACCTGACACACTTCCAACTTAAGAATGGATCAATACTAGAAAGGAAGTATTTTTCACATTAACCTAGAACTTAGGAAAGCTCAGTGGAATTTAACAATGAAAATTTATATAACAGTGGGAAAACATTTAAGAATGGTCCCCTGGAAAAGATTTATAAAATTGTTTTGCTTATAAGTATTGTCTGTTTGCCAGCATGCTCTTATGTTGTATGTAGATTTTAAAAAATAGCAGGCTGGACCCTGTGGCTCAAGCCTGTAATCCCAGCACTTTGGGAGGCTGAGGCAGGCAGATCATGAGGTCAGGAGTTCAAGACCAGCCTAGCTAACATGGTGATACCCCATCTCTACTGAAAATACAAAAATTAGCCGAGTGTGGTGGTGCACGCCTGTAGTCCCAGCTACTCGGGAGGCTGAGGTAGGAGAGTTGCTTGAACCCAGGAAGCGGAGGTTGCAGTGAGCCAAGATCATGCCACTCCACTTGAGCCCGGGTGACAGAGCAAGACTCCATCTCTGGGAAAAAAATAAAAATAAATAATAACATTGCTACTCTCTATCAGTGAGCAATAAATAACTGAAAATTCAAAGAATAAATGGTTATGGATACATACACACGTGTGTCTGTTTTTATGTGTGTATGTGTGCGTGTATGGAAGTTTACCTTTGATTAGAGGTTTTTAAATGTGATTACTGTTAAATGATTAGTTCATCTGAACTAATGGGAAAGGCGCAGCTGAAGCAGAATTTTTTTTAACCGTGAGGATTTAATAACTTTTTTAAGCAACAGTGTTCCTTTTTTGTTTCTTGCTTTAGTCTATTAAATGGGTATTTGTTTAATTCGGTGACCAATTTTATGTAATTTTCTTAAAAAAATGGATACCTTTTATATATGATTTGACAAAAGACAGCAAATAGAGGTGGGAAAGATTTCATATAGCTATAATATTCTGCAGATAAAAGGAGGGTTGGAAATTATCTGGCTCAGAGGCTTTTAACCTTTTTTCTGCCATGGATCCATGTGGTAGTTGGTCAAAGGCTACAGATACTTTTTTCATAAAAATGTTTTTAAGTGTATAAAATAAAATATATAACATTAGAAAATGAATTCAAATCATGGTCAAAATAACTCTTAAACTGTGATATAATAATAAATGCCTATTTTTAAATGTATTAAATAACAAACTAGGAGCAGGTCTAATGACTACTATAATTTGAAATCATGATAAACATAAAAAGATATTTACAACCATTGAAGTAAGAGGTTCTGTTAATATTACTGTGATTTGTTGCCTGTGTTCATAATGAAAGAAGATAATAAATATTAATTAGATTTTTAAATATAAAGATTGTAATTTCATTTCTCTGTCCCAGTGAATGGACCTTTTACCCACAAGATTCTCTCAAGGGACCCATTGACCTGAGTTAAAACCCCTAGAAACATCCATATTTTGCAGATAAGAAAACCAAGACCCATAGAGAGGAGACAACTTTACTAAAATCATACAACACAGAATTAGATTAATCCTAGCAGAGCTAATCTCACACCTTTACTCAGACTTTTTCTGTAGCTTTAGTCTGGAAGTTGGCAATTCGTCTATTATTTGACACTGATTCCTAGCATGATTTGTAGCAAATTCTTTTTTCTTATCGTGCCTCAGAGTCTACCTATATAAAATATATGTGACTTAAAATATTCATAAAGATAGTAACAGCTTCAATTTCTATTTTATTTTTACTTACAATAGTTTTCACTTTCACTTACACTATCCTACTTAATTTTCCCTGTATTATGGATAAGGAAATTAAAGCTCTAAATGTTAAATGTCACATCCAAGGTTACACAGCTAGGAAGAGGAAAATCCAGTACTGGAAATCATACTATGGGACTCCAAAGGACATCCTCTTTGTCATGCTGCCTTTCGTGCCATAAATAAGCCAGAACTCTTTGAATTCTTCAGTTGAATATGTGCTGCGATATTATAAATCTAATTAAACACATAAGAGCTATTATTAAACTCAAGTGAGCCAAATACTTGCATCCTAACTTATTCCAATAAAGTGATGCATGAATGGAACCATGGAAGAAAACTTTTCTAGAACAATTATCCACTGTGTTTAAGAAGAAGAAAAAGAAATAGAATGTAAGAGTCTAAGATTGTAGAGTTATTGGCTTAATGTTATTTAAATCAAACTTTTGCTTCTGTTTCAGGGTAGGGTAAAGAGGCAAGTAATCTGAGTAAATGGGTCCCTTTTCCTCCCTCCTCTTAATCTTATGAGTAGATGATACTCAAAGAAGTTCATTCTTTCAGAGACTCATTACTCTTAAATAAATTTAATATGGTAGAAAAACTAAAGTCAAAATAAGCCATGATGCATCAAAAATTTCTATAATCTCTGTCATTATAGTGACCAGACCATGTAAGATATTAAACATCCTGCTCTCTTAGGAAATAAGAAATCTTCTTAACCTAACCTGAAACCCTTGGTATAGAAAACTTTTACTGGACTCCAAATGTCACAATGTTATTAACCTTAAATAATATTAATTTCTAAATTCTTGAGATCATTCTGTAGGATACCTGGATATCTCTTAACTATAATCCACATACTTCTCATATTATCTGTCAATACTATCAGGCCCAAATAAGTAAAAATTGTTTGTAAGCTGATAAAACAGGTACAGGAATGGCTATGATCATACTTACACTATTAAAAATAAATTTTAGTCTGCTAAGATTGAAAAGAAAAATAATTACTACAAAATAAACATTCAGATTTAGCAAATGTTTCCTCTGTACAAAGCCGTGTATTTAATGTAGTGGGAAATAGAAAGAAGATAAAGTCATGATCCTTTTCATCTAAGAACCTACGGTCTACTTGGGGACTCATATCAGTAATTGGAATATGAGTAACTATTAACCCATATTCTATATTATAAACTTCTATAAGTCTTATATTAGAAGTTCAAATAAGATGCCTTGAGAATCTAGGCAAATCTCAACCTAGATTGTAGTGTTGGTTGCACAGCCATATAACTTTATTAAAAGTCATCAAACTTTTAATACTTTTATACTTAATATGAATGAGTTTTATGGTAGGTAAATTATATCTCAACACTGCTAAAAGAGTTTAGAGAAAGAAGAAATTATTTCTGATTGAGGAACTTGGGAATTTTTTCTTAATGGCTGGTGTAATCTAAGCTGGATCTTAAAGGACAAGTAGTATCTGCATCAGAAATTAAGCAACAGTGTATTCCAGAGAAAGGCAACAGCTTGTCTCAATCTAAAAGCTCAAGAATACAAGGTAGTTTCTAGAGGAGCTGGTTGAGACTTTGCTCCATGCCGTAGATTATATGACTTGCATGCCTACCGTGCATATGGACATATGGCTATGACATTTCCAAAATGTTCTGGCCTATCCCTACTGAGAAACATATAACTGTACATAGAATTTTCTCCCTCTCTTTGGGTTAGAAACAAGAGCTTGCCTACATTATAATGAGGAGGGTGTGAAATCACAGATTTATTTTATAGCTGTCAGTGGCACCACTGATCATAACAACTACTGATATTTATTTTCATTTTTATAGCTTAAAATCACTGATAAATGCATTATCTCCTTTGAGCCACAATCTTTATTTTTCATGTGAGGAAACTGAGATTATGGGAGGGCCCAGAGCCTAAAATACCAAAGCCACATTAAAGGGAAAATCAAGATATTCTGGCCTGCTAAGAATAAAAGGAGGGAGAGAAAATGAGTACGTATCATTGAACAGTTTAGACATCTGGTAACTAAATTGGGATGTACACATGAATCAAAGTTCATGTCACACAAAAAGAATAAAATGGATAATAATATGAAAGCAAAATTGAATTTTTTTCTGAAGAGCTGAAATAACCCTATTATTGACAGGAATAGCCCTTGTTAAATACCTTGTATTGATAATAGAGAAGAGTGCTTAGGAAACAGTTTCTAAATAGCTTTTTTGTTGTTTGCTTTTTTAACAATGTAAAAAGATTAAAATTTAAATTGTGTCTTTCCAAAACAGAGGACTTCTCAGATTATGTAAGTAAGCAGCTAAACAGAAACTTAATTTCCAATTTAAAATGTGGTTAGTGGCCAGTAAAGTCATGTTTAAAATGGAAAGATAGTTTTCCTAATGTCCGTCAAAGAAGATGACTTATTTTGTTATTCACTTTGACCCCATCTGACCAAGTGCTCAGAATTTTTCAATATGAGCCATACTGTATACCATTTACAAGAAAAAGGAATACAAATTAGCCTGGTGAGCAGCAAAATAGGCAATTTTTTGAAACCTGATTTGTGTTAACCTGCAATCAAATGTAATTTACATTTTAATACTTATACATTCTTATATTGTTATGAACCTATTCTTAACACGGGTTTTATTTTCTTTGTTTCTCTCCTCCCTCACTTCTGTGAAATGCAGAAGGGAAAGGATGTTTGTTATTCACACATTTGTACCCCTACTAACTAGTGTTACAGTACATCTGGCTTCCACTGGAGAGCCCCTGACATCGCAGGGAACGGTGATCAAAATTCCACACACTAGCTTCAAGCTGGGGGCTCGTAGCTACCGCAGCATTGAAAGGGAATCTTTTCCTGGCTTCTTTAAAATAAGCATGGTGATGGGATGGTCTAAGGGAAGAACACCTCTCAAATCACATGACCACTGCTATGCTTTCGTGTGTCCTGCTTTCTTCATAACAGCTTGGCACTGTATTCTTTCCCCTGTATCTTAGTGGGCTTGTGTGTGTACAAATTGGGTGAAGGGTGGGGAGGTAAATGGATGGTTATACATTATGCATGCATCTTTCACTGTTAAAGCAATGTGCCTTCCCTTATATGTCACAAATTATGGTCACAGATTAAATCTTCTGTGTCCTGAGAGATTGGGCCATCTCTCTCTTTTTGGTGTGAGATTCATGTGTTTGGGTGTGTTTTGATGTTTACACCCTCAGTTGTTCTTCATGTTGCATTTAACGTAAGTTGAAATGTTCTCCCATAAGAGTTAGCTTTTCATGTTGGGCTGAAAAAGTCTTCATTTCTGTGTAGCAATTCATGTTATTATAACCTATGGCTTTCAATTGTACCTCCCATAATGAAGAGCTGACTTTAAACACTGTGCTATTCTTGTTATGACCTAAGCATAAGGTAAGTGATTTCTCTAACTGTATCTAAAGATTCTTGTTGTTTGTTAAAATTTCCTCAGCTTTTTTTAAGGCATTTTCACTTTTGTTCCTTACATTTATTATGTGCTCTCCCTTCTGTTTTTCTGTTTCATATTTTAAGATTTCCTAATGAATGATGTTATCTTCAGCAAAAATTATATTACACATGTAAACACATATTGAAATGAGTTATTTGATGTCTCAAACAATCTTGATTAGTAAATGAATACCGTATGTTTTCATTCAGTCCCTCATGTTTTTCATTTTCTCCATTGATTTAATATAATATGCTGTTTCTACATGTTATTTTAGTTTTGATTCCAGTTGAAAGGGGAATTGTCAATACTGTAAAGTCAGATGTTAACTAAAGTAAAATAACATGATACAATAGAATGAAGTAGAAGGTAATCAGATGCCTTACCTCTTATTTCTAATCCCTGACAAATTTAATGTTAGGCCAAAATCTGTTTTATTTTGCTTTCCAGGCTTTCCTTTTTTTCCCATTGAGTAAAGCCAGAGTAACATGAAGAAAAAAACAAGAAGCCATAAAACTTGAGACAGATCTGTGTTACTTTCTTTATAGTCCATATATATAAGAACAATAGTTGGCCGGGCGCGGTGGCTCAAGCCTGTAATCCCAGCACTTTGGGAGGCCGAGACGGGCGGATCACGAGGTCAGGAGATCGAGACCATCCTGGCTAACACTGTGAAACCCCGTCTCTACTAAAAAATACAAAAAACTAGCCAGGCGAGGTGGCGGGCGCCCGTCCCAGCTACTCCGGAGGCTGACGCAGGAGAATGGCGTAAACCTGGGAGGCGGAGCTTGCAGTGAGCTGAGATCCGGCCACTGCACTCCAGCCTGGGCGACAGAGCGAGACTCCGTCTCAAAAAAAAAAAAAAAAGAACAATAGTTATTTCTCAAGTTTATCGTTTCAAGTGTATGCCATTACATTGTGAGTTAAGTAAAATTTTCATTTTTGAAATTGTATAAAATTAAGTACATATTATAAAGAGGACTAGTTTCATGGTGCAAGAGAAAAAGTTATTTGCTACATGCATAAATAATAAACAACATTTTTAAATTTTTGTTTTCTTCAGTGGTGTGTAGGTTGATTGACTGATTTATACACACACACATACTCAAGATCACTAAAGAAATTCTTATTATCATTGATATTAAAGTGATTCTCCCCAAATCTGGTTCAAATAGCCAATGTAATATAAATGGGAAAGTATTACCCTGCGGTTGGCCTTGATAAACGCTCAGAGTCAGGGAATTGAATTGTTTTTGTCATCCAAATTTTTCCACCAAAGCTGTTTGAAATATATAGTTCTAAACTGAGGTGCCACAAAGCAACACTTGGGTTTCTTTATTCAATTCATGTTATGAATGATTTTTGTTATTAATTTTTTAAGTTACCTAGGGAATGGGAGAGGGTATTTTGTTGTCGTTTTGGTTCGGTTTGGGTTTTTTTGGTAAAACCAACTAGTTCTTCACCACCATTTCCATTATATACATTAGAAAATGTATATAAGAGGCATTATATAAATCTGTTGGAACATTTTATGAGACAATTTGAACTACTCATCTGAACTGCTCTGTTCATTGTAAATCTCTTGTTTCTATCCATACACTAGCTCCACTCTAGATTGGAAGGGCTTAAAGATGAACTCTGGAGGAATAGAGGCTACGACTTAAGAGTAACTATTACTTGATCAAAGGAGCCACTTTCCATTCGCAAACATTGCTTTGCGCTATGGGTTTGGGCTCCTTCTGTTTCTACATCTTGTTGAAGACTTTCTTGACTTCCATTTGACTTCTTTGAACTCTGTTTTTGTCTTTTAACATTTCCCCCTTTCTTTTCCTTCTCTCTACCAGATTTTTCTCTCACTCTTCTAGCTTTCTCTTGTGTTCTTTGAATCACTTTTTAAAATGTAGTTTCTCTCTTTATTAAGCTTGTCTATTGTCTGTTAGTGTGTGTTTCTTTTCCTCTTTAAGGCTGTAGTGGTATAGTTACACTTACGTTCATTCCATAGTATAGCAACTTGCTTATTTATTTTGCAGCAAGTTCATTTGTCATTCTTACCCTCTTGGTATGAATTTTTAATGAGTAATAGCAGAACATTCTGCATTTATATATTGTCCCCTTCTGTAATTCCATACTTTATTTTCCATTGTCTATATTTACACCCTCAAACCTCTCTCTCTTACTTTTCTTTTCCTCATTCTTGCGTCTTCTTCCCTGTGTTATTTTCTTTAAGCAGTCATTGACTTCTTTCCCATTTGGTCCAGAATTGTTCTTAAATAAGACCTCTGAGTAAAAGAATATAAGAATATTATCTTCAGATTAGCTTTTTCCTTCTAGTATGTTTAAAACTAGTTGAACAATCTGGGCCAAAAGAGAACAACTAACATTTGGAATATTTTTTCCTTTTTTTTTTTTTTTTTTTTGGTGTGTCTGTGTGTGTGTGTGTGTATTTTTTTTCTTGTATGTATGTTTGTGACTTTTTTTTTTTTTTTTTTAACATTAACACTTGTTTTTTTCAGGGAAGGACAACCATAACCCACCCTAAGTTGCAACATTCCTTTCATAAGTTGTTTCATTATGATAGTAGATTGTGTTGAACTATAGATATTAATTTGTTGTGTATATATCCATCTGGGGCAAGCTGCTGTGGAATGGGAAGCAGAGGTGTGGAGCTTAAATAGTTTCCTTTGAAATTAACAACATGTTAATGACATGTACCATGCTCCTTGAATATGACAGTTTTGTCACATTTAAAAGAATGTTTCAGGCCGGGTGCGGTGGTTCACGCCTGTAATCCCAGCACTTTGGGAGGCCGAGGCGGGTGGATCACCTGAGGTCGGGAGTTCAAGACCAGCCTGACCAACATGGAGAAACCCCGTTTCTACTAAAAATACAGAAACAAAATTAGCCAGACATGGTGGCGCACGCCTGTAATCCCAGCTACTCCAGAGGCTGAACCAGGAGAATCACTTGAACCCAGGAGGTGGAGATTGCGGTGAGCTGAGATAGCACCATTGCACTCCAGCCTGGGCAAAAAGAGCGAAACTCCGTCTCAAAAAAAAAAAAGAAAAGAAAAGAATGTTTCACATTGACCTAAACATTAGAGTAAAAGCATAAGGGTTTCTGATTGATAAATTATATATCACCTAAGAACTGGTAAATAAATTTTGTTCAATTTCATTGATTTTCAACAAGCATATTTCATAATATTACAACTATGATAAATTATGATAATCAGTAATTAACAAAGGTTATCAGAAACAAATGTAAATGTTATATAAGGATTTCTCTATTTTCTTCCCATTAATATATATACATACTAAAAAATTACTGTAATGGAATACTTAGTTACAACTTTATTACTTGAATTTTATTATTATTCTAGTCAAGAGATATACTAAATACCTTAATATTAAGGGCCAATATTTACAACTAAATATACAGTAACAAATTTCCATATACCGATTTTAAATACAAATGAATAAAAAATCACCTTTGGTTTATCTCTGTGTAATTTGCAATATTGTACCCCAAATTTTTTTCTAGAAGTCAGTTCTTTCTTTAAAATAAGAAAAAGATAAATAAAAAAGATGAAACAAGTATAAAATTTTTACTAACATGTTATGACATCTGAAATACTAATATGTAAAGCCTTTGCTCCTAGACCTCAGGAGCTTGCCCTTTAAATATGTATATCTGCCTATTCATGCTATAAGCCCTAAATTACTGAGTTTATGCTCTTTCTACAGGTCCAGTCCAGGTGCAGCAGCAAGGAGAACATTCTCAGAGCCAGTAAGTATTTTACCATTTCTGGTGGGCTGCTGAACTAGAGCTTATAAAGCTAAAAATGATATTTTGGTGAAAAAAAGAAGAAAAGCAATGGGGAACATTTATGTGACTAATATGAATATTAGGGCTTTTACCTTCTAAAAATATTGCCAGTATCAATATATTAATAAATATTTCCCTTAATCTAATTGTTTTTGCAAGCTGACACCAGAACTTTGATACACTCCTAGGAGGGTAGGAATGAGTTCCTCTGTGATGCTGAATCTCTTTAATTGTTTCACTGCCAAAAGTTATTTGAAAACAAACTAACTGAAAATAATAATAATAATAATAATAATAATAATGTAAATTCCTGAAGAGAAGCTAATTCTAAAAAAAGAGTATATGGCTCCCAAAAGAGTACATCATAATCACTTTGTGAATATGAATTCCTGACATATCATAACTTCACAGGCAGCATGTTTTAGAACATAGAACCCTAAACCAAGAGTAAAGAATCCTCTATCTTCTATTTTATTTATTGGTTTGATCACTAATAGCATTAACTCAGAAGTCATTTAACTTTGTATATCATTCATTTTTCTATCTTATAAAAAGGAACTATAATAGGTTTTCCTTATCTGTATCCTTGAAATGATGTCATTGAAAATTGTGTCTTAAAAGATTTAGGATCCTAAGAAAAAAGTGCTGTATAAATTCTAATTGTTTTATTATTGTTCTTTATAACTTAATAGCTTAATTACATCACCCCATCTTCTTCCTGATCTTTATCAAGAGAAGTACAGGGGAGTCATACTGAAATAGGTCTACTGATACTCATGCCACTGGGAGTTTTAGCAAATTGAATGATTTCTATTTCTAGCAGGATATCGCATTATTTTTGTGTTATGCTCCTGGTTACGGTTTATTACACTGAAATGATACAGATTAACATCAGCAAAGCCAAAAAGATACATAGGGCAGAGTCCAGGAGAAACCAGGTGCAAGCTTCCAGTTGCCCTCTCCCAGTGGAGCCATATGGACATTGCTTATTTCTCCCAGCAACAATATATGACAGAATGCATCAAGTATTGCCAAGCAAGGAAGCTCACTGAGCCTTAATGTTCAGGGTTTTTATTGGGGTTGGGTCACATGGGCACAGAGTGCTCATGTGACTGATCTTTATTTCACAGTAAAAAAATAGAGACCTTCACAAAGGTAAAAATTCTTGGGGTTTTTTTGTGTAAATTTTTCCATTTTTGTTTTGTAAATCTGTTATCTTAGCTCCAAACCCTTGGGCAAGCACAATTATTGCTCTCCCAAGATCATTATATTGGCCAGGCACAGTGGCTCACACCTCAAAGAAATAAATTCCTCTGAGTCCCTTTGAACCTCCAATTTAGGGCATGGAGAGTGTTTCCAGTTGTTACAGTGAGATAAGTCTCACATTAGATTGAACTTTGATTTATTTTCTTTGAGCTCTCCAGTTGCCAACTGTATTTTGTCTCCTAGGAGTAAGGAATCCTTTTTAGGACACCTTTGATAATCTAAATTCGGAAATGCATTTATTCTTGGTGAAAATCTGTCTTATTACCAATAACACTACTATTCATCTCTGTCTATCCTTGTCATTTTCTGTTATATCTCTGTAAGGGGTAAGTTCATAAGGAAAAACATAGACATAGGCCTCAGTAAGTATTTTGCAAGCTGTCCCTGAAAACCAAGTTTCAGGTTTCTTGTAAGACTGGTGTCCTTTAGATAAACTTTGCCCTGGGTCATTGATCAACCTATGAGAACCTTCCTTGTTTTCTTTCTGTTTTGTTAGTGAGAGTCTTGCTATGGAAGAATTATAATAAGCACCCTAAGGAATTTTTGCTATGAACAAAATTGTTTATTTAAAAGGAGCCTGAGAATAAAAAGGAAACAAAATTGCAAACAATTAATGAGCTAGAGTTTTGTATTGGTTTGAAGAAATATCCCAAATAAAATCAGATTGCAAAAGTACTTCCATAAGAAATTCCTTGGCCAAGGCAAAATAAAATGTAATAAACTTAATGCCTCTTTTACATCCCTGAAAACCAAATCTTGGCCCTAATTAAGAAGATACCTGGGTCTCACTGGCTATTGCAGACAATGAGTTCCCAACTTTTCTGAAATTGCCATGCCATTGTATGACTTAACCAAGTCCTTAGAAACTGAACCTCTTTCGTGGGCACCAAATGTGAACAAGCTCTTACAACTCCTTGCCTTGCTATATCCATCAATCCTAAATGATTGTATCATGATCTTTATCCATTCTTAATGAAGCGCCTATATTAAAAGATCTACTTTGGACCAAATTTCAAAATCTTATAAATATCCTGACTTTCCTTTCTGTGACTCTGACTCTAAGACTAAGTCTTGGTTGAAGTGGCATTTTTCCTTTCTAGAGTCAAACTCCCTATGTTAAAATCTTGATTTCTCTACTTATTAGCTGTGTGAACTTGAACAAGTGCTTAGTATCTCTATGCCTCACTTTCCTGATCTGTAAAATGTGGTAATAACTTGTTCACAAAGGGCAGAAATGGTAAAGAATAAAATAAATAAATTTTAAAATGTGGTAATAAGATGATCTACCTTATAGATTGTAACAAGGATTAATTAGTATATTTATGCTAGGTACATAATCACTCAGTAAATGTTAACTGATATTATTGTTACTATTACTACTGATGCTACCAATTACCATTATTTTCTTGATAATGATGATAATAACAAGGTTACTTTTTATTGAATGTTACTGTGTATCAAATACTTGTCTACATGTTTCATCCTACTTAATCCTCACATACAAAAACAAATCCTGTGAGTAAAATTCTATTAATTTCTACATTAAATAAATAAGGAAATTAAAGATTCCAGAGTTAAATAAGTTGCTTGTGTAAGTAAATGGTATATGAGTTGAAGCCAGTATTTCAGACCTTGATTTTATAGCCCACATTTTTAACGAACATGCTGTGTTACCTACTTAATTTCAATAAGGCCTTCAAAACCCAATTCAATATTATGCAAAATAAGCAATAGATAAGAATAGAAATTGATATATGGTATATCCATGGGTACTTATAAACAAATATCTGATTATCGGTGCCAAAATCATTTTATTACAACATATGCTATAAAGATGATATGATACTAGTTATTGTCTTATGTCATCTTTCCACCTGTAATTCATTTCCTTCTGTCAATCACTTTATTTTTAATAAAGCAAAATTTTGTTATTTTTGTGAATAACTGGTTTTATGCAAGAAATCAAGTAAACTAAAAAATGTTACAGTGAGGAATGCCATATGTGAACTTATATTTCAGCACTTCAGTACAGTGTTTTAATTGCTTTCTTTCTCCCCCACCCCGAGACAGAGTCTTGCTCTGTCACCCAGGCTGGAATGCAGAGGCATGATCTCAGTTCACTGCAACCTCCACCTCCCAGGTTCAAGTGATTCTTCTGCCTCAGCCTCCCAAGTAGCTGGGACTACAGGCGTGCGCCACCATGCCCAGCTAATTTTTGTATTTTTAATAGAGACAGGGTTTCACTATGTTGCCCAGACTGTCTTGAACTCCTGACCTCGTGAGCAGCCTGCCTCAGCCTCCCAAAGTGCTAAGATTACAGGCGTGAGCCACCGTGCCCAGCCTTAATTGTTTTCTTAATGTACTTTGTTCAGCCTGTGTTTTATAGGACAAGTGGTACATTTTCCTGGGATTGACTTTTATAGATTTTTTTAGTCTATTTTAATGGAATTTAGAATTTTTATTGATATATATTTGTACCTATTTATGGAGTACCTATGATATCTTGATATATGCATAGAATTTTAATGATCAATTCAGGGTATTTGGGATATTCATCACCTCTTGAGCATTTGCCATTTCTTCATGTTGGGAACATTTCAAATTCTATATTCTAGTTATTTTGAAATATACAATACATTGATGTTAACTATAGTCACCCTACTGTACTATAAAACATTAGAACTTATTCATTCTATGTAACTGTATGTTTGTACCTTTTAGCCAACTTCTCTTTATCCCCCACCCCATCCTTCCCAGCCTCTGATAATATCACTCCACTCACTGCCTCAATGAGGTCAACTTTTTTAGCTCCCACAGTTTAATGAAAGGTTACAGTATCTGTCATTCTGTGCCTATCTTACCTCCACTTAACATGCCTTCCAGTTCCATCTGTGTTGCTGCAAATGACAGAATTTCTACTATTTTAAATAGTAGTCCATTGTGCATAAATACCACATTTTCTTTATCCAGTTATTTATTGATGGACACAGTTTAATTCTATATGATGGACACAGTTTAATTCTATATCTTGGCTATGGTGGACAGTGCTTCAGTAAACATGGGGGTACAGGCATCTCTTTGATATGCTGATTTCCTTTCCTTTGGATATATACCCAATTGTAGAATTGCTGAGTTATATAGTAGTTCTATTTGTACTTTTTTGAGGGAGTCCATAGTATTTTTTATAATGTCTTACTAATTTACATTCCCACCAACAGTGTGTAAGAGTTCCCTATTCTCCACATCCTCACCAGTATTCGTTACTTTTTGTTTTTTGTTTTTTGGTTTTTATAGTAGCCATTCTAACTGGAGCTGGATTATATTTCATTATAGTTTTGATTCGCATTTCTCTGATGATTAGTGATGTTGGGCTTTTTTTCATATACTTATTGGCCATAGGTATGTCCTCTTTTGAGAGATGTCTATTCAGCTAATTTGATTACTTTTTAATGGAATTACTTGGGTTTTTTCTGTTGAGTTGTTTGAATTCCTTGTTATGTTATGGATATTAGTCCCTTGTCAGATGAACAGTTTGCAAGTATTTTCTCCCACATTGCAGGTTAACTCTACTCTGTTGATTGTTTCTTTTGCTGTGTGGAAGCTTTTTAGTTTGATATAGTCTCATTTGTCTGTTTTTGTTTTGTTGTCTGTACTTTTGAAGTCTTAGCCAAAAAATATTTGCCTATACCAATGTCCCAAAGTGTGTTTCTTCTGTGTTTTCTTCTAGCAGTTTTATAGTTTTTGTTCTTATGTTTAAGTCTTTAATCCATTTTCAGGTGATTTTTGTATATAATAAAAGATAGGCATCTAGTTTCATTTTTCTGCATATGGCTATCCAGTTTTCCCAGCACCGTTTACTGAGGAAGATACCTTTTCTCTGGTGCATGTTCCTGATGCCTTTGTCAAAAGTTAATTGGTTCCCTATTCTGTTTCATTGATCTATATGTCTGGCTTTATACAAATACCATGCTTTTTTGTGTACTACAGCTTTGTAGCTGCTATTGTTATGGTTACTACTAGTACTACTAGTATTACTGTTATTAGTATACTATTGGTACTTCTGGTATTATCATTGTTCTTTGTTTTTGAGACGGAGTTTTGCTCTTGTTGCCCAGGCTGGGGTGCAATGACACGATCTTGGCTCACTGCAACCTCCACTTCCCGGATTCAAGTGATTCTCCTGCCTCAGCCTCCCAAGTAGCTGGGATTACAGGCATGCACCACCACACCCTGCTAATTTTATATTTTTAGTAGAGATGGGATTTCACCATGTTGGCCAGGGTGGTCTTGAACTCCTGACCTCAGGTGATCCACCCGCCTCAGCCTCCCAAAATGCTGGGATTATAGACATGAGCCACTGCACCCAGCCTTATCATTATTCTTTAGAGTAAAGACATTGTCTTAAAATATCTACTCTTTTAATGAAGATACATTAACAGGTTGGAGTAACAAATTATGCTTTAAAATACACTAGTCTTATGTAAATTTATCAGATAATTTGACTGCCACCTCTGAGAGCAGAGTTTTAAGCATATGGGTGCATTTAGGACTATGATTAGGGTATAAGAGGAAGGGAAAGCCTAAAAGGAAGGCAGGTAAAGCTTGGGTACCTTTATAAATCCCTCCCTCCTTAATGAAGTAATTATCTTTCTTGGCACTTCTGTCCTCTAGTGTTGCTTTTAAACTATCTGTTTGCATTTTCTCCAGCTTCTTTGGTAGCTTTCGTGTTTTTTTTTTTTTTTTTTTTTGCCCAGTCATAAATATCAGTATTATTCAGACTTCTCCCATAGATCTTCCATTCACACTCTATATTATGCATGAGCAAAGCCATCTATTAACAAGGCTTTGTTATAAACCAAATAAACCAAATAAACCAAATCTGTAACTCCAATCCATATCTTCTTCCTAATTTTCAGATTTTTTTTCCAACTGTCTGTTGTAGATCTTTTCTTGAATATTACACAAGTATCTCATACTCCACATGACTAAAACTAAATTTATAATCTTAATCTATTCTTCTTCCATATTTCAAGGACTAACATCACTAGCCACTGATTTGTCCAAAGCAGAAATCTTTAGTGTTTTTTATTCCTCATCCTACAAGCATTTTTATCATTCTGAAATACAAATCTAAACCTATCATACTCCTTTAATAACTTTAACCCTTTAATGGCTCCTTATTGTTCTTGCTTAAAGGCCCAACTCCTTAAAATTGCTTACCAATGGCTTCTGCTTATCTCTAGGTTTACCTGGAATGCAGTGCACCAGCCATATGGACATTTCAATTTGCAGATAGTTCCCTCTTTCCCAAAATGTTGATTTCTCATTTCTTCCGAAACCTGGATAACTCCTACCTATCCTACAGTTCTTTCAGGAAGCCTTCTATCACCTCCCAAATCTGAGCAAAGTGCCCCTCCCAAGTTCTTTTCTAGTATACTATAGTTTCGCTACTTTATTGCAAGCCTATTTACAGTGTAGTGCTTTTCTGTCTTCTCCACTGTCCCCTCTACTCTACCCTAAGCATCTTGCAAGACCTCGTCTATCTTGTTCCCTGATACTATTACCAGAATCTATCACCATGACTCTCTCTCAATAAAAGTTGATTGGATGACTGCATAAATAAATGAGAGAAAGACCTTGAGCAGACAGAGCAAGCAAAAGACAGCAGAATATGCTAAATAAGAAACCCATATGGGAACAGAGAAGGAAAACAATGAACATTAGCAAAAACTCTAGTGTTAATTTATTGAAAATACTGGGGTTTTTTTGTTTGTTTGTTTTTTTAACTGCTCCTTCTCTTCAAATTATCTCATGTATTCACTCTGGCCCCTATCCCTTCATTCATTCTCACTACTGCCACCCAGATTCTGGACTTATTACTACCTCTTGCCTGGAGTATAAATCAGACTTTTCAGTCTTATACCCCTTAATTTGTCATAGATGGATATGTCTTCTGGTTAATTTTCTTGCATCTTACTATTAAGAAACATTAATTTTTATCTTTTTTATTATTCCCAGGAAAGAGGATTTTGAAATAATCCTTGGAGAAGTATGTTAATTTCTTGTGCCTCCTATTTTTAGAAAAAAAAAATTCTTATCTCTTGCTACAACCTAATCCCTTGTCATCTTGATTGGCATTCACGGGATCTGATAATAGCTGCTTACCATCATTTAGATTATCTTTCTTTTTTTTTTTTTTTTTTTTTTTTTTGAGACGGAGTCTTGCTCTGTCTCCCAGGCTGGAGTGCAGTGGCCGGATCTCAGCTCACTGCAACCTCCGCCTCCCGGGTTCACGCCATTCTCCTGCCTCAGCCTCCCGAGTAGCTGGGACCACAGGCGCCAGCCACCTCGCCCGGCTAATTTTTTGTATTTTTAGTAGAGACGGGGTTTCACCGTGTTAGCCAGGATGGTCTCGATCTCCTGACCTCGTGATCCGCCCGTCTCGGCCTCCCAAAGTGCTGGGATTACAGGCTTGAGCCACCGCGCCCGGCTAGATTATCTTTCTTTTTTTAACTAAGGATAATTAGCAATTGACTTCCAAAAATATTTATTGAAGTACTGTTTATAAGCACTATCTCGACTTTTTTATCTAATCTAAGTAAACCAACTTTATTCAGTTTTCTTTACTATATCCTCATGTAGTTTATTTACTCGGTTCTCAAAATTTAAAAAGAAAAAATTTTTTAGGGATTGGATCTATGTTTCCCAGACTGGATTTGAACTCCTGGGCTCAAACAATCCTCCTGCCTCAATCTCCTGAGTAGCCATCATGCCTGGCTCACAAATATAATTTTTTTACTTGTGAAACCTAAATTCCCAAAGTAGTATTCGCTATTCAGTTTAAATTTTGTCGTATTTCTCTTATTTTTCTCAGTTATCACCTTTTTATTTTATATGAAAAGTTGCATCATTCATTACTTTGAGTTAGGCTTTTTACCTTCCTCATTGTCAGCATTGTAGCTGGTATTGCTAAGAAACATTAAGTTAATAGATAGGACACCCCAACCCTCATATCCTCACAGAGACACCAACTTAACATCAATATATGGTCATAATAGCTTCATGAGAACTCCAGAAAACAGATAGTTGCAATACCCCCAAGCTGGCACAAAGTCAAGAATAGACACATTGAAATGGGTAAGAACAGTTTTACTTTACCTGTGATAGTCCCTCCTCCAAGTCAGCATAGCTTAGCATAATCAAGAGAAAACATCCTACTCATGGCTTCTTTCAGTGGGGGAAGAGTGAAACATACATGCAATATTCTAGCTTTTCAGAAAGCTGCCCAAAGAACTGCTTTCTGTCTCACTGCATTGACGGAACTACCACAGTTTAAATGCCTGAGAGCTGCTGAAAGCCAGGGAGAGTGGAGGCAGCTTGCTGTAGTACCACAGGGCCTACAGTGCCAACACAGGTACCAGCACCAATCAGTGCAATCTGGAGAAAGTGCCCAATTCTTGACTTTTCACCCAGGAGAGAGAGAGGAGTGGAACATGCATTAGGTGTTCTGACTTTTTGGAGGGCTACCAAGGGAATGGTTTCTCTCTTGCCTCACTGGGGTGGTAACAGAGAGCTGGCATACTTTGGATGTCTGCACACCACTGAGAATAAGGAACAGTGATGGGTTGCTACAGCAGCACCACAGAGCCTACAATGCTGCAGACAAACACTATTGAGAGCAAGAGATTGCAAGCTCCTGACAGAGAAACCTGCAAACCTCTCTAATTGGGAAATTACATACACAGACCCAGAGAAGTCACACTCCCCCTCTTTCAAAAAGCGGGAGGTTTCAGAGGCCCCCTCAGAATTTCTAGCCAGGTTGATTGGTGAGAATGTCCCCTATATGAGGCCCGTCTGTAAAGACTGGGAGACATGGTTGTTTCTCAAATGACTAAAACTCAGCAAAATATCAAAAGATCAAAGTAATTATCTAGAAACCAACTTCAAAGAAACAGAGATTTATGATTACCTGGCAAATAATTCAAAATGATTACCTTTAAAAAGGTCACTGATCTACAAGAGAACACAAATGGACAACTAAACAAAATCAGGAAACCAATGAATGTACAAAATGAAGATTTCAACAAAAAGAAACTATTAAAAAAGAACCAAAGAGAGATTCTAGAGCCAATGGATACAATAACAGAATTGAAAAACTCACTAGAGGGGTTCAACAATTACTGGAGCAATCAAGAGAAAAACAGCAAAATTGGAAGACAGATCATTTGAAATTATTGTCAGAGGAGCAAAGAGAAAAAAACAAAATAGAAAAGTAAAGTAAAGAAAGCCAAAGAAGCCAGAAGTGGTGGTTCACACCTGTAATCCCAGCACTTTGGGAGGCCAAGGTGGGTGGATCACTTGAGTCCAGGGGTTCAAGACTAGCCTGGCCATCATGGTGAAACCCTATCTCTACTAAAAATACAAAAATTAGCCAGGCCTGGTGGTGCACACCTGTAATCCCAGCTACTCAGGAGGCTGAGCCAAAAGAATTGCTTGAACCCAGGAGGTGGAAGTTTCAGTGAGCCAAGATCACACCACTGCACTCCATTGTGGGCAACAGAGTGAGACCCCAACTCAAAAAAAAAAAAGGAATGCCAAAGAGATTTATAGAATGCCATTATGTGGAACAGTGTATACATTATGAGAGTTCCAAGAGAAAAGGAACACAGAACTTATTTGAAGAAATAATGGTCAAGAACTTCCCAAATTTGATGAAAGAAATGTACATCCAGACACTTGAAGTTCAAAGGATATAACTAAGGTGAATCTAAAGAGACCCACACTAAGACATGTTATAATCAAACTGTCAATAATCAAGGGCAAAGAGAAAATCTGAAAGGAGCAAGAGAAAAGTGACTCATCATGTACGATGAAGTTCCCATAAGAATGTCATTGGATAAATTTTACCAGTCAGAAGGGAGCAGTATGTTATATTCATAGTGCTAAAGGAACAAAATCTGCCAGTGAGGAATACTGCACCCAGCAAAACTGTCCTTTCAAAAATGAAAAAATAAAGACTTTCTCAGGCAAACAAAACCTAAGGGAGTTCATCACAACTAGACCTGGCTTACAAGAAATGCTAAGGAGATTCCTGCAAGTTGACATGAAAGGACCCTAGACAGCAACATGAAAGTTTATGAAAAATACAAAGCTCACTGGTAAAGGAAAAAATATATATATACGAATTCATAATACTATATTACTATAATGGTTATCCAAAGTAGAATTACATGTAAAGCACATGTAATTCTGGATAGAATTTAATAGACAAAAACCTAAAGTATAACTACAAATGACTGTTAATGGATAAATTATATCTAAAGATGTAATTTGTGATGTCAAAAACACAGTGGGGATAGGAATGTAAAAGAGTAGACTTTCATGTATGATTGATAGATTGTTCTAACTATGTTTCCTGTAAGTCTCATGGTAATTACAAAGAAAATACTTATAGAAGATACAGAAAAGAAAATGAGAAAGTAATGAAAGCATATTAATAATGCAAAGGAAGACAGCAAGAGAGAAAAAGAGGGACTAAATAGCTACAAGACAGACAGAAAACATGTGCCAATAATAAGGCCTTTAAATGTAATTGGATTAAACTCCCCAGTAAAAAGACAAAGCGAATGAATGGATTAAAGAAACAGCATGCAATTATATTATGTCTACAAGAGACTCATCTTTGATGTAAAGACACATATAGGCTGAAAATGAAAGGACAGAAAAAGATATTACTTCATGCAAATTATAACCAAAAGAAAGCAGGGGTGGCCATACTTATATTAGACAAAGGTTAAACACTGTCACAAGAGACAAAGAAGAATATTATATTGATAGAACAGAAATATATAACAATTATAAATTAAAATCCAGCTAACATTACAGCACCCAAATATAAGAAGTAAACATTGACAGGATTGAAGGGAGAACAGACAATAACACAATAATGGTAGGAGATTTCAATATTCTACTTTGGATACTGGATAGAACAACCAGAAGGATTAATAAGGAAACAGAGAATTTGAATGCTGTCGACCAATTAGATCTAACAGAATATTCCACCCAACATACATGGAATGCTCTGTAGGATAGACCACATATTAGGCTAAAAAACAAGTCTTAACAAAGTTAAGAAGATTGAAATCTGTGAGATATCTTTTACAGTCTTAGTGGACTGAAACGACATCAATAGCAGTAGGAAAACTGGAAAATACACAAATATGTGAAAATTAAATGAAACACTCTTGAACAACCAGTAGATCAAAGAAAAAAATCATGGGAGAAATTAGAAATATCTTGAGGCAAAAACATAACACACCAAAACCTATGAATTGCAGCGAAAGCAATACTAAGAGAGAAATTTATATTAGTGGCATGTACTTTAATGAGGAGGAAAGACCTCAAATCAGCAACCTAACTTTTTACCTCAAGGAATGAGAAAAAGAATAAACTAAATCCAAAGTTAGCAGAAAGAAGGAAATAATAAAGATCAGAGCAGAAATAAACAAAATAGAGAATAAAAATACTAGGGAAAAAAACAATGAAACTAAGAGTTGGGTTTTCTAAAATGCCAACAAAATTGACAAACTCTTAGCTAGACAAAAAAAGAGAGAAGACTCAAAATAACTAAATTAAAAATAAAATAAAAGAGGAGACATTGCAACTGATGCTTCGGAAATACAGATGGTAAGAGACTACTCTATACAATTATATGCCGACAAATTGAATCACCTAGAAGAAGTGGATAAATTCCTAGAAACACAACCTTGGTATTCAGTCACAGTCTTGGTGACTGAATTATGGAGAAATAGAAAATCTAAACATATCTATAATCATTAAGGATATTGAATCAGTAATCCAAATCCTCCCAATAAAGAAAACCTGCTAATAAAGTAAAACCCATGACCAGATGGCTTCACTAGAGAATTCTACCAAGCATTTAAAGAGTTGGTACCAGTTCTTCTCAAAATCTTCCAAAACCTTGAAGAAGAAATGCTTCCAAAATAATTTTATTCGGTAACATTACCCTGATATGAATAGAAAAAGATACAACCATAAAAAAGATAGCTGATAAAAAAATTGATGCAAAAATCCTCAACAAAATACTAGCAAACCAGATTGGATTATATACTTCAGCCATGTGGGATTTATCCCTGGAATGCAAGGATCGTTCAATGCATGAAAATCAATAAATGTAATATACCACATTAACAGAACATGGAATGAAAATCACATGATTATCTCAAATGATGCAGAAAATGCATTTTAGAAAATTCAGCAACCGTTCATGATATAACAATCAGCAAACTAGAAACGGAAGGAAATTACCTGAATATAATAAAGGTCATTTCTGAAAATCTTATAACTAACATACTAAATGGTGAAAAACTGGAAACTTTTTTTTTTTAAGATCAAGAAAAAAGCAAAGATGCTCATTTTTGCCACTTCTCTTCAGTATAATCCTGGAAGTTCTAACCAAAGCAGTTATGCAACAAAAAGAAAGAAAATGCACCCCAAATGGAAAGAAAGAAGTAAGATTCTCTGTTTCCAGATGACATGATCTTATGTAGAAAACTCTGAAGATTCCACTCATATACATACATACACACACACACACACACACACACACGCAAAGAGAGAGAGAAACACTAACTGTTAAAGCTAATACAAGAAGCCAGTAAAACTGCAAAGTACGAAGTCAACAATAAAAAATCAGTTGAATTTTATACACTAACAGTGAACAATTAACAATCTGAAAAAGAAATTAAGAAAATCCCATTTAGAATAGCATCAGAAAGAATAAAATACTTAGGAATAAACTTAACTAAGAAAATGAAAGACTTCTGCAGTGAAAACCACACAGCTTTGCTGAATAAAGTTAAAGTCACAGTAAATGGAAAGATATCTGGATTCATGGATGGAAAGACACAATATTGTTAAAATATCCATACTACCCAAAGGAATCTACAGATTCAATGCTATCCCTATCAAAATCCCACTGACATTTTTTATAGAAATAGAAAGTACCACCCTAAAATTCATACGGAATTTCAGAGGTCTTGGAACAACCAAAACAATCTTGAAAAAGAAGAACAAAGCTAGAAGTCTTACATCTCTTGATTTCAAAACATATTATAAAGTTACAGTAATCAAAAAGTTTGGTACTGGCATAAAGACAGACATATAAACTAATGTAACAGAATATAGAACCCAGAAATACATGTTCATGTATATGGTCAAATGATCTTTGAAGATGGTGCCAAGACCATTCAATGGGGAAAGGACAGTCTCTTCAATAAATGTTGTTGGGAAAACAGCTATTCTCTTTGCAAAAGAACGAAGATAACCCTTATCTTATACCATGCCCAAAAACTACCTCAAAATGGATTAAATATCTAATAGTTAAGTCTTATAAGTCTGAAACTATGAAACTCACAGAAGGAAATATGCAGAAAATCTTTATGACATTGGAATGGGAAACGATCTCTTGGATATGATACCAAAAAGTACAGACAACTTATACAAATGTAAACAAATGAGACTACCTCACATTTAAATATTTTGTGCATCAAAGGTCACGATCCACAGAGTGAAATGGCAACAACAGAATGGGAAAAAATAATTGCAAATCATATATCTGATAAGGGGTTAATATCCAGAATATATAAAGAATCCCTACAACTCAGCAACAAAAAAATCAAATATTCCAATTTAAAAATGAGGAAAGTACTTGCATAGACATTTCTCAAAGAAGATACACAAATGGCCAACACACATATGAAAAGCTGCTCAATGTCACTAATCATCAGGGAAATACAAATTAAAATCACAATGAGATACCACCTAACACCCATTAGGATGACTACAAAAAAAAAAGAAAAGAAAATACAAGTATTGGTGATAATAGGGAGCTATTGAAACACTTGTGCCCTGTTGGTAGGTTTGTGAAATGTTGCAACTGCTACAGAAAATAGTATGGCATTTCTTCAAAAAATTAAAAAATAGAACTTTCATATGATCTGTCAATGCCACTTCTGGGTATATATCCAAAAGAATTGAAAATAGGATCTCAAAAAGATACTTACACACCTGTGTTCATCATAGCATTATCTACAATAGCAAAGATATGAAAGTAATCTAAATGTTCATTAACAGATGAGTGGATAGGCAAAATATGGCCTATTTATACGATGGAATGTTATTGAGCCTTCAAAAAAAATAAGGAAATCCTGTCATATGCTACAACATGGATGAACCTTCAGGACATAATGCTAAGTGAAATAAGCCAATCACCAAAACAAAACTAATACTTCATGGTTCTACTTAGATGAGACATCTAAAGTAATTGAACTCATAGAAAGTAGAATGGTGGTTGCCAGGGGCTGGGAGGAGAGGGAAATAGGGAATTGTCCAATGGATACAGAGCTTCATTCACACAAAATGAGAAACTTCTAGCGATCTGTTGTACAACAATAGGCACATATTGTTAATTCTGTTAAACTTTTTTTTAACATAATATGAATACTTAAAAATTGTTTAACAGGGTTACAAAATGTATATAGATTAAGCATCTGGAAAATGTATTAAAAAGTTAATCATTGATCATAGAATTATCCTGGAATGGACATATATTGTCCTTCAGTGTCTCTTTTTTTTTTTTTTTTTTTTTTTTTTTGAGACAGAGTCTTGCTCTGTCGCCCGGGCTGGAGTGCAGTGGCCAGATCTCAGCTCACTGCAAGCTCCGCCTCCCGGGTTTACGCCATTCTTCTGCCTCAGCCTCCCGAGTAGCTGGGACTACAGGCGCCCGCCACCTCGCCCGGCTAGTTTTTTGTATTTTTAGTAGAGACGGGGTTTCACCGTGCTAGCCAGGATGGTCTCGATCTCCTGACCTCGTGATCCACCCGTCTCGGCCTCCCAAAGTGCTGGGATTACAGGCTTGAGCCACCGCGCCCGGCAACCATTCTATGTGTAACAAATGAATTACTGATTCTCATTATTAGATTCACCACCTACATACCAATGGCTTTCTATTTTAAGCCTGACTTCTCTTCCAAGCTCTAGACTCTCCTTGTTGTCGCATACTGGAATCACCCTTTGATGTCCTGCTGGCATCTCACATTTCTTTCATCAGAAACCAGATTTAGAATCCTTTCCTCCAAATTATTCCTGTATTGTTCTTTTATACAGTTACACTCCCACTTACTCTAATAACTAAATTTGAAGTCTCCTCATGATATTTACCATCTCCTTCTCAAAACATAGTCAGTCATAGAACCCTCTGCTGCAGCTCTTCTAAATATCCTTTTTCCCATTCCTGTTGTGATAGTTCAGGCCTTCTTCATCATTCTCCTTTAGGATTGCAGTAGCATAATAATTGCTCTTCCTATTTTCAGTGTCTTGCTCCCTGACAGTCTTCCATCAGTCAATATTACATTATAAAGTACATACTGCTTTTCTACCGAAAATCTTGAATGGTTCTCCATTTTCCATAGTACTAAGCCTCCAAAATTTGTACTGAACTGAATTGACCTTATATTCAGTTGACTTATACCTTATATTTCATCCTCTTCACCTCCAACCTCCAGCCTCATTGGGCAATTTTGCATTCTCTAAAAGTACTTTCAGATCTCTGTAATTTTTTCATATTTTCTCCAGTTTCATATGTTCTTCCCCTTTTTCTCATTGTTTAAAGCCCCTCTTAATTGTCTCCCCCTCTGTAAAGCCTTGCAGTTTGTCCCATCAGAATTAGTTGTTCCTTTTTCTTTGTTATCTTGCAGAGTATTTTGTTTGTACTGTAAAACATAAGCACACACATAGTCTGTTATTTTTTTCCTTAAAACACAGCCTGATTTATGTGTTCCTTGAAAGACTGTGTAAGATAGGAATCTCATCTTGTTTATTTCAACATACTCCCAGGCCAGGTGCAGTGGCTCATGCCTGTAATCCCAGCACTTTGGGAGGCCAAGGAAGGAGGATCACTTGAGCCCAGGAGTTCAAGACCAGTGTGGGCAATATAGTGAGATCTTATCTACCAAAAATTTAAAAATTAGTTGGATGTAGTGGCACATGCTGTAGTCTCAGCTACTCAGGAGGCTGAGGTGGGAAGATTCCTTGAGCCCGGGAGGTGGAGGTTACAGTGAGCTGAGATCAATCCACTGCACTCCAGCCTGGGCAACAGAGCAAGACCCTGTCTCAAAACAAAACAAAACCTCACTCACTGTGCTTAACAAAGTGCCCTATATTGACTAGAATAAAGTTTGAAGTTGTAGGTAGTGTTGGTTTATCTATACAACCCTTCTGCTTTGTCAGTCTATATAATCTAGACTGTACTGTGTGCATAACATCTTTGGACCTTGATGTTAAGGCCTTTTTTTCTTCGTCAAAGAGGTGATAATCTAGTTAAGAAAACAGACATGTATATAAATAAGTAATGACAGTGAGATATGTGGTTAATATAAAATGCAATTAAAATCCTAAAAATTGAGTATTTTGTAGTACCTCAGTGCAAAAATAGTCATACATACATTGTTTCAGAAAGGAGAGACTATTAATGAAAGTGATTTTTGAAATTTTGAAATAATTTCAAACTTCAGAAATGTTACAAGAATAGTATAGAGAATTCCTGTATATTTTTTATCGAGACTCCCCCAAATGTTAACATTTTGTCACATTTCCTTTATCATTTCTCTATATATATTAATCTACATGTTATCCTAAACTACTTGTGAGTAAATTGCAGACATGATGCCTCTTTAACCCTAAATAATTTAATGTGTATTTCCTTCCAAAAAAATCTGGAAGGGTGGCAAATAAAAAAGACTTTCTCTTACATAACCACAGTACAATTATGAAAATTAGGAAATGAACATTGCCACAATACTATTATGTAATCTTATTCAAGTTACATTTTGACAGTTTTTCTAATAATGTTCTTTATAACAAAGGAGACAACATTCTTTTCTTCTGATCTAGGATTCAATCCAGAATCATGCATTACATTTAGTTATCCTGTCTCTTTAGACTCTTTTAATATGAAACAAGTCTTCAAGTTTGTCTTTGTATTTCATTGCCTTTATATTTTTGAAGCATACAAGTCAGTTATTTTGTACAATGTCCCTCAAATTTATATTTTTCTCAGGTTTCCTAATGGTGTAATTCTGATTATACATTTGATCAGGAATATCTCAAATGTGATGTTGTATCTTTCTTAGTGCGTCTTATCAGGGGGCTCATGATGTCAGTTTATCCCATTACTGGTGATATTAACTTTGATCACTTGGCTGAAAGGGTGTCTGCCAGATTTCTCCCCTGTAGTTAATGAGTACAGTTAATAAATATCTTGTAGGGATATAGTTTGAGACCAGACAAATATATTTTGTTTTTCTTGAGGCTTTTACCTTCTAGTCTTAGCATTAACTGATGATTTTTCCCTAAACCAATTATGACTAGAAGGTTGCCAAGTGGCGATTTTCTAATTCCCATATTTCTTCATGTAACAGTTGACCTTCTGTTATAAGGAAGAATTTATTCTCAGGCCAGCATATTTTCAAAATGAGAAAGACGTCATAGCTCTACTTTGGGCCTTATTGGTATTTGCCCAAAATACAAACACTTTCTTTCTTTTTTTTTTTTTTTTTTTTAATTATACTTTAAGTTCTGGGGGTACGTGTGTAGAAGCTGCAGTTTTGTTACATAGGTATACACGTGCCATGGTTGTTTGTTGCACCCATCGACCCGTCACCTACATTAAGTATTTCTCCTAATGTTATCCCTCCACTAGCCCCCCACCCCGCAACAAGCCCCAGTGTGTGATGTTCCCGTCCCTGTGTCCATGTGTTCCGATTGTTCAACTCCTACTCATGAGTGAGAACATGTGCTGTTTGGTTTTCAGATATTGTGATACTTTGCTGAGAATGATCGTCTCCAGCTTCATCCATGTCCCTGCAAAGGACATGAAGTCATCCTTTTTTATGGCTGTATAGTATTCCACGGTGCCTATGCACCACATTTTCTTAATCCAGTCTATCATTGATGGGTTGGTTCCAAGTCTTTGCTAGTGTGAATAGCACCACAATAAACATACGTGTGCATGTATCTTTATCGTAGAATGATTTACAATCTTTGGGTTTATGCCGAGAAATGGGATTGCTGGGTCAAATGGTATTTCTAGTTCTAGATCTTTGATGAATCGCCACACTGTCATCCACAATGGTTGAACTAATTTACACTTCCACCAGCACTGTGAATATGTTCCTATTTTTCCACAACCTCTCCAGCATCTGCTGTTTTCTGACTTTATAATGATCTCCATTCGAACTCGCATGAGATGGTATCTCATTGTGGTTTTGATTTGCATTTCTCTAATGACCAGTGATGATGAGCCTATTTTCATATGTCTGTTGGCTGCATAAATGTCTTCTTTTGAGAAATGTCTGCTCATATACTTTGCCCATTTTTTGATAGGATTATTTGTTTTTTTGTTGTGAATTTGTTTAACTTCTTTGTAGATTCTGGATATTACCCCTTTGTCAGATGGATAGATTACAAAAATTTTCTCCCATTCTGTAAGTTGCCTGTTCACTCTGATGATAATTTCTTTTGCTGTGTAGAAGCTCTTTAGTTTAATTGGATCCCATTTGTCAATTTTGGCTTTTGTTGCCACTTATTTTACTGTTTTAGATATGAAGTCTTTGGCCATGCCTATGTCCTGAATGGAATTGCCCAGGTTTTCTTGTAGGGTTTTTATGGTCCTAGGTCTTATGTTTAAGTCTTTGATCCATCTTCAGTTGATTTTCATATAAGGTGTAAGGAAGGGGTCCAGTTTCAGTTTTTTGCATAGGGCTAGCCAGTTTTCCCAACAGTGTTTATTAAATAGGGAATATTTTCCCCATTGCTTTTGTGTGTCAGGTTTGTCAAAGATCAGATGGTTGTAGATGTGTGGTGTTATTTCTCAGGCCTTCGTTCTGTCCCATTGGTCTATATGTCTGTTTTGGCACCAGTACCATGCTGTTTTGGTTACTGTAGCCTTGTAATATAGTTTGACGTCAGGTAGCATGATGCCTCCAGCTTTGTTCTTCTTGCCCAGGATTGTGTTGGCTATATGGGCTCTTTTTTGGTTCCATATGAAGTTTAAATTATTCTTTTCCAATTCTGTGAAGAAAGTCGGTGATAGCTTGATGGGGATAGCATTTAATCTGTAAATTACTTTGGGCAGTATGGCCATTTTCACGATATTCGTTCTTCCTATCCATGAGCATGGAATGTTTTTTCCATTTGTTTGTGTCCTCTTTTATTTGCTTGAGCAGTGGTTTGTAGTTCTCCTTGAAGAGGTCCTTCACATCCCTTGTAAGTCATATTCCTAGGTATTTTATTCTCTTTGTAGCAATTGTGAATGGGAGTTCTTTCATGATTTGACTCTCTGTTTGTCTGTTGTTAGGGTATAGAATGCTTATGATTTTTCCACATTGATTTTGTATCCTGAGACTTTGCTGAAGTTGCTTATCAGCTTAAGTATATTTTGGGCTGAGATGGGGTTTTCTAAATATACAATCATGTCATCTGCAAACAGAGACAATTTGGTTCCTCTCTTATTATTTGAATACCCTTTATTGCTTTCTCTTGCCTGATTGCCCTGGCCAGAACTTCCAATATTATGTTGAATAGGAGTGGTGAGAGAGGGCATTCTCTTATGCTGGTTTTCAAAGGGAATGCTTCCAGTTTTTGCCCATTCAGTATGATATTGGCTGTGGGTTTGTCATAAATAGCTCTTATTATTTTGAGATACATTCCATCAATACCTAGTTTATTGAGAGTTTTTAGCAGGAGGGGGTGTTGAATTTTGTCGAAGGCCTTTTCTTCATCGATTGAGATAATCATGTGTTTTTTGTCATTGGTTTGGTTTATGTGATGGATTACATATATTGATTTGCATATGTTGAACCAGCCTTTCATCTCAGGGATGAAGCCGACTTGATCGTGGTGGATAAGCTTTTTGATATGCTGCTGGATTTGATTTGCCAGTATTTTATTGAGGATTTTTGCATAGATGTTCATCAGGGATATTGACTTGAAATTTTACTTTTTTGTTGTGTCTCTGCCAGGTTTTGGTATCAGGATGATGCTGGCCTCATAAAATGAGTTAGGGAGGATTCCCTCTTTTTCTGTTGTTTAGAATAGTTTCAGTAGGAATGGTACCAGCTACTCTTTGTATCTCTGGTAGAATTCGGCTATTAATCCATCTGGTCCTGGACTTTTTTTGGGTGGTAGGCTATTAATTACTGCCTCAATTTCAGAATTTATTATTGTTTTATTCAGGGATTCAACTTCTTCCTGGCTTAGCTTGGGAGGGTTTATGTGTCCAGGAATTTATTCATTTCTTCTAGATTTTCTCATTTATTTGCACAGAGGTGTTTATAGTATTCTCTGATGGTAGTTTATGTTTCTGTGAGATTAGTGGTGATATCCCCTATATCATTTCTTTTTGCATCTATTTGATTCTTCTCTCTTTTCTTCTTTATTAGTCTGGCTAGAGGTCTATTTTGTTGTTGTTTTTTGTTTGTTTGTTTGTTTGTTTGTTTGTTTGTTTGTTTGTTTCAAAAAACAGCTCATGGATTCACTGATTTTTTTTTAAGGGTTTTTTGTGTCTCTATCTCCTTCAGTTCTGCTCTTATCTTAGTTATTTCTTGCCTTCTGCTAGCTTTTGAATTTGTTTGCTCTTGCTTCTCTAGTTCTTTTAATTTTGATGTTAGGGTGTCAATTTTAGATCTTTCCTGCTTTCTCTTCTAGGCATTTAGTGCTATAAATTTCTCTCTAAACACTGCTTTAAATGTGTCCCAGGGATTCTGGTACGTTGTGTCTTCATTCTTATTGGTTTCAGAGAATATCTTTATTTCTGCCTTCATTTCGTTATTGACCTTGTAGTCATTCAGGAGCAGGTTGTTCAGTCTCCATGTAGTTGTGTGGTTTTGAGTGAGTTTCTCAACCCTGAGTTCTAATTTGATTGCACTGTGGTCTGAGAGACTGTTTGTTATAATTTCCGTTCTTTTGCATTTGCTGAGGGGTGTTTTACTTCCAATTATGTGGTCAGTTTTAGAATAAGTGCATTGAGTTGCTGAGAAGAATGTATATTCTGTTGATTAGGGGTGGAGAGTTCCGTAGATTTCTGTAGGTCTGCTTGGTCCAGAGCTGAGTTCAAGTCCTGAATATTCTTGTTAATTTTCTGTCTTGTTGATCTGTCTAATATTGACAGTGATGTGTTAAAGTCTCCCACTATTACTGTGTGGGAGTCTAAGTCTCTTTGTAGGTCTCTAAGAACACGCTTTATGAATCTGGGTGCTCCTGTATTGGGTGCATATATATTTAGGATAGTTAGCTCTTCTTCCTGCATTGATCCCTTTACCATTATGTAATGGCCTTCTTTGTCTCTTTTGATCTTTGTTGGTTTAAAGACTGTTTTATCAGAGATTAAGACCAACTCCTTGTAGCTCCTGCTTTTTTTTTTTTTTTCTTTCCATTTGCTTGTTAGATCTTCCTCCATCCCTTTATTTTGAGCCTATGTGTGTCTTTGCACATAAGATGGGTCTCCTGAATACAACACACTGATGGGTCTTGACTCTTTATCCAATTTGCCAGTCTGTGTCTTTTAATTGGGGTATTTAACCCGTTTAAATTTAAGGTCCATATTGTTATATGTGAATTTGATCTTGTCATTATGATGCTAGCTGGTTATTTTGCCCATTAGTTGATGAAGTTTCTTCATAGTGTCGATGTTCTGTACATTTTGGCATGTTTTTGCAATGGCTGGTACTGGTTGTTCCTTTCCATGTTTAGTGCTTCCTTCAGGGTCTCTTGTAAGGCATGCCTGGTGGTGACAAATTGTCTCAGCATTTGCTTGTCTGTAAAGGATTTTATTTCTCCTTTGCTTATGAAGCTTAGTTTGGCTGGATATGAAATTCTGGGTTGAAAATTATTTTCTTTGAGAATGTCAAATATTGGCCCCCGCTCTCTTCTGGCTTGTAGAGTTTCTGCCGAGAGATCTGCTGTTAGTCTGATGGGCTTCCCTTTGTGGGTAACCCGACCTTTCTCTGTGGCTGCCCTTAACATTTTTTCCTTTATTTCAACCTTGGTGAATCTGACGATTATGTGTCTTGGGGTTGCTCTTCTCGAGGAGTATCTTTGTTGTATTCTCTGTATTTACTGAATTTGAATGTTGGCCTGTCTTGCTAGGTTGGGGAAGTTCTTCCGGATAATATCCTGAAGGGTGTTTTCCAACTTGGTTCCATTCTCCCATCACTTCCAGGTACACAAATCAAACAGATTTTGTCTTTTCACATAGTCCCATATTTCTTGGAGGTTTTGTTCATTCCTTTTTATTCTTTTTACTCTAATCGTGTCTTCTATCTTTATTTTATTAAGTTGATCTTCAATCACTGCTATGCTTTCTTCCGCTTGATTGATTTGGTTTTTGATACTTGTGTATTCTTCACAAAGTTCTTGTGCTGTGTTTTGTAGCTCCATCTGGTCATTTATGTTCTTTACGTTGGTTATTCTAGTTAGCAATTCGACTATCCTTTTTTCAAGGTTCTTAACTTTCTTTCATTGGGTTAGAACATGCTCCTTTAACTCAGAGGAGTTTGTTATTACCTACCTTCTGAAGCCTACTTCTGTCAATTCATCAAACTCATTCTCCATCTAGTTTTGTTCCCTTGCTGACGAGGGAGTCGTGATCTTTTGGAGAAAGAGAGGCGTTTTGGTTTTTGGGATTTTCAGCCTTTTTGCGCTGGTTTTTCCCCATCTTTGTGGATTTCTCTACCTTTGGTCTTTGATGTTGTTGACCTTCGGATGGGGTCTTTGAGTGGACGTGCTAATCCTTTCTGTTTGTTTCTTTTCCTTCTAACAGTCAGGCCCCTCTGCTGCCAGTCTGCTGGAGTTTGCCGGAGGTCCACTCCCAACCCTATTTGCCTGGGTATTACCAATGGAGGCTGCAAAGCAGCAAAGATTGCTGCCTTCTCTTTCCTCTGGAAGCTTTGACCCAGAGGGGCACCTGCCAGATGCCAGCCAGAGGTCTCCTGTATGAAGTGTCCATCGGCCCTCATTGGGAGATGTCTCCCAGTCAGTATACACTGGGGTCAGGGATCAACTTGAGGAGGCAGTCTGACCCTTAGTCGAGCTCGAATGCTGTGCTGATAGGTCCACTGCTCTCTTCAGAGCCATGAGGCAGGGATGTTTAAGTCTGCTATAAGCCCCTGACTGGGGCTGCTGCCTTTTTTACAGAGACGCCCTGTCCAGAGAGGAGAAATCTGGCAGTCTGGCCACAGCTGCCTTGCTGATCTGCAGTGGGCTCTGCCCCATTCAGACTTCCCAGCGGCTTTGTTTACACTGTGACCGTAAAACTACCTACTCAAGCCTCAGCAATGTCATACATCCCTCCCCCACCAAGCTCGAACCTCCCAGGTGGATCTCAGATTGCTGCTATGCTGGCAGGGAGAATTTCAAGCCAGTGGATCTCAGTTTCCTGGGCCCCATGGGGGTGAGACTCGCAGAGCCAGGCCACTTGCTTCCCTTGCTTCAGCACCCCTTTCCACAGGAGTGAACGGTTCTGTCTTGCTGGCGTTCCAGGTGCCACTAGGGTATGGGAAAAAAAGAGCTCCTGCAGCTAGTTCAGTGTCTGCCCACTTGGCTGCCCAGTTTTGTGCTTGAAACCCAGGGCCCTGGTGGGGTAGGCACAGGAGGGGCTCTCCTGGTTTGCAGGTTGCAAAGACCATGGGACAAGCACAGTATCTGTGCCGGAGATCCTCAGGCTCAGACCCTCACAGCTTCCCTTGAGTAGGCGAGAAAATTACCCGACCCCTTGTGCTTCCCGGGTGAGGTGATGCCCTGCCCTGCTTCAGCTCGCCCTCCGTGGGCTGCACCCACTGTCAAACCAGTCCCAATGAGATGAACCGGGTACCTCAATTGAAAATGCAGAAATCACCCACCTTCTGTGTCAATTTCACTGGGAACTGCAGACCAGTGCTGTTCCTCTTCGGCCATCATGAATCCTCCCCCAATAGAAACACTTTCTAAAAAATGGTAATTTGGCCAGAGGCAGTGGCTCATGCCTGTAATCCTAGCACTTTGGGAGGCCAAGGCGGGTGGATTACCTGAGGTCAGGAGTTGAAAACCAGCCTGGCCAACATTGTGAAACCCTGTCTCTACTAAAAATACAAAAATTAGCCAGGCATGGTGGCACATACTTGTAATCCCACCTACTTAGGAGGCTGAGACAGGAGAATTGCTTGAACCTGGGAGGTGGAGGTTGCAGTGAGCCAAGATTGCACCACTGCACTTGAGCCTGGGTGACAGAGACAAGACTCCGTCTCAAAAGAAAAAAGAAAAAACAAAAAATAAACAACAGTAATAATTTGCTTACTTAATATTTCCAGAAACGATGCCCTGGCCCATGTTTATTTTGTTGTGTTTGTATTTTTTCTTCTTCTTATTTCTTTTGAGGTGAAGTAGAATTCACCAATTTTTAGGAAGATGTATATTTTCCCCAGGACATGTTGGCTGGTGTCTTCTTCTGTTGTTAACTAGCACTTTTCTGAATCTCGCAAGGTATAGTGAGAGCCAGTTGATGTAAACTATACTTCATAACATCTTATTTTCTAGAAATCCGTAAGTGCTGCTGCTGCTGCTGTTTTAAAGCATACCCCAGCCACCGTTTATGGCATCAAAAGCATTATAAAATATGTGTAGTTATTTCTTGAGTACCCCCTTCCTCCTCCTCCTCCTCCTGTCTCTCTCTCTGTGTATGAGTGTCTCTCTCTCTGTCTTTCTCTCTTTCTCTCTGTCTCTCTCTTGTCTCTGTCTCTCTGTCGGTGTGTCTCTCTCTCTCTGTGTCTCTCCCTCTGTCTTTTTCTCTGTCTGTCTCTCTCTCCCTCCCTCTCTTTCTTTTTGAAATAAACTCAGGTAGAGCTAATCCATTTCCAAGGCCTTAATTCTTAACTTTAGAAACCCCAGATTTCACTCCATACAGAATCCTGTATAGAACTGGTGAGTTGATTTCTGGACTTGGATGCTCAATACATATTACATATTAATAAAGACCCAACCCTAAAATCTGGGTTTGCTTCTCCCTTGACTCGCCTGTGACCCAGACTTACTGTCTCAATAAATCGTACCACTGTTCACCTAGGATTCTGGGAGGGTTTTCCCAATCTGTATTTCCCCATGTCCTAAAGGACCCATGACCAAGTCCTGTCCGTTCTGTCTCAAATATGTATATTTAAACACTTCTCTCAATTTCCACAACTACCCACAGCCCCTTGTGGAACAACTGGCTCTTTGAAAAACATCCCAGAAGTTGTTTCAGCTTTTCGCTATGAGGCCTAAGCCTGAGGCCTAAGCCCCTCTCTGTCTGTCTCTCTCTCTCCATCTCCTTCTCTCTCTGTCTCTCTTTGTCTCTGTCTCTGTCTTTCTGTCTCTGTCTCTCTGTCTCTGTTTCTGTGTCTCTCTCTGTGTGTCTGTCTCTCTCTGTGTTTGTCTCTCCCTCTCTGTGTGTGTCTCTCTGTCTCTCCCTCTCTCTGTCTCAGTGTCTCTGTCTCTCTGTCTCTGTCCATCTCTCTCTCTCTCTTTCTCTGTCTCTCTGTCTCTCTATCTCTCTCTCTGTGCATCTGTGTGTGTGTGTGTGTGTGTCTGTGTCTCTCTCTCCCTCCCTCTCTTTCTTTTTAAAATAAGCTCAGGTAGATCTAATTCATTTTCAAGGCCTGAATTCTTAACTTTAGAAACCCCAGATTTGATTTACGTATGGAATCCTGTACAGAACTGGCAAGTTGGTTTCTGGACTTGGATACCTCATAGATATTACATATTAATAGAGACCCAACCCTGAAATCTGGGTTTGCTTCTCCCTTGACTCGGCTGTGACCGAGACTTACTGTCTCGATTTTTTTTTTTAAAGGAAGAATTTATTTAAATCATTTTTATATTTAGTATATATTCATAAATTCTTATTTTATTTTATTAAATACATTAAAATCTGCTACTATTATGATTTATTTTTATGACAAATTTATATCAGATTAGCCAAAGGGAGCTCCTCAGCCTTGTTCCAAGATCTTTTGATGTGTTCCTGTCATTATTTGAGCACTTTTTTACTGAAAAAAGTTGTGAAGGAAGAGTTGTAATTTCCCAGGACAATAAAAGGATGAGGGAAAAAATATTCTAGGCAGAAAGAGCATCATATGCTATAGCAGAAAACGATGAAATAGTACAGTGTATTCTGATCTCTACAATGTTATCAACTTTCTGAGTGATGGAATAATGAGAGATGGGGCTAAAAATAAAGCAAAGAAGGGTTTTATATACTATTCTAAGGAACTGAAATTTTATCCTGTGAATGATAATCAACTATTGATATAAATTATAAAGCTAACATTTTGTGACAGCAATGCCTATTTTATCATCTTTATGTACAGAAATCCCAGGAGAACTTCCATATTTTTTATTCAGCCCTAGTAAATAATAATTCTTTCAGCTATGCCTTTTTGGTTTTGTCAGAAATGCTGTGAGGCTCATTGTCTTGAATCAGCAAGTAGAAAAAGGTATGAAACTATTAGATTGAAGACAATATGAAAATTATTTTCAGATGTACAAAGTGCCATGTAGTCCTGAGTCTACAAACTCTACCATTGCCAGTGTTTCCCTAGAGCTTTGGAATCACTTTCTCCTAATTGGAGAGATTTATATGAAAGTCTAAATGCTTTGTATATCTGAACCACACATTCTTTGAATTACCAAGGGACCTAACTATTTAAGCTGACCATATTACTGTCATCTATCTTTGCTCTTTAAGTTTCCTAGGAAAGCTATTCATTATCTTAGGTGGTTTGCTCTTCAGAAAGATCCAGGAAATAGAAATACGAGGAATTCACGCTGCAAATGCTATGTGAAATAGAGGCAGTAATATTAATAGGAACAGAACAAGTCTCCTGATATTTGCAGTATATCCAAAGAATGAATAATGATTTCCACTTTAGGTAGTTTAGGGAGCTTTTCTACTGCTTGTTTTGAAAAATGAAGTTTCTTGAGGTTCTCAATTTAATCAAGAAGAACCTGCATGAATATTAGAACATTTTGTTTCTGCTCTGTTCTCTCCTATGATCAAAGGCATCTTTTCCTCATTTACTTTTTTTTCTGTTTTTTTTTTGAGACAGAGTTTCGCTCTGTTGCCCAGGCTGGAGTGCAGTGGTGCAATCTCAGCTCACTGCAACCTCTGCATCCCGGATCCAAGGAATTCTCGTGCCTCAGCCTTTCGAGTAGCTGGGACTACAGGCTCCTGTTACCATGCATGGCTAATTTTTTGTATTTTAATACAATAGTGATGCAGTTTCACCATGTTGCCCAGAGTGGTCTCAAACGCCTGAGTTCAGGCAGTCCACCTGTCTCAGCCTCCCAGTGTTAGGATTACAGGCATGTGGCATTGCACCCGGCCCATTTACTGTTCATTTTAAAAATGGATTTTCAGGGAAGGCCGGGCATGGTAGCTCACGCCTGTAATCCTAACACTTTGGGAGGCCGGGGGTTTGAGACCAGCCTGAGCAACATAGGGAGACCCGATCTGTGCAAAAACATCAAAAAATTAGCGAGGTATGGTGGTATGCACCTGTGGTCCCAGCTACTTGATAGGGTGAGACAGGAGGATCATTTGAGCCAGCGGGTCAAAGTTGCAGTGAGCCATGATCACGCAACTGCACTCCAGTCTGAGCAACAAAGCCAGACTCTATCTCAAAACCAAGATGAAACATTGTATATTAAGAACTGACTGGTTTAAGAGGATGCATTTTAACTGAGAAAAAATAATTTCATTGGTATAAATAGCTCTATTTCAAGATGACCACGCCACAAAAAAAGGTTACTGCTATATAACAAAGATCCATATTGTTACTCTGCTCAGTAGAAAGGAATGCATCTGTACTTTGTGTGACCCTTTGGAGGCTTTCTGCATCATAGATAGTGTCATTAGTATTTAACCGTGTCTTTGATGATGGCAATCCTGAGTGAACCCCTATTCCTTTTGTGCTGAGTTCTTATATAGTCTTTTCAGTGATTATAACTGCATCATGGAAGATAGGAAATCTCAGGAACATTTTTATTACTTTCCCTGCAAAAATTCTGAACTAAAACGTAGTCAACCTCATCTCTGGACTAAACTAGAAAATATAAGAGACAAGTTAAGTTGTACTTATGGAACTGTAGGCTCATTAGAGGGAACTGTAGGCTCATTAGAGAAACCTGTAGCATCAATTTGTGCCCACTTTAGAATAGCTTTAATCCTACAAATCTACTTCAGAAAAGTAAACCCATTGCAGAGGAATGCTGTCAGTTTAGATGTTATAATAATTCAGTCTGTCACTCTTAGCCACTTAGCTCAGTTCAGACAGCTATAGTAGGGAAGATGTCTACACTCCCTCCCCTACCTCTGCCCCAATTCTCAAATAAAAATCCTATATCCTAAAGTACCTTGTAGTTTATTTTTATCAAACAAGCTAGTCTACCTGCAAATAACAGTAACAGTGATATCACCAGGTAATTTTACTATTGTAAATTAAAGTGAGTATTCCCTTGAATGCTATGATCTTCTCGGTGGGACATGTATTTTCACATGTATTGTAACACATACGAGTTTAATAAAGCTAATATCCTTGCAGATTCTTTGTGACCATTAGTAATCATTTGTAAGGTAGCTATCAGAATATATTTGTGGCCATGAAATAGTTTTGCTTTATAGGAAACTATTTTTCTATTCAAAAATAAAATCTATTTTTCATTATAACCTTCTTACCTTTTTAAAAATGTTTCATTCCTTCCTTTCCTATTTCTGCCTAAATGGATTTTATGGGCTACTGGCTGCTAGGTGATAACTCACAGGGTCCTTCAAGAGGAAAAGGTGCATATTTTTTTCTCAATTTTTTTTTCTCTTCTATCAAACTTCTGTTCTACAGTCACAATCAACAAGAGACACAACATTTTTTGGTCCTTTTTCCTACTGATTAAGTTTTCTTTCTGTTTTTTTTTTGAGACGGAGTCTCGCTCTGTCACCCAGGCTGGAGTACAGTGGCACCATCTTGGCTCATTGCAAGCTCCACCTCCTGGGTTCACACCATTCTCCTGCCTCAGCCTCCCGAGTAGCTGGGACCTACAGGCCACCACCACACCCGGCTAATTTTTTTGTATTTTTAATAGAGATGGGGTTTCACCATGTTAGCCAGGATGTTTTCTAATGGTCCAAGACAGTAAGAAGTGCTTTGGGTTTGTAATTTACAAAATAAGAGAAGTCCGTGACAACTTTTTTTTTTTTTTTAGACAGAGTCTTGCTCTGTTGCCAGGCTGGAGTGCAGTGGCATGCTCTCAGCTCACTGCAACCTCCACCTCCTGGGTTCAAGCGATTCTCCTGCCTCAGCCTCCCGAGTAGCTGGGACTACAGGCATGCGCCACCATGCCCAGCTAATTTTTGTATTTTTGGTAGAAGCAGGGTTTTACCATGTTGGCCAGGATGGTCTCGATCTCTTGACCTCATGATCCACCCCCCGCAGCCTCCCAATGTGCTAGGATTACAGGTGTGAGCCACCCACCCAGCTGAAGTAGGTTTTTTATTGGTAGAGTAGCTAGGTACTGTATAATTTGGGGTGAGTCTTGAGTGGGAAAAGCCTCATGGCACATAAAATGGTGCTTGATTAATATTTGTGGGAAACACACGCACGCACGCACAAACATGCATGAACACACAACCCTACCTGCTGATGTGCCAGAGAATTACAACACTCCTCCTTTGAGACATTCCTTTTAGTTAATTTGTTATATCTCCAAAGGCCCCTGTGTTAACTTGCAAGTAGTTTAACCAAGGACCAGTATTAATCCAATAGCACCAAAGTATGTTAATTTCTTCAATTAAGTTATTCCACAATGCATACATATCTCAAAACATCATGGTATACACCATGCCTATATAAAATTGCTGCCAATTAAAAATAAACTTTAAATAAAATGTTTATACTATATAAAAAAAAGTACAAATTATTTTTCCAGTGAGGTAATCACTTTGTGACAAAGACTTTATAAATATTCAGTGGCTTAGAGAAGTAAAACGACAGCAGAAAGCACTGCTTTACTTTTTGCTTCCCAACTTTGGACTTTGTTTAAAAGATTTGCCATTCATTAAATACTCCAAGTATTTACTGAACATCTACTATAAGTGTAAGGAAGGCACTGTTCTAAAAGTGGCAGAGGATACAAAGATTAATAAGACATAGGCCCTGCCTTCAATGAGTTTACCATCTACTAGCAGAGGTAAGGCAAATATTTAAATATCTATAGCATAAGATGGAGAGTGATAGATACCAAAAGACAAGTATAAATAAGGTAGAACATTACTTAGAGATAGAAGAGATTATTGCCATCTACTAGCAGAGGTAAGGCAAATATTTAAATATCTATAGCATAAGATAGAGAGTGATAGATACCAGAAGACAAATATAAACAAGGTATAACATTACTTTAGAGATGGAGGAGATTATTCCTGCCAGTAGATAACCACGCTGCAATTTCCAAACAAGAAGAAAAAAAAAGAAAACAAGGAGGGGCCAAGATGGCCAACTAAAAACAGCTACGGTTGGAGGCTCCCACGTAGAAGAATGAAAACAGCGAGTAAATCCTACACTAGCAACTGAGGTATCCAGGTTCTCTCACTGGGACTGACTAGGCAGTTGGTGCAACCAATGGTGAGTGAGGAAAAGTAGAGTGGAGTGACAGCCAACCCAGGATCCACAGAGGGGAAGGGGAACTGCCACTCCCAGCCAAGGGAGGTAGTGAGTGTGCTACCCTGCCTGGGGAACCATGCTTTTTCCATGGATCTGCGCAACCCACAGATCAGGAGATCCCCTCATAAGCCCACACCACCTGGGCCTTGGTTGCCAAGCACAGAACTATGCAGATTCTTGGCAGCTGCTCAACTGGAGACTGCCTAAGACTACCAAGTTCCTAGGGGAAGGGGCAGCTGCCATCACTGCAGCTGCCTGCTGCCAAAGATGACTGAGCTCCCAGTGGGAGGAGCAGCTGCCATCACTGCAACTGCCTGCTGCCTAAGACAACCGAGCCCCTGCAGGCTGCCATCATTGTAGCTCCAGTCTGCCATTTTAGAGAGGAAAATAAATGACCTGATGGACCTGAGAAACACAACACAAGAACTTCATAATACAACTATCAGTATCAATAGCTGGATAGACCAAGGAAAGGAAAGAATTTCAGAGCTTGAAGACTATCTTGCTGAAATAAGACAGGCAGACAAGATTAGAGAATAAAGAATGAAAAGGAATGAACAAAACCTCTGAGAACTATGGGATTATGTAAAAAGACCAAACCTACAACTGATTGGAGTACCTGAAAGATGGAAGAATGGAACCAAGTTGGAAAACATACATCAGGATATCATCCAGAACTTCTCCATCCTAGCAAGATAGGCCAACATTCAAATTCAGGAAATCCAGAGAACCACAGTAAGATACTCCATGAGAAGAAAGATCATCCCAAGACACGTAATCATCAGATTCTCCAAAGCAAATGAAAGAAAAGTATTAAAGCCAGAGATGAAATTAAATTAAAAATTAAAAATTAAATTAAAAAATTAAAGCCAGAAATGAAAGAAAAGAAAAGCCAGAGAAAAAGGCCAGGTTACCTATAAAGGGAAGCCCATCAGACTAACAGTGGACCTCTCAGCAGAAACCCTACAAGCCAGAAGAGATTGGGGGCCAGTATTCAGTATTCTTTTTTTTTTTTTTTTTTTTTTTTTGAGATGGAGTCTTGCTCTGTCACCCAGGCTGGAGTGCAGTGGCCGGATCTCGGCTCACTGCAAGCTCCGCCCCCTGGGTTCATGCCATTCTCCTGCCTCAGCCTCCGGAGTAGCTGGGACTACAGGCGCCCGCCACCTCACCTGGCTAGTTTTTTGTATTTTTAATAGAGACGGGGTTTCACCGGATTAGCCAGGATGGTCTCGATCTCCTGACCTCGTGATCCGCCTGTCTCGGCCTCCCAAAGTGCTGGGATTACAGGCTTGAGCTACCGCACCTGGCCAGTATTCAGTATTCTTAAAGAAAAGAATTTCCAACTCAGAATTTCATAACCAGCCAAACTAAACTTTTTAAAGTGAAGGAGAAATAAAATCCTTTTCAGAAAAGCAAATGCTGAGAGAATTTGTCACCACCAGGCCTGCCTTGCAAGAGCTCCTGAGAGAAGCACTAAATATGGAAAGAAAAAACGAATACCAGCCACTACACACATTAAAGTACACAGACCAATGACATTTCGAAGCAACTACATCAGCAAGTCTGCAAAATAACCAGCTAGCATCATGATGACAGGATCAAATTCATACATATATTAACCTTAAATGTAAATGAGCTAAATGCCCCCAATTGAAAGACACAGAATGGCAAGCTGGATAAAGAGTCAAGACCCATCAGTGTGCTGTATTCAAGAGACCCATCTCATGTGCAAAGACACACATAGGCTCAAAATAAAGGGATGGAGGAAAATTTACCAAGCAAACAGAAAGCAGAGAAAACCAGGGGTTTTCTCTAACAATCCTAGTGTTTGTTTTTCTAACAATCCTAGTGTTAAAGTCTTACAAAACAGGCATCAAACCAAAAAGAAAGATCAAAAAGGACAAGGGCATTACATAATGGTAAAGGACTCAATTCAACAAGAAGTGCTAACTATCCTAAATATACAGGAGGATGCAGATTCATAAAACAAGTTCTTAGAGACCTACAAAGAGACTTAGACTCCCACACAATAATAGTGGGAGGCTTTAGCACTGCACTGTCAATATTAGATCACTGAGACAGAAAATTAACAAAGATATTCAGGACCCAAACTCAACTCTGGATCAAGTGGGCCTGACAAATACCTACAGAACTCTCCACCCAAAAACGACAGAATATATATTCTTCTTTGTGCCACATGGCACTTACTCCTAAAAAGATTGCATAATTGGAAGTAAAACACTCCTAGCAAATGCCAAACAACTGAAATCATAAGAAACAGTTTCTCAGAGCACAGTGCAATAAAATTAGAACTCAAGGTTAAGAAACTCACTCAAAACCACACAACTACATGGAAATTAAACAACTTGCCCCTGAATGACTTCTGGGTAAATAACAAAACCAAGGCAGAAATCAAGAAGTTCTTTGAAACCAATGAGAATAAAGAGACATCGTGCCAGAATCTCTGGGACACAGCCAAAGCAGTGTTAAAGAGGGAAAGTTATAGCACTAAATGCCCACATCAGAAAGTTAAAAGATCTCAAATTGACATCCTAATATCAAAACTAGAAGAACTAGAGAATCAAAAGCAAAAAAAAGGCCAAAGCTAGCAGAAGACAAGAACTAACCAAGATCAGAGCAGAACTGAAAGAGACAGAAACGAGAAAAACCTTTAAAAAAAAAAATCAGTGAATCTAGGAGCTGTTTTTATGAAAAAAATAATAATGAAGTAGACCACTAGCTAGATTAATAAAGAAGGAAAGAGGGAAGAATCAAATAGACAATAAAAAATTATAAAGGGGATATCACCACTGACCCCACAGAAATATGAACAACCATCAGAGAATATCTATGCAAATAAACTAGAAAATCTAGAAGAAATGGATAAATTCCTGGATGCACATACCCTCCCAAGACTGAACCAGGAAGAAGTTGAATCTCTGAATAGACAATAACAAGTTCTGAAATTGAGGCAGTAATTAATAGCCTACCAACCAAAAAAAGCCCAGGACCAGATGGATTCACAGCCAAATTATACCAGAGGTACAAAGAGGAGCTGGTACCGTTTCTTCTGAAACTATTCCAAACAACTGAAAAGGAGGGACTCCTCCCTGACTCTTTTTATGAGGCCAGCATCATCCTGATGTCCAAACCTGGCAGAGATACAACGAAAAAAGAAAACTTAAAGCCAATGTCCATGATGAACATCGTTGCAAAAATCCTCAATAAAATACTGACAACCCGAATCCAGCAGCACATCAAAAAACTTATCCACCATGATCAAGACAGCTTCATCCCCAAGAGGCAAGACTGGTTCAACATATACAAATCAATAAACGTGATTTATCACATAAACAGAACTAAAGACAAAAACCACATGATTATCTCAATAGATGCAGAAAAGGCCTTTGATAAAATTAAAATTCCCTTAATGTTAAAAACTTTCAATAAACTAGGTTTTGATGGAACATACCTCAAAATATAAGAGCCACTTATGACAAACCCACAGGCAATATCAGACTGAATGGGAAAAAGCTCAAAGTATTCCCCTTGAAAATCAGCTCAAGACAAGGATGCCTTCTCTCCACTCCTATTCAACGTAGAATTGGAAGTTCTGGCCAGGGCAATCAGGCGAAAGAAAGAAAGAAAGAAAGAAAGAAAGAAAGAAAGAAAGAAAGGAAGGAAGGAAGGAAGGAAGGAAGGAAGGAAGGAAGGAAGGAAG